>NC_088405.1:85574888-85913575 GCF_034236695.1 Oncorhynchus nerka | reverse complement strand
TACAACATACGCAGAGTACGACCCTGCCTCACACAGGAAGCGGCGCAGGTCCTAATCCAGGCACTTGTCATCTCCCGTCTGGATTACTGCAACCGCTGTTGGCTGGGCTCCCTGCCTGTGCCATTAAACCCCTACAACTCATCCAGAACGCCACAGCCCGTCTGGTGTTCAACCTTCCCAAGTTCTCTCACGTCACCCCGCTCCTCCGCTCTCTCCACTGGCTTCCAGTTGAAGCTCGCATCCGCTACAAGACCATGGTGCTTGCCTACGGAGCTGTGAGGGGAACGGCACCTCAGTACCTCCAGGCTCTGATCAGGCCCTACACCCAAACAAGGGCACTGCGTTCATCCACCTCTGGCCTGCTCGCCTCCCTACCACTGAGGAAGTACAGTTCCCGCTCAGCCCAGTCAAAACTGTTTGCTGCTCTGGCCCCCCAATGGTGGAACAAACTCCCTCACGACGCCAGGACAGCGGAGTCAATCACCACCTTCCGGAGACACCTGAAACCCCACCTCTTTAAGGAATACCTAGGATAGGATAAAGTAATCCTTCTCTCCCCCCTTAAAAGACCTAGATGCACTATTGTAAAGTGGCTGTTCCACTGGATGTCATAAGGTGAAAGCACCAATTTGTAAGTCGCTCTGGATAAGAGCGTCTGCTAAATGACTTAAATGTAAATGTAAATGTAAATGTCCTATGAGTGTCATCTGATGGAGATAATCAAAGGTTAGTGATTCATTTTATCTATATTTATGCTTTTGTGACTGTGAAATATCGCTGTGTGTGTTTTTGAATTTGGTGGTCATATAACATAAATATATGTTGTGTTTTTGCTGTAAAACATTTTAAAAATCGGACACGATGGGTAGATTAACAAGATGTTTATCTTTAATTTGCTGTATTGGACTTGTTAATGTGTGAACGTGTGCCCCCCTAGCCTCAACAGGTTTTAAAACAAAGACATAACAAAAGAACTAAGGTCAGAACGTGACAGTAGGGGTGGCCAGTCAGGATGTCCAGGATTCAGTTGCAGAGGGAGGTATTGAGTCCCAGGGTATTTTGCTTAGTGATGAGCTTTGTGGGTACTATGGTGTTGAATGCTGAGTTGTAGTCAATGAACAGCATTCTCACATAGGTGTTCCTTTTGTCCAGGTGGGAAAGGGCAGTGTGATTGCATCATCTGTGGATCTGTTGCGACAGTTTGCGAATTGGAGTTGGTCTAGGGTATCCGGCATGATGGTGTTGATGTGAGCCATGACCAGCCTTTCAAAGTACTTCATCGGTAGCACTTCATGGCTACCAATGTGAGTGCTACGGGGGCGGTAATCATTTAGACAAGTTACCTTCGCACAGAGACTATGGTGGTCTGTTTGAAACATGTAGGTATTACAGACTCGGTCAGGGAGAGGCTGAAAATGTCAGTAAAGACACTTGTCAGTTGGTCCGCGCATGCTTTTAGTACATGTCCTGGTAATCCGTCTGCCCCTGCGGCTTTGTGAATGTTGACGTGGTTAATGGTCTTGCTCACATCTTCTACGGAGAGCGTGATCACACAGTCATCTGGAACAGCTGGTGCTCTCATGCATGTTTCAGTGTTACTTGACTCGAGGCGAGCATAAAATTAATTTAGCTCGTCTGGTAGGCTCGCGTCACTGGGCAGCGCGTGGCTGGGTCTCCCTTTCTAGTCTGTAATAGTTTGCAAGCCCTGTCACATCCGAAGAGAGTCAGAGCCGGTGTGGGAGGATTCAATCATAGTCCTGTATTGATGCTTTGCCTGTTTGATGGTTCGTCTGAGGGCATAGCGAGATTTCTTATAAGCGTCCAGGTTAGAGTCCCACTCCTTGAAAGCAGCAGTTCTAGCATTTAGCTCGTTGCGGATGTTGCCTGTAATCCATGGCTTCTGGTTGGAATATGTAAGTACCGTCACTGTGGGGACAACATCGTCGGTCCACTTATTGATGAAACCGGTGACTGAGGTGGTATTCTCCTCAATGCCATTGGATGAATCCCGAAACATATTCCAGTCTGTGCTTGCAAAACAGCCCTGTAGCGTAGCATCCGCGTCATCTGACCACTTCCGTATTGAGCGAGTCACTGGTACTACCTGCTTTAGTTTTTGCTTGTAAGCAGGAATCAGAGGGATAGAAGGATATGGGAAACACCTATTCTCTGTTTGTCCTCCCCTCTATCCCCTCCCTTTCTTTTCTCCTGTCATCTGCTTGAAAACTTTTAAGAGAGAGGGAAATAGAGAGACATGAGAGGTTAAAATCTTAGGGACAATTCTAAGGGGCAATTATTGAAATGAACACCATGCAAGAGGCTACAAAGAATGTGTGTGTGTCCTGTCCCCACGAATTGGTTTTCTCTTCCAGCAGTCTGGTTGGAGTCTCTTCTTTTCTATTCGTTGGCTTCAGTGGTGAACATCCCCCTCTCCTTTCCTCTTTTTCAACTTCTCCCCCACTTTCACAAGAAAGCAATTGTGTGCCATGTTAATCACACTGTACTATATCTACTAGTGTCACAAGTGACAAAATGTTTACCATTCATTTTTACTGTGTTAAAATTGAATTAGGTTCCATAACATTTCTGTGTAATATACAATAAACTAGAGTTTTTCCAATATTGTGCTTTGCAATGTTAATGAAATGGATTTGTGATCCACCAGTAGAAAACATGACAATGTTTACCATACATTTTTACGGTGTTAAAATTGAATAAGGTTCCCTAACATTTCATTTTAATATACAGTACACATTTATTTTCCAATGTTGGAGCTGGCATAATATGGAAATGTTATGTTTTGCAATGTTAATGACAATGGATTATTAATCTGCTAGTGGCACACATGTAAAAATAACTATACCAGTCATTTTTACAGTGATATTTTTCTCACACAGGGGGTCATCAAAGTTCACTAATATAAATACTTAAAATAACGAATATTGGGATGGAGCAAGAAAATGTAGTTATTTAACACTTTTTAAAATGTGTAATGTTTCTTTAATGAAATACCCCCCCCAAAAAAAAAAATGTTTTTATCATATCAATCTCTCTTAGATCTTGCTGTGAAGTTGTGAGCGTGTGTGTTTACAAAATATTACCCCGTTAGGCTCCTGCCTCACTCTACCAGTGATATCAAAGTAATTTTTAATTAAGCGTGAACATGAATTTGGTATCATTTTGATGAAGGAACATTGAATAAGTGTGCTTCAAGTGTTTGCTTGGAATGATTAGCAGCTATCGTGCATGAGAGTGCATCTGACTCAGTTTCCAAAACAGAAAACACTCTGTACCGTAAAGTGTTGTGTATTCACGCACAAACATTCACTGCAAACCGAAGAACAGTGTAGGCTCACTTGACTGTAGTCTCACTGTGGGAAGGTCTAGGCCAGCTAGGTACAGTAATAAGACTCTGATTCGGCTATATTAAACAACCTATTTTATATCTTGGCGCAGTTTACACTTCTAAAAATGGGTCATTCTAGTTGAGGAAGTTTTTAGATTCAGGCCAGGTTGGTTTAAGGTTGGGTGTTTTGGTCCCAGTCTGATAGTGTCTGAGGGAGTGCCAGTCAGTCAGTCACACAGATGTGGACAGTTAGTCGATGCTAGAGGCTGTAAATCATTAGTGTTATGGGTTATGTAGACAAAGGTCAGAGCAGAGAATGAAAAGAGGCTGACTTAGATTCCTGACTGCCATTGACTCATATTTATCCTAGAGATCAACAGTGTTGTGGGGAGGAGCTTACAAGTTTACAGGTTACAGCTGCAGCTTTACTCCGCTACAACACCCAGCCATAAGAGGAGGCCTTGGCTCAGCATGAGAGGCTATGAGGATAACACAGCCTTCCTGGGGGAGTGGGGACCCTTTCAACAGACTGTCTTCTTTCTGCTCTGTGCCAGCACCATTCCCAACGGATTCAGCGCCTTCTCCGTCATCTTTCTAGGGGACAGCCCCCCGCACCACTGTTTTGTCCCAGACTCGGGCAACCTGAGCGAGGCATGGAGGAAGGCCATCATTCCCATAGAGGTGGTGAACGGACAGGAGAAGGAGAGCAAGTGCAGCAGATACAGGCTGGATGTGGTCAGAAACCTGTCTGCTCTGGGCTACATCCCCGGCCTGGACGTCAACCTCACTGGGGTGGAGCAGGAGTACTGTGTGGATGGATGGAGCTACAGCAAAGATATATACCAGTCCACCATAGTCACTGAGGTGAGTATACAGACATTCTCTCTCTATAAGCTGCTCCTGAAAATGCCCAGGGCAGTTGGGGGCCGATTCTGACCCGAATGATGCGTGCTTAGATGCTATTCTGACCATGAACATAAAGGTATACTTTGGGATTTTGGCAATCAAGCCCTTTATCTACTTTCTCAGAGTCAGAAACCACATTTTTTCTCACAACCCTGTCCCTGGTTGCCACTACTCTTGCTTAGAAGAAGGTTATATTTTAACAAACCTAACACAATGGTAAATCTAAGCGCAGAATATAGGTTCAGGAGTGCGTCAGGAAAATTTGTGCTATTTTCATTATCACAATTATTTGGCACACTTGCTGGCATTCGTGCAAAAGGGATGGGATTTGATGAATAAACAACTTGTGGGTGTGTTGAGGATTGGCCCCTCAATGGCCAATCAGAACATGCTCTATGGAGAAATATGTAGTTGCTTCAGGTTGTGTATTTACAGTCTTATGTATTGCATTGGAATCAAGTACAATTCCAACGTTAGTCCATTTTAGTTTGTTAAATGGCTTACAGAAACAAAATAACAAAATGTAGACCTATCCCATCTTTGCTAAATACACTATATATACAAGAGTATGTGGACACCCCTTCAAATGAGTGGATTTGGCTATTTCAGCCACACCCGTTGCTGACAAGTGTATAAAATCGAGCACACAGCCATGCAATCTCCATAGACAAACATTGGCAGTAGAATGGCCTTACTGAAGAGCTCAGTGACTTTCAACGTGGTAACGTCATAGGATGCCACCTTTCCAACAACTCAGTTCATCAAATTTCTGCCCTGTTACAGCTGCCCTGGTCAACTGTAAGTGCTGTTATTGTGAAGTGGAAACAGCTAGGAGCATCAACGGCTCAGCCACAAAGTGGTAGGCCACACAAGCTCACAGAACGGGACCGCCGAATGCTGAAGCGCGTAGTACGTAAAAATCGTCTGTCCTCACTACTGAGTTCCAAACTGCCTATGGAAGCAAAGTCAGCACAAGAACTGTTCGTCGGGAACCTCATGAAATTGGTTTCCGTAGCCGAATAGCCGCACACAAGCCTGAGATCACCATGCGCAATGCCAAGCGTCGCCTGGAGTGGTATAAAGCTCTGGAGCAGTGGAAACGCGCTCACCGAAGTGATGAATCACGCTTCACCATCAGGCAGTCCAATGGACGAATCTGGGTTTGGCGGATGCCAGAAGAACGCTACCTGCCCCAATGCAAAGTGCCAACTAAAAGTTTGTTGGAGGAGGAATAATGGTCTGGGGCTGTTTTTCATGGTTCGGGCTAGGCCCCTTAGTTCCAGTGAAGGGAAATCTTACCGCCACAACATACAATGACATTCTAGACGAACTGTGTGACAACAGTTTGGGGAAGGCCCTTTCCTGTTTCAGCATGACAATGGTCCCTTGCACAAATAGAGGTCCATACAGAAAGGGTGTCGAGGATCAGTGTGGAAGTACATGACTGACCTTACACAGAGCCCGGTGTAATGTGCTCAATTTGGCTGGGCATCCAGCTAGCTCATGGAAGAGTTTTGGTGGTTCCAAACATCTTTGATTTAAGAATGATGGAGGCCACTGTGTTCTTTGGGACCTTCAATGCTGCAGAAAGTTTTTGGTACTAGGAAAAGTCAGACAAAACTTATAACCTCAATGTAAATATGGAGTCAACATACAAGTGTAAGTAAAACGAATGTAGATACGTTCGAAATTGTGCTACTAATGCACAAAAACGTCTTGTAAAAGTAATGATGTTTTTGTTTGATTAGCTTTTGGAAATTGTAGAAATAAAACATTTTCCTTTTTCAGAAGTAGCTAGGCAGGCTAATGTTAGTTAGCTAATTAATTTGCTAGCTATCAAACAGTAGGCGTATATTAATAATTATAAAGTTAATATAAGTAGACATGCAATCATAATTGACTGTAGAGTATATAATGCACCCACAAGCTTCCGGTGGCTGAAAAAACAATCATCGTGGGATGAACGAGTGACGGATTTCCGGGCAAGGGCGGTCCATTTAAAAATCATTCCTTCGTCCATCGCCCCTTACCCTGCAAGTGTATACTCGTCAGACATCATAATACTTTATTAGAAGTGTCCATTTAATTTGAGGGCTGAGGAGATAAGTGTTTGAAACACAGCCAAGGTCTCTGGAGTCTGATGCCCTGGCCAAATGGCAAAAACATTTTATTTTAGACACGTTCAAATTGTGAGATGGGCTTACACTTGGACATGCACAAATTACTATTAAGCTTGGTTGAATAATGATTTATAAATCCACTTAAAATGGTCATAAGACAAACTCTTTCCATCATGCAACATTGCAAGGGTTTCACAAACATTCCCACTTTTGGATGGGATGCAATGGTGAAATTATTTATTTATCCAAGGAATTAAGGCATCGTGTCTAGATCTGCGCAACAAGCTTGCAGAAGCTCGCTTCAGACGCTCGCAACAAACTTGCATCTTCCCAGAACCCTGTTCTCTTGGTAACGTTATCCGTTACCCAAGGGTATTACTTGAGACACACCCAGCATGTTAACGTTAGCTAGCCAGCTAGCTAGCTACTTGTGTCAACACACTATGAGTAACGTTAGTTCCTTTTCAATGTAGCTAACTAATTAGTGTTAGCAAACACTATTATTGCTAGCTGGATAATCCAACAACTAGCTAGGTAACATTAGCTAGCTAGGCCTAGCTAATGTCTATTTACCAACACAGACCGATGCTGGCACTAAGAACGCACTCAACCAACTCTATAAGGCCATAAGCAAACAAGAAAATGCTCATCCAGAAGCGGCGTTCCTAGTGGTCGTGGACGTTAATGCAGGCAAACTTAAGTCAGTTTTACCACATTTTTACCAGCATGTCACATGTGCAACCAGAGGGAAAAAAACTCGAGACCACCTTCACTCCACACACAGAGATGCATGCAAAGCTCTCCCCCGCCCTCCATTTGGAAAATCTGACCATAATTCTTTCCTCCTGATTCCTGCTTACAAGCAACAACTAAAGCAGGAAGCACCAGCTACTCGCTCAATACGGTAGTGGTCAGAAGGCGTGGATGCTAAGCTACAGGACAGTTTTGCTAGCACAGACTGGAATATGTTCCGGGATTCATCCAATAGCATTGAGGAATACACCACCTCAGTCATCGGCTTCATCAATAAGTACATCGACGACGTCGTCCCCACAGTGACCGTACGTACATATCCCAACCAGAAGCCATGGATTACAGGCAACATCCGCATCGAGCTAAAGGCTAGAGCTGCCGCTTTCAAGGAGCCGGACACTAATCCGGACGCCTATAAGAAATCCTTAGACGAACCATCAAACAAGCAAATCATCAATACAGGATTAAGATTTAATCCTACTGCATCGGCTCTGACACTCGGATGTGGCACGACTTGAAAACGATTACGGACTACAAAGGGAAACCCAGACGAGAGCTGCCTGGTGACGAGAGCTTACCAGACGACCTCAATGCCTTTTATGCTCGCTTCGAGGCAAGCAACACTGAAGCATGCACGACAGCACCAGCTGTTCTGGATGACTGTGTGGTAGCCGATGTGAGCAAGACCTTTAAACAGGTCGACATTCACAAAGTTGCGGGGCCAGATGGATTACCAGGACGTGTACTCAAAGCATGCTCGGACCAACTGACAAGTGTCTTCACTGACATTTTCAACCTCTCCCTGACTGAGTCTGTAATAGCCACATGTTTCAAGCAGACCACCATAGTCCCTGTGCAATCTCAATCGCACTCCACACTGTCCTTTCCCACCTGGACAAAAGGAACACCCATGTGAGAATGCTGTTAATTGACTACAGCTCAGCATTCAACACCATATTGCCCACAAAGCTCATCATTAGGCTAAGGACCCTGGGACTAAACACCTCCCTCTGTAACTGGATCCTGGACATCCTGACGGGCCGCCCCCAGGTGGTAAGGGTAGGCAACAACACATCTGCCACGCTGATCCTCAACACTGGGGCCCCTCAGGGGTGTGTACTTAGTCCACTCCTGTACTCCCTGTTCACCGACGACTGCTTGGCCAAACATGACTCCAAAACCATCATTAAGTTTGCTGACGAAACAACAGTGGTAGGCCTGATCACCGGCAACGATGAGACAGCCTATAGGGAGGAAGTCAGAGACCTGGCAGTGTAGTGCCAGGACAACAACCTCCCCCTTAATGTGAGCAAGACAAATGAGCTGATAGTAGACTACAGGAAAAAAGCGGGCCAAACAGGCCCCCATTAACATCAACAGGGCTGTAGTGGAGCAGGTCTAGAGTTTCAAGTTCCTTGGTGTCCACATCATCAATGATCTTTCATGATCCAAACACACAATGGCAGTCATGAAGAGGGCACGACAACACCTTTTACCCCCAAGCCATAAGACTCCTGAACAATTAATCAAGTGGCCACCGGACATTTACATTGACCCCCCCCATACATTTGTTTTGCACATTGCTGCTACTCGCTGTTTATTATCTGTGCATAGTCACTTCACCTTTTAGTCACTTTAGTTTATTTGGTAACATTTTCTTAACTCTTCTTGAACTGCACTGTTGGTTAAGGGTTTGAAAGTAACAATTTCACGGTAAGGTCTACTCTTGTTGTATTCGGCGCATGTGACAAATAAAGTTTGATTTGAACAATTTGTTTGTAGATATTTACACTTGGTAACGAGTAATAACTAATTATATAGAAATTGCTATAGGTTCTTTGTAACAACTAGCGACAACCTTGTATTTATGCAGATATTACAGATATGTACTCTGTGGTGTATTAGTGTGTATATTTTCTCACTTGGATATTGCTTTCAGCAGTTGACGATTTAGATTGTCAGAATGGGTAACATACTTTGTAGGTACACAATAATTACAAGTAAGTACACTTCAAGATACACTTCATTTTAACTAGCAAAATCCTGTGTAACACCTCGTAATTACATTGTACCTTTGCAGGTATTACATGTACTCTGTGGTGTACTAGTGTGTTTATTCTCCCACTTGGATGGCGCTTCCTGAATCCTTCAAATAAGGGCCAGGTTGTCAGGGTGGGTAATGTACAGATATTACAGATATGTACTCTGTGGTGTATTAGTGTGTATATTTTCTCACTTGGATATTGCTTTCAGCAGTTGACGATTTAGATTGTCAGAATGGGTAACATACTTTGTAGGTACACATTAATTACAAGTAAGTATCCCTCAAGATACACTTCATTTTAACTAGCTAAATACTGTGTAACATGTAGTAATTACATTGTACTTATGCAGATATTACATGTACTCTGTGTTGTACTTGAGGGTTTATCCTCTCACGTGGATGGTAACGAGGTTCAGGTTGTCATAAAGGGTAATGTACACATGAATTAGAAATGATTATTTAAATTATAATCTGGGATGACAGCGGTATGGTAGACCCCAGTCAGTGAGATTGACCTACTGTATATCTGATCTGTTTTTGTAAATTCAACCAAGCTAACCCAGATAGTTCACTTTTTGGGGGCAAGTGCTAGCAACAACATTGAGTAGAGATTTTGACTGTAATAAGGACCCATTAAAATGAAGTGTTACCGAAAGGGGTGAATTCCTAAGTGGGAATTGTCCCCTACGATTCTATTGGGATGTATCAAAGCTCTGCTCAAGTTACTGATATACAATATATTATGCTTTAAAAAATCAGGATGATCTCAGGTAAATTAGTGACTTTTACTACTCTAGTATCTCATTCTACTCACAGAATGATTGTCTATGTTCAAAACCATGTGACCATAACATCAGTGTGAGGTGTGAAGAGGTTCCTCAACAGACCAAAGTCAGTTAGGTCATCACATGACAAAGAGAAATGCAAGCCTGAGTAACAACACCTAGACAGACAACAAAAATAAAGTTGGATTGCCCCCCCCCCCCCCCCCCACTCCATAGAAGCCTTTAGTAGAACCAGAATTTCTGAACTTGATTTGTCTGATGGGAATTTTCTGTTGTATGTTGATGCACTGAAGTTTGCACCATCGACTGTTCGCCCAATATGTATAACAATCAATCATTTGTTCTCACTATTCCCTGAATGCTGTTGTGTTTCAGTTTGACTTAGTGTGCAATGACAAATGGAAGCAGCCATTCACTTCCTCTGTTCCCTTCTTGGGGTGCTGTGTGGCTCCTTCTTCTCTGGACAGCTCTCTGACCGGTACTCCACCTCATGATGATCACTAAACAGTAAGGACGCATCCCAAATGGAACACTTTTACCTTTATAGTGCACTATAGTTCATAGTGTACTAGTTCATAGTGCACTATAAAGGAATAAAGTGGGATGGGGTGCAGCCTAATCTTTGTTGATCTGTATGGATGGACTGACTAGACCTATTTGCAGCTTCATAAAATCCACAATAACATCTTTGGAATACTAACTCTTTGACTGAAGAAAGTCCCCTTTCTTCTGATCTCTAAGTCCCTTGTGTGTTTATAGGTTTGGGCGAAAGCCTGTCCTTTTTGTGACCATGGCAGTCCAGACACTCTTTACCTTTGTTCAAGTTTTTTCTCAGTCCTGGAAAATGTTCTCAGTCCTCTTCTTCATTGTGGGACTGGGGCAAATATCCAACTATATGGCAGCGTTTGTATTGGGTGAGTCATGCAAATCACAGGTTTAAGTGATGCCATTCTTACAATCTCGGGTGAAATATAGTAAAACTGTAATAAAGCCTCAAGTCTGGATTTCTTTGTTTATTTATTGCTTTATTCAGGCACAGAAATCTTGACGGCCACAGTGCGTGTCCTATACGTTACACTGGGGGTGTGTCTGTTCTTTGCCTTTGGCTACATGATGCTGCCTCTCCTGGCATTCTTCATCCGGGACTGGAGGTCGCTCCTTCTGGTTATGTCTGTGCCTGGCCTGGTATACATCCCCCTCTGGTGGTAGGTCATGGGTAACACATCTTCGACATCAACCAAAGGTCACAGGCAACAGTCTTCATTCATAAACGGTCACAAAATGCAGACAAATTTTTACATGAGAAATAAACTGTACATGAGAAAATACTTCTGAAATAGGCTATACTATGATCTTTCCTCATTCTTGGCTTATTTTAATCATGTTTATGAAACCTAGTGTATTGTTTTGAACATTTACTTTAAATTCATTGTGCAACAGGTTCATCCCAGAGTCTCCCAGATGGCTGCTCTCTCAGGGAAGAGTGGAGGAGGCTGAGGCCATACTGAGAGACGCTGCCAGGAGGAACAGAGTCACAGCACCAGAGGTCATCTTTGAGGAGTCAGAGGTATCTCCTTATTAAAATACTAAGCAGGTGCACCTGACTGACATCATAATCTCTATGAGATGGAATAAATGATTCATCTTGTGGCATATGCAGTCTGACTGAGTTAACATAGAATTCATCTCGGCAACGCAGATGAATGTGTGCTACTAACACTGATTTACAGGGTGAAGAGAAACCTAAACCAGAGGAACATCACAGTCCTCTGGACCTCCTGAAGACTAGCAACATTCGTAAAATCACCCTCATATTGGCTCTAGTGTGGTGAGCATCCATTAAAACTCACACGATCACACTGGGACCCTCCCGAAGTCTACTCTTTTGAACCCTATCTCGTGATCATGGCATGCCATTCAGACATATGTAAAGCATTATTTACAGGGAAGGTATACCTGCAGCGATCCACTTCTAACTGACTGGCCTATTGCCATGATCTTCAGTCTGTGAATATCTTTGACCACAGCCATAGTAGCCATGGTTACATCATGGTAGCATGATGTAACAGTAGAAGCTGTTCTTGGTTTCTCGCAGTCATAGACTGAATTGTACACCAACTTACAATAATACATGATAGTAACATGATTGTAACATGATGTATTTACTTTAGCCAACTAGCTCATCCCAGGACAGATGTTTGACAAAAGGGGGGTTGCATGTGGAAGTGCATATGTTGAGAGACACTTAACTACACAGGTCAATGTTTGACGAGGTTAACAGATAGTAACAATGTTAATGTGTGTCAACAGTTCCAAAGATCAGGTTGAAGGGGCAACTAAGAAACAAAAGAATGTTATCCAAAAAGTTATGCAAAACCTGGTTAACGAAGCATCCTTGACCATACCACTTCACTCTGCCTCTCCACAATACTATGTACTGTAGGCCTACAGTGGCTTTACCTGGCTGTCCTCACCTATTGTGAAAAGTCTCACTTCAGACGGCTGATATTTGCATTGTTTTCGTGTTCCATGCTTTCAATGTGCTATCCAGGTTCACCCTGAGTATGGGCTACTTCGCCATATCCCTGAACACATCCCGTCTCCATGGAGACCCCTACGTGAACTGTTTCATCTCTGCTGCCATCGAGGTGCCTGCTTACGTCATCAGCTGGCTCTTCTTGCGCTACCTACCCAGGAGGATATCTGCCTCCGCTAGCATGCTGCTAGGAGGGGGAGCTCTCTACTTCATCCAGCTGGTACCGCCAAGTAAGACTGTGTACCAAATGGCACCCTATTTCCCCATAGGGCCCTGGTCAAAAGGAGTGCCCTATAAAGGGAATAGGGTGTCATTTGGGATGCATACAGAAACTAGCCTGACTCGCAGTTCTTGGTCCCACAGTACAGTGTCATAACCATGAAAAAGATCACCAATAGTGCACAAATAACAAAAAGGCACACAAAAAAAAGATTTAGGCTTTGATTAACAATACCATATGTATCTCTCTGGCCCAGGTCTACCTAGCCTATCCATAGCCCTGGAGATGTTGGGTAAATTTGGCATGGCCATTGGTACTGCACTGATGTATGCCTACACTGGAGAGCTGTATCCCACAGTGATCAGGAACACTGCGCTAGGCTCCTGTGCCATGATCTCTCGGGTAGGCAGTATCATCGCTCCCTACATCATGACCTTGAGTGAGTGTTTATTTTCAATGCAACAATTGACCACACGATGGTGCTTAAAAGAGCCACATTCATATTCTGCTTTTCTGGCTATATATTATGTCAAGTCCCTTGCAATGTTTGAAATATATGAATAATTGTGTTCTCTCTCTCTTTCTTTCTCTCTGAAGGTACCTATTATAAGTATTTGCCATACATTTTACTGGGGAGTCTTCTTGTGCTGTCAGCTATGGCCATTCCTCTTTTACCAGAGAGCCATGGCCATCCTCTACCAGAGACCATTAAGCAGATGCACAAACAAAAGTGGTGAGCAATACGCATCACCTCATACTGTAGTTTAGTTTATTGGTCTTTCAGCATTATTACAGGTTATTTATGAAACAGTTGTAATTAAAAACACTGAATGACTCAGCTGATGTTGATTATGAGTGAAAACAATCCTTTAATAGTGTGTTAATCTTTCCTACAGGCTAAAGTGCCCATCTCTGAAGAGGATGAGAGACCACCTGAACAGCCCAATGATGAAGCCAAATGACACTAGATTGTAATTACTTTATAACTGCTTTGAAAATACACTAAAAGTATGTGGACACCGTTTCAAATGAGTGGATATGGCTATTTCAGCCACACCGGTTTCTGACACGTGTATACAACTGAGCACACATCCATGCACTCTCCATAGACAAACATTGGCAGTAGAATGGCCCTTACTGAAGTGCTCAATTACTTTCAACGTGGCACCGTCATAAGATACCACCTTTCCAACAAGTCAGTTCATCAAATTTCTGCCCTGCTCAACTGTAAGTGCTGTTATTGTGAAGTGGAAATGTCTAGGAGCAACAACGGCTCAGCCGCGAAGTGGTAAGCCACACAAGAAGTGTTTGTCGGGAGCTTAATGAAATGGGTTTCCATGGCCAACAGCTGCACACAAGCCTGAGATCACCATGTTTAATGCCAAGCGTCGCTGGAGTGGTGTAAAGGTCGCCGCCAGTGGACTCTGGCGCAGTGGAAACGCTTTCTCTGGAGTGATGAATCACGCTTCACCATCTGGCAGTCCGACAGACGAATCTGGGTTTGGCGGATGCCAAGAGAACGCTACCTACCCCAATGCATAGTGCCAACTGTAAAGTTTGGTGGAGGAGGAATAATGGTCTGGATCTGTTTTTCATGGTTTGGGCTAGGCCCCTTAGTTCCAGCGAAGGGAAATATTAACGCTAAAATGACATTCTAGACAATTCTGTGCTTCCAACTTTGTGTCAACAGTTTGTGGAAGGCCCTTTCCTGTTTCAGCATGACAATGTCCCTGTGCACAACGTGAGGTCCATACAGAAATGGTTTGTTGAGATTGGTGTTCACTGGCCTGCACAGAGACCTGACGTCAACCCCATCGAACACCTTTGAGATTAATTGGACTGCTGACTGCAACCATGGCCTAATCGCCCAACATCAGCGCCCGACCTCATTAATGCTCGTGGCTGAATGGAAGCCCTGCAGCAATGTTCCAACATCTAATGGAAAGCCTCCCCAGAAGAGTGGAGGCTGTTATACCAGCAAAGGGGGACCAACTCCCTATTAATGCCCATGATTTTGGAATGAGAGTTTCAATGAGCAAGTGTCCACATACTTTTGGCCATACAGTGTATTTTTATTTGGTGTTTTGTCCAGTGTAAATACACATAATTTTTCTTACATTTTGTATTGCATTGATCATGCCATATATTGTATAAGACAAGTGTTTATTGTTGGCTTTCATATGAATGTCTTCATAGAGTGTTAATAGAAACAATTTGACACTTTGCTTAACCTAGATGAAGGAAAAAGAGTCATTTTAAATTAAATGTAGGACATCTTTCGAGGAGAGGCTTTGATACCAAGAGCCTGCCAATGGAATTTTGAATTTGTTATTTGGTTATCAAAAAGCCAAGAAAACACTCCTGGCCTCCTGACACTGCATCACAGTGCTAGCTGTGCCACTAGAGATACTGGTTCAAGTCCAGGCTCTGTCGCAGCTGGCCACAACTGGGAGATCCATGGGGTGGTGCACAATTGGCCCATCTTCATGAGGGTTTGGCCGGCAGGGATGTTCTTGTCCCATCGCGCACTTGCGACTCCTGTGGCGGGCTGGGCGCAATGCACGCTGACACGATTGCCAGGTGTACGGTGTTTCCTCCGACACATTGGTGCAGCTGGCTTCCGGGTTAAGCGGGCATTGTATCAAGAAGCAGTTCGGCTTGGCTGGGTTGTGTTTCAGAGGACGCACGGCTCTCGACCTTCGCCTCTCCCGAGTACGTACAGGAGTTGCAGCGATGGGACAAGACTGTAACTACCAATTGGATACCACAACATTTTTTAAGACACTTACACCAATTCTCAATGTAAGAACAAAAACTCTGTTCAAACTCTAATACATACAGTACTAGTCAAATGTTTGGACACACCTACTCATTCAAGGGTTTTTCTTTATTTTTTACTATTTTCTACATATTTTGGTTACTACACGATTTCATATGTGTTCTTTCATAGTTTTGATGTTTTCACTATTCTACAATGTAGAAAATAGTGAAAATAAATAAAAACCCTTGAATGAGTAGATGTGTTCAACCTTTTGACTGGTACGTATATATTACAAATATATATTTGCTGTCTTTATGTTGATAAAAAAACAAAAACAAAAAAACATGAGCTGGCGCACACCCAGAACAATAGTTTGTGTGTAGGTGCTGACTAACGGCGAATAAACTATCAACTATCAAAATAAAATAAGTTGCACACTCCTCGTATAATCTTTATTTAATGGATATTTACCAACGTTTCAGCATCACTGTGCCTTCTTCAGGGTAATGTCATGAATACTTGAACCAGGTTATGTAGACAAACAGTGCAATTAGTGTAACCAATGACAATAGTGAGGGGTGTGTCATAATGGTTAAGTTAATTAAAATTAATGAAACTGTTAAAAAATAGTATATGGCATATTAAATATATTATGCTATTGTTATCATATAGAAACATAATGGAATATTGTACATCATATTAGCATCAACATACATTATTGTTTCATTCAATTTCACATAATCATTTTGTATATCATTTTTGTTACATGTAATCTGTTGGTTCAACCTTAATATATAAATGTTTATGTTGATAACATTTTTATGAGAAGCTGTGAAAGGGCTCATCTCTGCATTTGACTATGAATTCATTATTTTGTTAGGACATTTGTTGTTGTCCTCTAGCTCTGTGAGGTACAAAATCCTGGCAAGAGTCTATATAAAAATAAAACATGTGCAGTTATAAAATCAGCGAGTACAAATAAAGTACAGTTGAAGTTGGAAGTTTACAGACACTTAGGTTGGAGTCATTAAAACTTGTTTTTCAACCACTCCACATATTTCTTGTAAACAAACTATAGTTTTGGCAAGTTGGTTAGGACATCTACCTTCTACATGACACAAGTTATTTTTACAACAATTGTTTACAGATAGATTAATATCACAATTCCAGTGGGTCAGAAGTTTACATACGCTAAGTTGACTGTGCCTTTAAACAGCTTGGAAAATTCCAGAAAATGATGTCATGGCTTTAGAAGCTTCTGATAGTCTAATTGACATAATTTGAGTCAATTGGAGGTGTACCTGTGGATGTATTTCAAGGCCTACCTTCAAACTCAGTGCCTCTTTGCCTGACATCATGGAAAAATCCAAATAAATCAGCCAAGACCTCAGAACAAAAAAGAATTGTAGACTTCCACAAGTCTGGTTCATCCTTGGGAGCAATTTCCAAATGCCTGAAGGTACCTCGCTCATCTGTATAAACAATAGTATGCAAGTATAAACACCATGGGACCACACAGCTGTCATACCGCTCAGGAAGGAGATGCGTTCTGTCTCCTAGAAATGAACATACTTTGGTGCAAGAAGTGCAAATCAATCCCAGAACAAGAGCAAAGGACCTTGTGAAGTTGCTGGAGGAAACAGTAACAAAAGTATCTATATCCACAGTAAAATGAGTCCTATATCAACATAACCTGAAAGGCCGCTCAGCAAGGAAGACGCCACTGCTCCAAAACAGCCATAAAAAAGCCAGACTACGGTTTGCAAATGCACATGGGGACAAAGATTGTACTTTTTGGAGAAATGTCCTCTAGTCTGATGAAACAAAAATAGAACTGTTTGGCCATAATGACCATCGTTATGTTTGGAGGAAAAAGGGGGAGGCTTGCAAGCTGAAGAACACCATCCCAACCGTCAAGCACGGGGGTGGCAGCATCAAGCACACTTCCAAAGTTGTGGAAAAATGGCTTAAGGACAACAAAGTCAAGGTATTGGAGTAGCCATCACAACGCCCTGACTTCAATCCTATAGAACATTTGTGGGCATAACTGAAAAAGTGTGTGCGAGCAAGATGGCCTACAAACCTGACTCAGTTACACCAGCTCTGTCAGGAGGAATGGGCCAAAATTAAATTCTTATCGTGGGAAGCTTGTGGAAGGCTACCCAAAACGTTTGAGCCAAGTTAAACAATTTAAAAGGCAATGCTACCAAATACTAACTGAGTGTATATAAACTTCTGTCCCACTGGGAATGTGATGAAAGAAGTAAAAGCTGAAATAAATCATTCTCGCTACTATTATTCTGACATTTCACATTCTTAAAATAAAGTGGTGATCCTAACTGGCCTAAGACAGGGACGTTTCACGAGGATTAAAAGTCAGGAATTGTGGAAAAACTGAGTTTAAATGTATTTGGCTAAGGTGTATGTAAACTTCCGACTTCAACTTTAAGTACAAAATATGCAAAACAATACTGATACTTCATACATATAAAATGCATAGGAAAAGTTCTTTATAAGCATCTTGGTTAGTTACACAATGTGGTAGGTAATACAAGTACATGTTGAAAGAACAACTGAGGTGTCCAGTAGCTGTCACAAAGTATCGGACACATCTTCCTCTCCTGTAGATTGGCTCAGTTTATACACTGATCTCTTTTTCCATCTAAAGGGATAGGCAAAAAATAGGCCATTGACATATCAGACATTTATCATCATCTCAGAAACATAATCTCTGCAAGTGTGTGATTCTGGTTTCAAGAAAGCTTCAAAGAATGGTTGGTTATTGATAAACTAAGTTGATAAAAATGCTTTTCACATTCTTAAAGTTTTGGGTTCAAACTTCTTGAATATAAACTGTTAAATAGCAAACATGAAATGTTTCCACCTGTACAATTGTAGAGCTCATGTATTATAACTCCAGTGCCCCGTGCCTTTTTGACCAGCTGGGTTGTGTCCCTAGAAACCAACAAACTGAAAACGGACCAAAACATCCTGAACTTGTCAATTAAGACTCTTGTTTTCCATTGCAAAAGGGTTTGCTACGGTGTGCACTAAGGAATATGACCCTGTTGTCCCTGTGGCACTGTTACACTACCCTGCCAGCAGAGAGCATCACACATACAGCAGCCTTGGTATTATATGGCCTTACCCTGGGAAGGTCTGCATGTGAGGGATGGTGTCTGGAAGAGGCATACGATGGCTCTCAGGCAGCAGGAGGCTAAGCAACCCAGACAGAGCTGTAAGACTCCCCATTAGAATGTATGGCAGCGACTTGGAACAGCCTCCTGTGTCAAAGACAGCAGCAATACATGAGAGAGTGGAAAACATTGTTTTCAATTAGATCAGCTCAAAACAATGCTATGAACAAAAGGTGAAGAGACAAGAGTGTTTTATGCTCTGCTTCTGCCTGCATGTCTGGCAGAGGAGGTTGGTGGGAGGAGCTATAGGAGGGTGTGCTCATTGTAATGGCTGAAATTGAATAAATATAACGGTATCAAACAGATCAAACATATGGAAACAACATGTTTGACTCCGTTACATTAACTGCATTCCAGCCATTACAATGAGCTCGTCCTCCTATAGCTCCCCCCACCAGCCTCCTTTGATGTCTGGATGCATAAATCACCTGGTTTGACTGCATTTAACAAGTTTGACCAGGACTGGATACAGTAAAGAGTAAATGTAAGAAGGTAAGAGGAAGCCCCAGTTGCCAGAGAGAGAGGGGGATGGAAGGGTTCCAAACTCATACAGACTGGGCAGGATAGGAAGTGGCAGAGGGGACAGAGCCATTACACACATCTGACTAATGAGGGAGAGGGAGAGGAATGTGTGTCTACCCAACAGACAGAGAGGACAGGGGAGAGAGGGAGGGGAATGTGTGTCTACCCAACAGACAGAGAGGACAGAGGAGAGAGGGAGGGGAATGTGTGTCTGCCCAACAGACAGAGAGGACAGAGGAGAGAGGGAGGGGAATGTGTGTCTACCCAACAGACAGAGAGGACAGAGGAGAGAGGGAGGGGAATGTGTGTCTACCCAACAGACAGAGAGGACAGAGGAGAGAGGGAGGGGAATGTGTGTCTACCCAACAGACAGAGAGGACAGAGGAGAGAGGGAGGGGAATGTGTGTCTACCCAACAGACAGAGAGGACAGAGGAGAGAGGGAGGGGAATGTGTGTCTACCCAACAGACAGAGAGGACAGAGGAGAGAGGGGAGAGGAATGTGTGTCTGCCCAACAGACAGAGAGGACAGAGGAGAGAGGGAGGGGAATGTGTGTCTACCCAACAGACAGAGGACAGAGGAGAGAGGGAGAGGAATGTGTGTCTACCCAACAGACAGAGAGGACAGAGGAGAGAGGGAGGGGAATGTGTGTCTACCCAACATACAGAGAGGACAGAGGAGAGAGGGAGGGGAATGTGTGTCTACCCAACAGACAGAGAGGACAGAGGAGAGAGGGAGGGGAATGTGTGTCTGCCCAACAGACAGAGAGGACAGAGGAGAGAGGGAGGGGAATGTGTGTCTGCCCAACAGACAGAGAGGACAGAGGAGAGAGGGAGAGGAATGTGTGTCTACCCAACAGACAGAGAGGACAGAGGAGAGAGGGAGGGGAATGTGTGTCTACCCAACAGACAGAGAGGACAGAGGAGAGAGGGAGGGGAATGTGTGTCTGCCCAACAGACAGAGAGGACAGAGGAGAGAGGGAGGGGAATGTGTGTCTACCCAACAGACAGAGAGGACAGAGGAGAGAGGGAGGGGAAAGTGTGTCTACCCAACAGACAGAGAGGACAGAGGAGAGAGGGAGGGGAATGTGTGTCTACCCAACAGACAGAGAGGACAGAGGAGAGAGGGAGGGGAATGTGTGTCTGCCCAACAGACAGAGAGGACAGAGGAGAGAGGGAGAGGAATGTGTGTCTACCCAACAGACAGAGAGGACAGAGGAGAGAGGGAGGGGAATGTGTGTCTACCCAACAGACAGAGAGGACAGAGGAGAGAGGGAGGGGAATGTGTGTCTACCCAACAGACAGAGAGGACAGAGGAGAGAGGGAGGGGAATGTGTGTCTACCCAACAGACAGAGAGGACAGAGGAGAGAGGGAGGGGAATGTGTGTCTACCCAACAGACAGAGAGGACAGAGGAGAGAGGGAGGGGAATGTGTGTCTACCCAACAGACAGAGAGGACAGAGGAGAGAGGGAGGGGAATGTGTGTCTACCCAACAGACAGAGAGGACAGAGGAGAGAGGGAGAGGAATGTGTGTCTGCCCAACAGACAGAGAGGACAGAGGAGAGAGGGAGGGGAATGTGTGTCTACCCAACAGACAGAGGACAGAGGAGAGAGGGAGAGGAATGTGTGTCTACCCAACAGACAGAGAGGACAGAGGAGAGAGGGAGGGGAATGTGTGTCTACCCAACATACAGAGAGGACAGAGGAGAGAGGGAGGGGAATGTGTGTCTACCCAACAGACAGAGAGGACAGAGGAGAGAGGGAGGGGAATGTGTGTCTGCCCAACAGACAGAGAGGACAGAGGAGAGAGGGAGGGAATGTGTGTCTGCCCAACAGACAGAGAGGACAGAGGAGAGAGGGAGAGGAATGTGTGTCTACCCAACAGACAGAGAGGACAGAGGAGAGAGGGAGGGGAATGTGTGTCTACCCAACAGACAGAGAGGACAGAGGAGAGAGGGAGGGGAATGTGTGTCTGCCCAACAGACAGAGAGGACAGAGGAGAGAGGGAGGGGAATGTGTGTCTACCCAACAGACAGAGAGGACAGAGGAGAGAGGGAGGGGAAAGTGTGTCTACCCAACAGACAGAGAGGACAGAGGAGAGAGGGAGGGGAATGTGTGTCTACCCAACAGACAGAGAGGACAGAGGAGAGAGGGAGGGGAATGTGTGTCTGCCCAACAGACAGAGAGGACAGAGGAGAGAGGGAGAGGAATGTGTGTCTACCCAACAGACAGAGAGGACAGAGGAGAGAGGGAGGGGAATGTGTGTCTACCCAACAGACAGAGAGGACAGAGGAGAGAGGGAGGGGAATGTGTGTCTACCCAACAGACAGAGAGGACAGAGGAGAGAGGGAGGGGAATGTGTGTCTACCCAACAGACAGAGAGGACAGAGGAGAGAGGGAGGGGAATGTGTGTCTACCCAACAGACAGAGAGGACAGAGGAGAGAGGGAGGGGAATGTGTGTCTACCCAACAGACAGAGAGGACAGAGGAGAGAGGGAGGGGAATGTGTGTCTACCCAACAGACAGAGAGGAGAGGAGTTGATAGGATATAACTATATTTTTTACTACTAAATGTTTTGTATTTATTGAGAAACTATATGGTAACAAGCAATACTTGCAGTTCGTTATTCATTTTCCTATTTATCGAGAAACTACACGGTAACAAGCAGTACGGAAAAATCAATTTGTTTAAGTGGTGGGGATTATGTACACTTGCTCTTAAACTCGCTGTTGTTCATTACACAAGACTCAACACCATAGTTCATTTCTAGTTACTGTATGTAATTACACATTTTTCCATGTAGTTTCTGAGAAAATACAAAGTAAAAAGTACTAAACTTCACATCCTAAACTTCCGCATGACAGTGATAGGCTGAACAATAACAAAGAGACAAAGGGGTGATATTACTGCTCTGCAGTGCTTCCATGTGCACATCTGTCTTTCCTTCAGCTTCGCTTTGAGTCCTACCCACCCAGATAGATGAAGTATGGGGCAGAGATGCTCCCCACTCTGGAGGCCATGGAACAGGCCCCTATGGCTGTGTTCCTCACGACAGTGGGGTAGAGCTCAGCCGTGTAGGCGTACACGATGGAAAAAGCTGCAGTCACACCAAACTTCCCCAGCATCTCTAGTGCAGTGGACACAGAGCTCAGATCTGCCATGGACACAGCAATGGAGGGCCAATGAAGGTCATGTCATAGATTCTTATAGAAGGGTGCATTTCTTATTGTAATATACTATTCTATACCTGAAATCTTGTCACCATTCTATGTCATCAATTGTCCGGTTTCAAACTCAATATTGTTGATTCAATCTGATTTTAATCTGCATGTCTATTTCTCTCTGTTATTAAGGGTGATGTGATAACAGAATGCCTTTATGAATACCTCTATCTTTGTTTGAGTCTTACTTGGTGGTATGAGGTTTATGCAGAGCAGCACCACCCCACCCAGAAACAGAGTGGAGAAGAGACACAGGCGCCGGGGGCAGCAGCGGACCATGAGCCAGGCCATGGTATAGGCAGGGACCTCAATGGCAGCAGACAGGAAACAGTTCAGATAGGAGCTCCCTGCCAGGTTGGACGTGTTCAGTGACAAGGCAAAGTACCCGATGGACAGAATGGTCCTGAAGAGACAAACATGGGTTGCATCCATCATTGTTTGCATCCCACCTAATTCCCTATACAGTGCACTACCCTTGACCAGGGCCTGTAGACATGGCCTTTTGAAGTGACAATCAACATACATTACTGTACCATGCTGGTGCAGGGAATGGAACCCTCTGTCATAATGGTGCAGGGAATGAAACCTCTGTCATAACGGTGCAGGGAATGAAACCCTCTGTCATAACCGTGCAGGGAATGAAACCCTCTGTCATAACGGTGCAGGGAATGAAACCTCTGTCATAACGGTGCAGGGAATGAAACCCTCTGTCATAACGGTGCAGGGAATGAAACCCTCTGTCATAACGGTGCAGGGAATGAAACCTCTGTCATAACGGTGCAGGGAATGAAACCTCTGTCATAACGGTGCAGGGAATGAAACCCTCTGTCATAACGGTGCAGGGAATGAAACCCTCTGTCATAACGGTGCAGGGAATGAAACCTCTATCATAACGGTGCAGGGAATGAAACCCTCTGTCATAACGGTGCAGGGAATGAAACCCTCTGTCATAACGGTGCAGGGAATGAAACCTCTGTCATAACGGTGCAGGGAATGAAACCCTCTGTCATAACGGTGCAGGGAATGAAACCTCTGTCATAACGGTGCAGGGAATGAAACCCTCTGTCATAACGGTGCAGGGAATGAAACCCTCTGTCATAACGGTGCAGGGAATGAAACCCTCTGTCATAACGGTGCAGGGAATGAAACCCTCTGTCATAGCGGTGCAGGGAATGAAACCTCTGTCATAACGGTGCAGGGAATGAAACCTCTGTCATAACGGTGCAGGGAATGAAACCTCTGTCATAATGGTGCAGGGAATGAAACCTCTGTCATAACGGTGCAGGGAATGAAACCTCTGTCATAACGGTGCAGGGAATGAAACCCTCTGTCATAACGGTGCAGGGAATGAAACCTCTGTCATAACGGTGCAGGGAATGAAACCCTCTGTCATAACGGTGCAGGGAATGAAACCCTCTGTCATAACGGTGCAGGGAATGAAACCCTCTGTCATAATGGTGCAGGGAATGAAACCTCTGTCATAACGGTGCAGGGAATGAAACCCTCTGTCATAACCGTGCAGGGAATGAAACCCTCTGTCATAACGGTGCAGGGAATGAAACCTCTGTCATAACGGTGCAGGGAATGAAACCCTCTGTCATAATGGTGCAGGGAATGAAACCTCTGTCATAACGGTGCAGGGAATGAAACCCTCTGTCATAACGGTGCAGGGAATGAAACCCTCTGTCATAACGGTGCAGGGAATGAAACCCTCTGTCATAACGGTGCAGGGAATGAAACCCTCTGTCATAACGGTGCAGGGAATGAAACCTCTGTCATAACGGTGCAGGGAATGAAACCCTCTGTCATAACGGTGCAGGGAATGAAACCTCTGTCATAACGGTGCAGGGAATGAAACCCTCTGTCATAACGGTGCAGGGAATGAAACCCTCTGTCATAATGGTGCAGGGAATGAAACCTCTGTCATAACGGTGCAGGGAATGAAACCTCTGTCATAACGGTGCAGGGAATGAAACCCTCTGTCATAACGGTGCAGGGAATGAAACCTCTGTCATAACGGTGCAGGGAATGAAACCCTCTGTCATAATGGTGCAGGGAATGAAACCTCTGTCATAACGGTGCAGGGAATGAAACCCTCTGTCATAACGGTGCAGGGAATGAAACCCTCTGTCATAACGGTGCAGGGAATGAAACCCTCTGTCATAACCGTGCAGGGAATGAAACCTCTGTCATAACGGTGCAGGGAATGAAACCCTCTGTCATAACGGTGCAGGGAATGAAACCCTCTGTCATAACGGTGCAGGGAATGAAACCCTCTGTCATAACGGTGCAGGGAATGAAACCCTCTGTCATAGCGGTGCAGGGCATGAAACCCTCTGTCATAACGGTGCAGGGAAGGAAAGCAACAATTCAAGCGCCATTACTTAGCTCCTCATACAAGAAGTCAGACTGTAAAAGGCATTTAGTCGACCGAAACATCAACCAAATAAATGACCCCTAGGTGTGTGGGAACCCCTAGATAACATAATCTGTGTGGGAACCCCTAGATAACATTATCTGTGTGGGAGTAATTCTTGTATGAGGTTGGAAACCAAGATGAGGATAAAAAAGTCAGTTATGTAATGTGTTTTGTTTGTTTGTTATTGGCGATGCAGGGTGTCAGGGGAATGGACAAGACTCACCAGACCAGCCACAGCGTGATGGACACCCAACGGATGTTGCTGGACCTCACCAGATCGCAGATGTTGTGGGCCACCAACTTCCCAGCCTTGGGCTCTAACTGCAGTACAGTAAAGCACACTTGTCACAACAGGCATGCTTGATTAAACTTGTGCAATGGGTTGACCTACAGGCCCAGCCATGAGTTTCAAAGGACAGTTATACAATTTATGTGACAGCATGCCACATTGAGAAGTGAAGGAGATATTTTATTTACCTTTATTTAACTAGGCAAGTCAGTTAAGAACAAATTCTTATTTTCAATGATGGCCTAGGAACAGTGGGTTAACTGCCTGTTCAGGGGCAGAAAGACAGATTTGTACCTTGTCAGCTCGGGGATTTGAATTTGCAACCTTCCGGTTACTAGTCCAATGCTCTAACCACTAGGCTACCCTGCCGCCCCAGATAAGATAAGCAAATACACATAACACAAATTAGCCTGGAGGTAATTTTACAGGTCATGTACACCACAGCAGGTCAAACACACTGGATTGTAATTCATTAATAATCTTAGAGTAGGAGTGCTGATCTAGGATCAGGTCGCCGTGTCCATTAAATATCCTAGATCAGTACCTGTACTCTGAGATGCTTTAAGAATAAAGGCCAGGGTGACAAGGTACAAATCTGTCGTTCTGCCCCTGAGCAAGGCAGTTAACCCACTGTTCCCCGATGACGTGGATGTCGATTAACGCAGCCCCCTGCACCTCTCTGATTCAGAGGGGTTGGGTTAAATACAGAAGACACATTTCAGTTGAATGCATTCAGTTGTGCAATTGACTAGGTATCCCCCCTTTCCTTTCGTTTGTCTTACAACTTTGTCTTACAACTCCCTGGAGGAAAGTACTAGCTACCTGTAGGCCTGCAATGCAATGCATGATACCTCCAGAAAAGGTTAGAAACTCAGAAATAAAAGGGTGAGAAGTGTTGACTGGACTATTCAAGTTCACAGTGAGAAGCCTTGACTGGACTATTTGAGTTCACAGTGAGAAGCCTTGACTGGACTAGTTGAGTTCACAGTGAGAAGCCTTGACTGGACTATTCAAGTTCACAGTGATAAGCCTTGACTGGACTATTTGAGTTCACAGTGAGAAGCCTTGACTGGACTAGTTGAGTTCACAGTGAGAAGCCTTGACTGGACTAGTTGAGTTCACAGTGAGAAGCCTTGACTGGACTATTTGAGTTCACAGTGAGAAGCCTTGACTGGACTATTTGAGTTCACAGTGAGAAGCCTTGACTGGACTATTTGAATTCACAGTGAGAAGCCTTGACTGGACTATTCAAGTTCAAAGTGAGAAGCCTTGACTGGACTATTTGAGTTCACAGTGAGAAGCCTTGACTGGACTATTTGAGTTCACAGTGAGAAGCCTTGACTGTACTAGTCGAGTTCACAGTGAGAAGCCTTGACTGGACTATTTGAGTTCACAGTGAGAAGCCTTGACTGTACTAGTCGAGTTCACAGTGAGATTAGTAAACAGCCAGACAGACATTCCAAACACCATGGGGTTCTTTTATTTTTTTGTTCTTATCAGTAGGCTGCTAATAATCATAAATCACACAAATGGAGAGAGATGAATGAACAAGTAGCGGAACAATTCCAATGACATAAGAGTGTTTTCAAACTTGACCAGGTCCATAGGCTGTCATTGTGGCGGTTTATGTGAGTTCACATGTAAGTGTTCTGAAGTGACCTGTAAAGTTTAGTGTTTGAAGTCCTGTTTGATCATTTAATTACTTGTTTTTACCTCCACAGGACGCTGAAAAACTCAAGATTGTAAGAATTAAAGCTAAAGGGGAAAAACCACAAAAGAATACCAGTGAAATAGAAGCTAGACAAACATCTTTGGAGTAATGCAAACAAACAACTTGTCCAAAACCAAAATTACTTTTGTGTGACTGAGAGGATTCTATGTGATCAATATGGTAAGAATTCCACATAATCTAGAGAGCATGGCTATAGCCTTATTGTTATTACCTTCACAATATTGTCAGAGCTGCAGTATGTGCATAACGGTAAAAGCTAAAGGTTGATCTGGGATTGGGAGTGAAGAAATCACCTGTACAGGCCGAAAGATGACCTCTGGTGCTGTGACTCTGTTCCTCCTGGCAGCATCTCTCAGTATGGCCTCAGCCTCCTCCACTCTTCCCTGAGAGAGCAGCCATCTGGGAGACTCTGGGATGAACCTGCAACATCACAAAAAATAACCAGGTTCATATCAAAGCTAGCCTGGTCCCAGATCTGTTTCTGCTCTTGCAAACTCCCTTGCCGTTACTATCAAGCCAAAATCAATTGGCATGACAATGAGTGACATGGAGTTAGGATGATAGCACAGACAGACTGGCACTCATGCTATATCAAAGTCAAGTAATTGAATGGGCTTTAGTGAAGGATTGAATACCCTGCATACAGTATATTACACACACCTACCACCAAAAAGGGACATAAAGGAAGCCTGGGAGGGTGAGGGCTAGCATCAGCATCCTCCAGTCTCTGATGAAGAAGGCCACTGCTGGAAGGAGCGTGTAGCCAATGGTGTAGAACATACAAACTCCAAGAGTGGAGTAGATTATCCGTTTGGATGGAGATAAAATTTCAGTTCCTGTAGATGAGAAGAATTTCTAAATGTATGAGAAGTTAAATGGTGCATCGGGCTTAAAGAAAACATTGTGCACATCAACACCAGTAACAACTGTGTAATGATGACATTGGATAAAATCATGAATGAATGATCAAGATAAATAAAGATACCTAGCACAAATGCAGCCACATAATTAGAGATTTGCCCCATCCCGACAACAAAGAATAAGGCACAGAATACAACCCAGGTTGGAGAGAAGACCTGGATAAATGTGAACACAGTCTGAACTCCCATGGTGCCAAAGAGAACATTTTTCCTCCCAAACCTGAGAGAAATAAAAGTTAGGTTGAAATCATCCACATGCAGATTATGAGTAGGCTATTCCTAAACATCTTCAATCAGGTGAAGAATTCTAAATGATCCTCGAATAAAGTAAGGATATAAAATGTTTTTATGGGACACTGTGTAACAGTTTTCTGTGCTTACTGCTAAAACTAATCTCTAAGGAAATGATGAAAAACAGACGACAGCAAAGCTAAACATGTGACATAGGGTTTGTTCCAAATGGCACCCTTTTCCCTAGATGGTGTACTCTTATTGAACAGAGACCTATTGGACCTGGTCAAAATAGTGCACACTATGTAGGGAAAAGTGTGCCACTTGGGACTCACCCAGGCCATCCATTACCTGTCAGAGAGCTGGCCAGAGAGGAAGGAGCCAGTGAGGACACCACAGAAGAACACAGAAGAAGTCAATGGGTTCTTCCACTTATCAGCACACACCAGGTCCCACTACACTCATACAAACAATCACACACACACACACACAACACACACACACACACCACACACACACACACAAAAGAGAGAGAGAGAGAGAACGCATTAAGGGATAATGAATGAATGAATGATGGGCAAAATAATTGGACATACAGTGGACATAGTAGTTGGGCAATATGAACAATCATTGGGCTAAATCGTAAAAAATAACATATAGGTGAGAAGTTTGGGAAGATCAGGTGAATAGATTTAGTTTAAAAAACAAGTAATTTGTCGTTATGGGTTATTGGTAGGTTGTACAATTACGTTCTTCATCTAGGCCTACTGTGGACCACATGGAGGATGCCTGTTCATCTGAGATCAATAGCCTTTTGTGAAGGCAAACATTTCAGAACGTGAGCTCATCGTATAGCCTACGCAATATGCAGTTGGAACCCGTATGGTGAATAGCCGACTTTCCCAAACGTTGATGATGGAATATGCTAACAACTGTGCAGTGATGCATAAATTAATACTTTGACAAGTACTTCATTAATTTGCCACGGAATAGCTACAAAATTACAGCGAAAGCAACGCAACACTGTTTCACTCGCTGCAACAACATTTTACTCCCACAAAAATGTGTCACAGTATAGCTATAAAGTGAGTGGAAGCAATGCAACACTGTTTCACTCGCTGCAACAATGTTTGACTCACATTTAAAAAAACATCGTATCCAGACGGATAACCGAAATAAAACAAAAACCCCACCCGTTTTAACCGTCGCATCTCATCATACCTCGGACACAATAGTGGAGATGTACGTCCCCCGATCGTATTCCCAGCCATCCAAACAGGTCTCGTGTTGTATTTCAGAAACGTTGACATCGATCCCTGGGACATAACCTCTTTCTGAGAAACTCTGTATGACATCGAGTTTGTATCTGGCGCATTTACTGAGCACAACAGTCCCGCTTTCCTCCTCCAAAGGAATACTGTGATTTCTCCATTCGCCAGTAATGTTCGCATTTGCGGGTATGAGGCAATGGTGGGATGGTGTATCACCGATGAACACAATAGACATACCTGTAAAGCCGTTAGGGATGATACTCAAACATAAGAGAAAGAACACCATCTGTTGGAACGGTCCCCATTCCCCAAGAAAGGCAGTGTTATCCTCATAGCCATTCTCAGTCATTATAAAGATTGGAAGTGGGTTATTAGTGCGGCCCAGTGGAGAGAACAGTTTGTCCTTTATAGGGGGAGTAATTTGGGGTTGGAGTACCTCACATGTGAACTCCAACGTCAAAAGAGTGACATATGACCCTGTTATTTCTCAAGGCTCACTTGTTCTCTCACCCTGATATTTAGCTGTTGGCTTCATTTTGCATCAGCTAAATCCATCATCTTTAAGAGGGTAGGTAAATCTAGAACACTCACAGAGTCTAATAATACAGGCAAATGTGTATTTACACATAATGCATTTTCACAGAGCTATCATTGCATTCATAACACGAAATAGTTATGATAAGACCTCCCCAGGTTGTGAAAGTAAATGGCATTCTGTTGGAGACTGTAAGAGCTGTTGTATGGTGTATTTCGAACCTAATCTGAGTACAATGACAGATTAAAGGGAAATGCTTGTTTTATGCTTGGCTAATATATCCAGCATGCTGCTCCAAAGAACTGTTGGTGACTGAAGTGATGCGTTCACCTTTTCCTATGCATTTATTTGAGTGGTATCAATTTTTTTTTTTAGATGTGTTAAATTCAAATGTTCTCCTCTCTCATTACCAAGCACACTGACAGAAGAATGAGAGATTACACTGAAGTCATTGCTTTCCTGGGGCAAAATAGACTTCTGGAGGGTTTTCTTCCTTCTGAACAGTTGACCACTGTCTGTGTTTAGGATGACCATGTGGTCAGCATGATATCTCACCCGGAATCATTAAAGAGGTGCAGAGAGTTCCTAATGCCTCCTCGACATTGTACTTTGAGTTTCTGGTTGGTTCCCTGGTCCCAGGCCAGCTGTCTGACAGTTATATATACGGCATTAAGTCTGTTACGCACAGTAATTTCAGATCAAATTCATGATTAGATTACACTGCTCAAGGGTAGATCATATAATATTTAAAATAACCTTAATTATCTATTGTACTGTGTCGGTACAATGTCCACTTTGGAAGTCCTCTTCGCCCCTCTTTCTGCTGTGTTTTTCCTCATCCTCATTTAGTCCTTATCTCCCTCGTCGGAGGTCTTCTGTGTTGTTTTCTTCTCTGTTGGTGCCTCTGTGATATCCCATAATGCCACTACATGTGTACTGGTTAAGCAAAGGAATGGAGTAGAGAACCTGTAATAAAGATGTTTCTGAGGTAAAAGCTGGCTTCTTTACTTTGCTTCTCAGGAACTCACGCCAACTGCCAATCAGGGGCCATACTGTCAACTAGGGTTTTGTCCTAGCATATCTAGTATCTACATGGCTTTTCAGGAGACCCCTTCTGTCAACTTTTCATCTCTTGTGAACCTCATTCTGCTGGAGATGTTCCGCAAAGAGCTAGCAGAGCAGTGGAGCAGATCCAGTCAAAAGGGTATGTCCTGACATTCAAGGTCACAACACCTTTATGAGTTCATCCTAATATAACTGCCTCGTGTCCCCAGGTTGTGCCAAAGGGAGAAAAGGTTAGGACTACATAAGACCTGAACAAACAGGAAAGATAAAACCCTGATTGTATAATATATTTGTAAGTGATAATTATAATAACGATCCCATAATGACCTAATCCACATATCTGATTATATATGACAAAGGAAAAACACTTCTTCTATTATGTATAGCGTTATGTAATATTTGTAGTGAGGCAGGTAGCCTAGTGGTTAAGAGCATTGGGCCAGTAACCATAAGGTTCCTGGTTTGAATCCCTGAGCCGACTAGGTGAATTGTCTGCAGATGTGCCCTTGGAGCAAGGCACGTAACCCTAATTGCTCTTGTTAGTCACTCTGGATAAGAACATCTGCTAAATGACTCAAATGTAATAATGATGTGCAAGATTTTAAGATGTTGGGGAGCGAGGTGCTAAGCTGGCATATGGTATTGTTTTAAGATGTTGGGGAGCGAGGTGCTAAGCTGGCATATGGTATTGTTTTAAGATGTTGGGGAGCGAGGTGCTAAACTGGCATATGGTATTGTTTTAAGATGTTTTAAGATGGTATTGTTTTAAGATGTTGGGGAGCGAGGTGCTAAGCTGGCGAGGTGCTAAACTGGCATATGGTATTGTTTTAAGATGTTGGGGAGCGAGGTGCTAAGCTGGCATATGGTATTGTTTTAAGATGTTGGGGAGCGAGGTGCTGCTGGCATATGGTATTGTTTTAAGATGTTGGCTAAATATGGTATTGTTTTAAGATGTTGGGAGCGAGGTGCTAAGCTGGCATATGGTATTGTTTTTGTTTTAAGATGTTGGGGAGCGAGGTGCTAAGCTGGCATATGGTATTGTTTTAAGATGTTGGGGAGCGAGGTGCTAAATATGGTATTGTTTTAAGATAGGTGCTAAACTATATGGTATTGTTTTAAGATGTTGGGGAGCGAGGTGCTAAACTGGCATATGGTATTGTTTTAAGATGTTGGGGAGCGAGGTGCTAAGCTGGCATATGGTATTGTTTTAAGATGTTGGGGAGCGAGGTGCTAAGCTGGCATATGGTATTGTTTTAAGATGTTGGGGAGCGAGGTGCTAAGCTGGCATATGGTATTGTTTTAAGATGGTCATACTACGTATGGATCATTTCGCTATTTGATTTAGAATTTTAGGACCCCTTTAGGTATCAAAAGAAGTATACAATATTGATAAAATGGAGAACACCATCATGTTCGTGCAATTTTGTTTTTACATACCGTATGTAACTTTGATTACCGGTGCATCAATGGACTCTAGGGGGATAGCTTGAGGGGATCTAACAAACTGAACTGTCGATGTAATGTAACATGACTTTATGAAATGTACTATGACAAGTGATATGTTTTGAGATGTCTTTTTGTTTGTATTTTTCAAAATTTAGAAAAGCAAATGACAGGATTCCAATACAAGTAGAATAACTTAAAGGGACATACCTCTAAATGACCCAAAAAACATTAAATAACTAACATTTGGCATTATACAACGAAACAGTCTCTTTTTGTTTTGAAGACCAATAGATACGGGGGTATGCAAATGCTGATGTGGCACAATACATAAACAAAGTCCATCAAAATCAATGATCAACCAAGCAGTTAAACTAGTCATATTACTACTCAAGGAAGTCCATTCATTATCTGCCCTCTCATTGGTGTTGATTAAACCAGTCAACAGTCAAAAGTATCACTTCCACATGTCAAAGATAGCTACCATGTATTTACTATATGTTGTGTCTATTGGATGTCGAAATAAACATAATTCAAGGAACAATTATATCTGGTGCTAAGAACATGGGTCTTTACATTCCATCAGCGGGAGTCACCTCAATGTAGAGAATCATTTGAGGAGTTGTTTAAACAGATGACAATTAGGCTCCTTCCCAGCACTCTGCCCCCCCCCCCCACCCCCCCACACACACAATCAACTCAAATCTGCTGAGTCAGGGGACAACTCTAATGATGTTGATGTACTTCAACGATTGATTACCCAGGGAAATAATCTTGTCAGCTATTAATTAATTAATTTAATCACTGATTGTAAGAGAGAATAAAAATCCCCAAACTCCAGCTAGGGAGGTTAAATCAGGTCTGAAACCCGACTGAGCACATATGGTTGAGTACGATCTCAAAAAAAGACAAGAAACAAGAATGTAAGTACAGTTGAAATTCCTTGATATCAAAGCTTGGTGCCCTAACTAACCCTAACGCTAGATGTAGCTTTTCCAATGGCAACTTCAAAACCACCTTGTTTTCTGGAAGTATTAGCTATTTGAATAGACAAAAATGTTCAGTATGCTACCAACCATTCATTATGTATTTTACTGAAGTACATTATTGGCCATGAATTACATGTGTTGACATACAGTGAATTACATTTCAACTTGTCAGCTTTAGAAAAGTTTGTCAATTTTTAATGCTATCTAAGCCGTTCACAGTACAATCGCATGCAATTCCTGGGGGTATTTGTGAGAGAAAGGAATGATGTTTAGAGAAAATGATACAAGGCATTTAGTACCAGGACTAACTTTATATACATATTAATATGGCAGTTAAAACCCCCATGCAGTCTTTAACATTTTATTTTGACATCATCACTGTTATGTATAATAAATCATTGTGTTTGTTAATTTAATGAAAATAACTCCAAATATATTTTGTATCATTTATTTCCCTGAGTCTCCTTTGCCATTGAAATGCTCAGTCTGATCATGTAGGCTGATCAATACACATATATTTACATACACAGCCTTGAGTGGCAGATAGGATCACCTAGACCAGGGGTACTCAACTCTTACCCTACGAGGTCCAGAGCCTGCTGGTTTTCTGTTCTACCTGATAATAATTTGCAAATACCTGGTGTCCCAGGTCTAAATCAGTCCCTGGTTGGAGGGGAACAATTTAAAAAACACAGTGTCAATGGCTTCGAGGTCCAGAGTTGAGGTTGAGGGGTCTAGACTCTAGAACATGTGTCAAACTCATTCCATGGAGGGCCGAGTGTCTGCAGGTTTTCACTCCTCACTTGTACTTGATAGATGAAGGTCACTAATTAGTAAAGTCCTCCCCTCACCTGGATGTCTAGGTCTTAATTAAAATGAAAAAAAAAAAAACCTACAGATTATAGAGCCTCCATGGAATGAGTTTGACACCCCTGCACTAGGGCCTACCCCACTTACCCCATCAAAGTAGGAGGATACATATGCAAATAAAAGATGAATAATAATCAGAATGATCAGATCAGATTGTCATGATATGGGCCAAAAACTCTGAAATTCCAGGCATTTTTTCCCAAACAGCTCTTACACAAAAAGGGCATTATCATAATTTTCACAATTTCAGACTGTTATTTCGACCTCATTAAACATCTAATATTTAACTGAACTGCCACTTTAATATGGTCAGTATGTCTTTGATGATCAAATATATATTTCAGCTCAATCAGAAATATGAGTTAGAAGTCTTTCACTGATGTTTAACAGGTTATGTTCTCTACCACTTTTTGAACAGAGAAAGGTGGATACAACCGTTCCCTGCTGGGGATTAACACTGGGATCAACTCTCTGGGACGGGGCGAATGGAACAGCTGTGCTCTGTGGCTTGTTGTTAAGGGGCCCTGGACTTACCCATGTCTGTATACTGCAGCTTGGAAGTTGTAATTCTGTCCTGTTGAGCATTTGCTAGAAGAGAACTTAACTCTTCACTACCCTCCACATATCTGAGACACACGTATCAAACCGTTTCAGGTGCTCCACTCTTCCTCTTACTGCCATAAGAATGGGAGATTATGATGACGTTACTGCCTTCCTGGGTCAGAAAGGACCTTTTTTCTATAGGACTTTCTTTCTTCTGAACACACTTTTCATCTCCACCGGATTCTTTGGTCTGTTCATTGTATTTGTTGGAGCAACTCCCCCACACCACTGTTTTGTCCCAGACTCGGGCAACCTGAGCGAGGCATGGAGGAAGGCCATCATTCCCATAGAGGTGGTGAACGGACAGGAGGAGGAGAGCAAGTGCAGCAGATACAGGCTGGATGTGGTCAGAAACCTGTCTGCTCTGGGCTACATCCCCGGCCTGGACGTCAACCTCACTGAGGTGGAGCAGGAGTACTGTGTGGATGGATGGAGCTACAGCAAAGATATATACCAGTCCACCATAGTCACTGAGGTGAGTATATGTTGCCCAGGGCAGTCATGTGTAACATTTGGCCATGAAGTAGTGAATTGGTAGTACTACACCTAGTATGTTTCTTGCTTAGATAATTACCAGAATCATGAGTATCTAATCAAACATGCATGCCACTGATATTTGATTTGGAATTACAGTATTGGGAATTGTTGAGTGATCAAAGTCACTGGGGAGGTGTTAACGGCTTTGGTAATTACCTGAAACTTCCATTGGCATCAGTGAAAATGTGCAACATCCCCAGCTCCTGTCCTTCTCTTACACTTTTGGGGCAAATTAAATGTTGTTTTTCAGCATGGGTTTGTTACTAGAGCCTTCTGCTGCCACAGGTGCTGTCACTTCAGGAATAATGGGTTTGTTTTCCTGCAGTGGGACCTTGTATGTGACAATGAGTGGAAAACTCCTTTTGCCTCGTCGACTCTTTTTGTGGGTTTCCTGATTGGATCCCTGTTGTCTGGACAGCTTTCTGACAGGTACTGTTTCTCCCTGCAATCACTGTGTTCTGTCCTCTACCTGTAGATTGCATGTGGAAAGTCATACATTATCTGTTAACTCTGCCGACAAAACTGCTGTCCTATGATTGTAACGCCCTCTGCTGTCAAAGCATAAACTTGTCTTACATCGACAACCCTATTCAATCAAAACTGGTAACCTGATCATTTGTAACTGGTAACCGGATTGATTATGTCTGATACATTTTTAAAATTGTTTTTCTCTATGAAATGTTTGTTTCATTTAACATTATTTTATTTTCCATTTAGGTTTGGGAGGAAGAAAGTTATTTTCGGCTCTCTTGTTGCCCAGTTCGTCTCTGTGCTCATTCAGGCCTTCTCTCCCTCATGGGAGGTTTTCTGCATTATGTTCACGTTTGTTGGGGCCTCTCAGATATCCCTCTATATCAGTGCATTTGTACTGGGTAAGCATTGACATTAACTAATTTTATACAAACACAAACTGTTATATTCTATGAAATTCATTGAATAACTTGTAGCAATGTCACGGTGACCATGATCATAAATACAGGCCACAGTCAACTTTAATTAGCTGGCCATAAAGTACATGCCATAACACCCAGGTATCATTTGAAAGTTATGCTAGGCATTGCTTCCGTCACTAAAGGTGTTTCTTACGAACAGCATGCCTACAGAATGGCTGGTAGTGAATGAATCAGTAGACATTGTAAACCTCAGTGAAATTAGCTTGATGTTTGATTATTCGTTGGACTTTGTGTCAAGTAATATTCATATAACAAATGACAGCATGTAGAAATCTCAGATTACATATACCGTATTTGGAGTAAAACCATACGTGACTTTAAATGCCCTGTTCATTTGTTTATTAGCCTATTTATTTTTTGTGGAATAGAAGGACTACTCTAACAAGGCTAAATATCTGATTAAGGTTTAGAAATTGAACAATAGAGGAGAGAGTGGACATCCTTGTTGTACTCCTTGACAAATCAAGTATTGTTTACACTAGGACCTCATCTATGACTATTTACTTTTAAAAGAGGCCAAAGATGGGATAATATTTGGTTCAATTGTTTTGCTCAATCATAGACTAAACTTGATCTCAGCAGACATTTAAAAAACATCTAAATAATAATTGAATATAAATTCTCTTCAACAGGAACAGAGGTGTTGAGTAAGTCCATGCGTGAAGTTTTCACTACTCTGGGGGCCTTTCTGCACTACTGTATCGGCTACATGACACTGCCCTGGATCGCTTACGCAATGAGGGAATGGAGAACACTTCTCATAATCCTGTCCAGTGTGTCCGTAGTGTATATCCCATTGTGGTGGTATGTTCTCAGTAAAAATAGTATGTTTTAATCTTCTGTATGTCTAAAGAAGTATTTATACAACTTAACCAAAACTATAACGCCATAAAAATACAAGCACTGTTACTCACCTCACTATAAACACTGTCTATGTCAGGTTCATCCCAGAGTCTCCACGTTGGCTATACTCTCAGGGAAGAGTAGAGGAGGCTGAGGCCATACTGAGAGACGCTGCCAAGAGAAACAGAGTCACAGCACCAGAGGTCATCTTTAAAGACACTGAGGTCAGTTTCACCATTTGTGTTTGTGAAATAAATATAGTTCAGTAATTCAGCTTATAAGAAAGAAACAACATGACCCAAAGAGCATCTCTGTAGCCCGTTTATACCTGGTGCTAACATGCATCCTTTGTCCCGATCTGATTGTGTCAACATTTTTAGACAGGTGTAGACAATCAAAGGACATATTGTGATCTGATTGTGATTAGATCTTCCTTACCACCTCCAGAGGTAGTCAGGGGCACATTGTGTCTGGATGTCTTACAAGTGTAGACAGATCTGGACACTGAAACTATTTAAATCATCGATATAGCCTCCCTCTAAAATCATTGACAGGTGCCACCATTGACTTATGGCATCAATGTGTCAAAATAAATATTATTTTATTATATTAAGAATACCTGTCAAATAACTTGCATACAGTAAGGGACCAGGAAATCTGGTCACATTGCAGACATAGTGGATGGATAAGAGACACATTTTAATACCATGTGTAGACGCATGTCTGAAAATATGGGCACAATCAGAATGTGGACAAGATCAGGGCACATATTAGAACTAGGTATAAACTAGGCTCATTACTGTACTTAATGGATGCTTATTTCATAATTTCAACAGTTGGACGTGGCATCTGCACCGAAAAACAAATATAGCATGATTGACGTTCTGAGAACCAGCAACATCAGATGTGTTACATTGATGTGTTTGTTTTTATGGTGAGTGTTATTATCAGAAATAATAATAATAATAGATTGGATTTATATCATATTAGGTTATAGCATAATGTTTTGGTTTGAAGCACTTTGACACACACACACACACACACACACACACACACACACACACACACACACACACTATATTACAGACAATAATTTGTAATGAATAAACTGGTGTTTACTTGACCGTTTTGAGTTTCATTCAAGCCATCTGTGTTGTATCTTTTCAGGATGGCAGTAAACATGGGATATTATGGACTCTCGCTAAACACATCCAATCTGAGTGGAGATCCTTATCTAAATAGTTTCTTATCAGCTCTTACTGAAGTCCCAGCATATGTAGTATCTACAGTGCTCCTCAGGAACTGTCAGAGAAGACCCCTACTGTCAGCTTTCCTCTTAATAGGAGGAGGAATGCTTTTCATGATCCAACTCATCCCTGAGAGTAAGACTTTGAATTTTGATTGTTTAAAATTGTATAATGTTATATAAGATCAAATCGCTAGACGATAAGAGATAATCAAAAATAACGTAATTGATTACCTACGTGACTACTTGGTAATCAAGTTAGATATTTTTTTCTACAGATATAGTGTTTTAATTGTAATAATTGTAAATCAACAAACGAAAGTGTGACCACAGAACTGTGATGCAGAACTGTGATGCAGAACCACCTTTTTTATAGAGGTGAGGTCCTGTGATGAAAAACAATATTACTAATAAGCACACAGGTTCAATACATCCTGTGTGAAGCGTGGAAATGAGCAAACAGAGACTGCAATGTACAGCTTGTTTTATTGATGTATTTAATAGCCTCACATAGCCTAAATGATTCAATCAATATTCAAGGTTGAAAACGGAGAGCTCCATACACAACAGTTAACATCTTCAGCGTCAGCGCTCCTACGGCACTCCTAAGTCCTGCAGTGATCCCTCACAACAAGTTACAATGCAATATTAACAATCCTATCAACAAGTTCACAAACAGAAGCATAAAAGTTAAGAAGGGCATTCCCAGGGAGAAGGAGAGCGGATCTTGGCGAAATGGGCACGCTTGAGCAACTTATGATTCGCTACCAGAACTGCTACTACTGGAATTTGAACTGCATGCACATTCACCCCTCCCCTCTTCCCAGGGCACGCCAACCTCATACAGAGAATGGGGAAGATCTGCTGAGCACTGGGTGAATACGTAGGTCAATCACACTCTGAAAAAAGCTTGTATGCTCACATGTATCTCAATGTCTTTCTCTGTCCTGTAGATCTGCAAGGTGTTGCTATAGCTGTGGAGATGGTTGGGAAGTTTGCCTTCACAATGTCGTTCACCGTGGTCTACATCTACACCGCAGAGATCTACCCTACTGTTGTCAGGAGTGCTGGCGTCGGGGTCTGTTCTTCAGCTGCTCGGATCGGGACTATTGCAGCCCCATACGTCATCTACCTAGGTACAATCACACCTAGTGTTTATACAGTGCATTTGGAAAGTATTCAGACTCCTTGACTTTTTCCACATTTTGTTACGTTACAGCCTTATTCTAAAATTGATTAAATTAATGTTTTTCCTCATCAATCTACACACAATACCCCATAATGACAAAGCAAAAATATTTTTTTGCAAATGTATTAAAAGTAAAAAACAGAAATACCTTATTTACATAAGTATTCAGACCCTTTGCTATGAAACTCAAAATTGAGCTCAGGTGCATCCTGTTTCCATTGATTGTCCTTAAGATGTTTCTACAACTTGATTGGAGTCCACCTGTGGTAAATTCAATTGATTGGACATGATTTGGAAAGGCACACACCTGTCTATATAAGGTCCCACGGGTTGGCAGCGCAAGTCAGAGCAAAATCCAAGCCATGAGGTTGAAGGAATTATCCGTAGAGCTCCGAGACAGAATTGTGTCGGAGCACAGATCTGGGGAAGAGTACCAAAACATTTCTGCAGCACTGAAGTTGCCCAAGAACATTGTGGTCTCCATCATTCTTAAATGGAAGAAGTTTGGAACCACCAAGACTCTTACTAGAGTTGGCTGCCCGGGCAAACTGAGCAACCGGGTAAGAAGGGCCTTGGTCAGGGAGGTGACCAAGAACACGATGATCACTCTGACAGAACTCCAGAGTTCCTCTGTGGAGATGGGAGAACTTTTCAGAAGTACAATCATCTCTGTAGCACTCTACCAATCAGGTCTTTATGGTAGAGTGGCCAGATGGAAGCCACTTCTCAGTAAAAGGCACATGACAGCCCACTTGGAGTTTGTCATCAGGCAACTAAAGGTGCTCTCAGACCTTGATAAACAAGATTATCTGGTCTGACAAAACCAAGATTGAACTCTTTGTCCTGAATACGTGTCATGTCTGGAGGAAACCTGGCATCATCCCTATGGTGGAGCATGGGAGGCAGCATCATCCTGCTGGGGATGTTTTTCAGCGGCAGAGACTGGGAGACTAGTCAGGATCAAGGGAAAGATGAACAGAGCAAAGTACAGAGAGATCCTTGATGAAAACCTTCTCCAGAGCGCTCAGGACCTCAGACTGGGGCCAAAATGTACCTTCCAACAGGACAACAACCCTAAGCACACAGCCAAGACAATGCAGGTGTGGCTTCGGGACAAGTCTTTGAATGTCCTTGAGTGGCCCAGCCAGAGCCCAGACTTGAACCGGACCGAACATCTCTGAAGAGATCTGAAAATAGCTGTGCAGCGACGCTCCCCATCCAACCTGACAGAGCTTGAGAGGATCTGCAGAGAAGAATGGGAGAAACTCCCCAAATACAGGTGTGCCAAGCTTGTAGCGTCATACCCAAGAAGACTCGAGGCTGAAATTGCTGCCAAATGTGCAACTACAAAGTACTGAGTAAAGGGTCTGAATAAATGTTTAAAACATTTTTTTAGCGAAAGTCTAAAAAAACAGTTTTTGCTTTGTCGTTATGGGGTATTGTATGAAGATTGATGAGGAAAAAACATATTTAATACATTTTAGAATAAGGCTGTAATGTAACAAAATTTGGAAAAAGTCAAAGGGTCTGAATACTCTCCAAATGCCCTGTATACACAATTGGATACTTACAGAGTACAAACCCCATTACAATTTCATTGCACGTCATCCATGCATTCATTGTACCCAAAATCATGTTTTACAATGAATGTTTTTCATAAAAAAATATTTTCATCAGTTAATAAGGTCTCTCTGTCTTCATGGAGAATGTTCTTTGGTGTTCACAGGGAGCATTAACAAGTACCTCCCCTACATTATAATGGGAAGTCTGACTGTCACCTCGTCCGCTGTGAACCTCTTCCTGCCTGAGACATTCCGCAAAGAGCTACCAGAGACTGTAGAGCATATGCAGCAATGCAAAGGGTATGCCCTACTCTGAAATACAGCATTGGAATGTTCATTTCAATTAAATGTATTTTATGATAATAACAAATATGAATTTTAAATCCAACTTTAATATCTTCACAGTTTGTGCAAAAAAGAGCCACGGAATGCCAATATCCTGAAGAAAGGAGGAGATACCCCAGCAATATTAAATGAGGTCAAACTCTGATAAGAAACCCTGAATTGCCCAATCAGCTCTCCTTAATATGACTCAACAAAACTGTGCAAAGCAGGATACGCTCTATGATAATGTAGACGTAATGTGTGGGGCACCAGATGCTGCAACGCAGGACTGTACCACAATACAAGCTACCTATTCTGAGGTGACATGGTTATGGAAATGCTTGTACTGTGTAAGTGTGAGGATTCCTGATGGAACAGGGGTTCTATTTTCTGTCAGCAAATAGCAATGTATAACTGCAAAAATACAGCAACAATACTGTATTACCCACAACGGTTGCAGCGAGATTTATCTCAAAACTTATTTTTTTATGATGTCCTTGGTAAAGCTGAGATTATTGACTTGGATGTAAAGTAAACAATGTAACAATGTGTTGCACATGATGCAAAAGAGAGCTGAAGTATTCTAAATTAGTTTTGATTAGGGCCATCCTGCCTATTTACAGTGGGGCAAAAAAGTATTTAGTCAGCGACCAATTGTGCAAGTTCTCCCACTTAAAAAGATGAGAGAGGCCTATAATTTTCATCATAGGTACACTTCAACTTCAACTATAACAGACAAAATGAGAAATAAAATCCTAAAAATCACATTGTAGGATTTATTTGCAAATTATAGTGGAAAATAAGTATTTGGTCAATAACAAAAGTTTATCTCAATACTTTGTTATATATATATATGTTGGCAATGACAGAGGTCAAATGTTTTCTGTAAGTCTTCACAAGGTTTTCACACACTGTTGCTGGTATTTTGGCCCATTCCTCCATGCAGATCTCCTATAGAGCAGTGATGTTTTGGGGCTGTTGCTGGGCAACACGGACTTTCAACTCCCTCCAAATATTTTCTATGGGGTTGAGATCTGGAGACTGGCTAGGCCACTCCAGGACCTTGAAATGCTTCTTACGAAGCCACTCTTTCGTTGCCCGGGCGGTGTGTTTGGGATCATTGTCATGCTGAAAGACCCAGCCACGTTTCATCTTCAATGCCCTTGCTGATGGAAGGAGGTTTTCACTCAAAATCTCACGATACATGGCCCCATTCATTCTTTGCTTTACAGTCGTCCTGGTCCCTTTGCAGAAAAACAGCCCCAAAGCATGATGTTTCCACCCCCATGCTTCGCAGTAGGTATGGTGTTCTTTGGATGCAACTCAGCATTCTTTGTCCTCCAAACACGACGAGTTGAGTTTTTACCAAAATGTTCTATTTTGGTTTCATCTGACCATATGACATTCTCCCAATCTTCTTCTGGATCATCCAAATGCTCTCTAGCAAACTTCAGACGGGCCTGGACATGTACTGGCTTAAGCAGGGGGACACGTCTGGCACTGCAGGATTTGAGTCCCTGGCGGCGTAGTGTGTTACTGATGTTAGGCTTTGTTACTTTGGTCCCAGCTCTCTGCAGGTCATTCACCAGATCCCCCCGTGTGGTTCTGGGATTTTTGCTCACCATTCTTGTGATCATTTTGACCCCACGGGGTGAGATCTTGCGTGGAGCCCCAGATCGAGGGAGATTATCAGTGGTCTTGTATGTCTTCCATTTCCTAATAATTGCTCCCACAGTTGATTTCTTCAAACCAAGCTGCTTACCTATTGCAGATTCAGTCTTCCCAGCCTGGTGCAGGTCTACAATTTTGTTTCTGGTGTCCTTTGACAGCTCTTTGGTCTTGGCCATAGGGGAGTTTTGTGTGTGACTGTTTGAGGTTGTGGACAGGTGTCTTTTATACTGATAACAAGTTCAAACGGGTGCCATTAATACAGGTAGCGAGTGGAGGACAGAGGAGCCTCTTAAAGAAGAAGTTACAGGTCTGTGAGAGCCAGAAATCTTGCTTGTTTGTAGGTGACCAAATACTTATTTTCCACCATAATTTGCAAATAAATTCATTAAAAATCCTACAATGTTGTCTGTCATAGTTGAAGTGTACCTATGATGAAAATTACAGGCCTCTCTCATCTGTTTAAGTGGGAGAACTTGCACAATTGGTGGCTGACTAAATCATTTTTTGCCCCACTGTATATTCTTACCTTTACTTTTGGTAACTTTTTGCACTGGAAAAGGCTGTTCAGAAAATAATTGGTTAGACTTGCTTGTTTTTTTTCTCTGAGTTAGACTGCTGTACAGAATATGGTAAAGTGTTTGTAGTGTAGAGGGTTAGGAATTTTTGTTTTAAATAATGTTTTTTGAGTATTGTTTTGCTGTGGCACATGGCCAATAATTATTTCTATTAGCATTGCTGGTGAACTAATAATGAGGTATCTTTCTCATTCTAGTGGTGAGTACTGCAAAAAAATCCCTGAAAAGTGAATATTTTAATAAACGTTTATTATTGTCAGTTATTGTGATGCGAAGTTTATGCACCATCAAAAGTGTGACCAGACTCATTCATTGAATAAGACTGTAAACTACTATTAGGCAGGGCAAACCCATGTTGGTGATTTCTAATATATCATCAAAATAGATCAATCCCAGCACACTTATGGACTCATTCAATAAGTTTTACCTGGTTAAGTACAATACCATTGGAAATGTATGTTTAAAGTTAAATGTACAGTACCAATTAAAAGTTTGGACACAACTACTCATTCCAGTTTTTTTTATTTGTACTATTTTCTACATTATAGAACAATAGTGAAGACATAAAACCTATGAAATAACACATATGGAATCATGTAGTAACCAAAATAAGTGTTAAACAAATCAAAAATATAAAGTAGCCACCCTTTGCATACTCTTGGCATTCTATCAACCAGCTTCATGAGGTAGTCACCTGGAATTAATTTTAATTAACAGGTGTGCCTTGTTGTGTAACCTTTATTTAACTAGGCAAGTCAGTTAAGAATACATTCTTATTTACAATGACAACGCCAAACCCAGACAACTCTAAGCCAATTGTGTGCCGCCCTATGGAACTCCCAATCACAGTCGGATGTGATGCAGCCTGGAGTTGAACCAGGGACTGCAGTGATGCCTCTTGCACTGAAATGCAGTGCCTTAGACCACTGCACCACTCGGGAGCTTGTTAAAAGTTAATTTGTGGAATGTCTTTCCTTTTTAATGCATTTGTGCCAATCAGTTGAGGTAGGTGTGGTATACAGAAGATAGCCCTATTTGGTAAAAGAACAAGTCCATATTATGGCAAGTACAGCTCAAATAAGCAAAGTCCATCATTACTTTACATGAAGGTCAGTTAATAAGGAACATTACAAGAGCTTTGAAAGTTTATTCAAGTGCAATCGCAAAAACCATCAACCTTTAGGATGAAACTGGCTCTCATGAGGCTCGCCACAGGAAAGGAAGACCCAGAGTTCCCTCTGCTGCAGAGGATAAGTTCATTAGAGTTACCAGCCTCAGAAATGGCAGCCCAAATAAATGCTTCACAGAGTTCAAGTAACAGACACATCTCAACATCAACTGTTCAGAGGAGACAGAGTGAATTATTATTATATATATATATATATGTCACCAATAAGAGGAAGAGACGTGTGTGGGCCAAGAAACACAAGCAATGGACATTAGACAGGTGGAAATCTGTCTTTTGGTCTGATGAGTCCAAATTTGAGATTTTTGGTTCCAACCGCCGTGTCTTTGTGAGACGCAGAGTAGGTGAAAGGATGATCTCTGCATGTGTGCTTCCCACTGTGAAGCATGGATGAGGAGGTGTGATGGTGCTAGGCTGGTAACACTGTCTGTGATATATTTAGAAATCAAAGGCACACTTAACTGGCATGGCTACCACAGTATTCTGCAGCGATACGCCATCCCATCTGGTTTAAGCTTAGTAGGACTATCATTTGTTTTTTAACAGGACAATGACCCGACACACTCCCAGGCTGTATAAGGGCTATTTGACCAAGAACGAGAGTGATGAAGTGCTGCATCAGATGACTTGGCCTCCACAATCATCTGACCTCAACCAAATTGAGATGGTTTGAGATGAGTTGGACTGCAGAGTGAAGGAAAAGCTGCCAACAAGTGCTCACCCTATGTGGGAACTCCTTCAAGACTGTTGGATCCAGTTGAAGCTGGTTGAGAGATGCCAAGAGTGTGCAAAGCTGTCATCAAGGTAAGGGGTGACTACTTTGAAGAATCAAAAATATAAACATATTTTGATTTGTTTAACACTTTTTTGGTTACTACATGATTCCATATGTGTTATTTCATAGTTTTGATGATGTGTTTACTATTATTCTACAATGTAGAAAATAGTAAAAAATAAAGAAAAATGAGTGTCTGTCTCCAAACTTTTTGACTGGTACTGTATAGTGTCGATAAATGCGGGACACCTTCTCAGGGATACTGGAGAATGACAACAGCAGAGACTGTGAGGACACTGTCCAAGACTTTATGTCAACTCAATGGAACTGCCCACAGATGTCTTGCATAATGTCACTTACTCCAGAGTCCATAGAATGGGTAAGGCCTCTCGGAATAGGACACAGGCTATTATTGCATGAGACACTGCTTTTGGAATTAAGTATCACTTCCCCAATGGAGAAAAAAATGAAAAGAGAAAAAAATGTAACATTATGAAAGAAAAGCGTTACCTGAACCAATGAGTCTCCTTGGTGGTGTATAAACTTTAAATCAACGGGCAACTGTATCAGGACTCTAGAGTAACTCCCTGGCTATTTTAATCCAACTGTATCGGGACTCTAGAGTAACTCCCTGGCTATTTTAACCCAACTGTATCAGGACTCTAGAGTAACTCCCTGGCTATTTTAACCCAACTGTATCGGGACTCTAGAGTAACTCCCTGGCTATTTTAATCCAACTGTAACAGGACTCTAGAGTAACTCCCTGGCTATTTTAACCCAACTGTATCAGGACTCTAGAGTAACTCCCTGGATATTTTAACCCAACTGTATCAGGACTCTAGAGTAACTCCCTGGCTATTTTAACCCAACTGTATCGGGACTCTAGAGTAACTCCCTGGCTATTTTAATCCAACTGTATCAGGACTCTAGAGTAACTCCCTGGCTATTTTAATCCTACTGTATCAGGACTCTAGAGTAACTCCCTGGCTATTTTAACCCAACTGTATCAGGACTCTAGACTAACTCCCTGGCTATTTTAATCCAACTGTATCAGGAATCTAGAGTAACTCCCTGGCTATTTTAACCCAACTGTATCAGGACTCTAGAGTAACTCCCTGGCTATTTTAATCCAACTGTATCAGGAATCTATAGTAACTCCCTGGCTATTTTAACCCAAATGTATCAGGACTCTAGAGTAACTCCCTGGCTATTTTAATCCTACTGTATCAGGACTCTAGAGTAACTCCCTGGCTATTTTAACCCAACTGTATCAGGACTCTAGACTAACTCCCTGGCTATTTTAATCCAACTGTATCAGGAATCTAGAGTAACTCCCTGGCTATTTTAATCCAACTATATCAGAAGAAAGTGCTTCAGAAGAAAGTGCTTTGTTTCTGGCCATTTTGAGCCTGTAATCGAACCCACAAATGCTGATGCTCCAGATACTCAACTAGTCTAAAGAAGAGCAGTTTTATTGCTTCTTTAATCAGAACAACAGTTTTCAGCTGTGCTAACATAATTGCAAAAGGGTTTTCTAATGATCAATTAGCCTTTTAAAATTATAAACTTGGATTAGCTAACACAACGTGTCATTGGAATACAGGAGTGATGATTGCTGATAATGGGCCTCTGTACGCCTACTGTATGTAGATATTCCATTAAAAATCAGCCGTTTCCAGCTACAAAGGTCATTTACAACAATAACAATGTCTACACTGTATTTCTGATCAATTTGATGTTATTTTAATGGACAAAAGATTTGCTTTTCTTTCAAAAACAAGAACATTTCTTAGTGACCCCAAACTTTTGAATGGAGTGTACATCTGCCTCACCAGGCACCCATATTGGTTGGATGTGTGTAGAGATCTACTAGGTGTAAGGTGTCTTATCTGGATAACTTATGCACTGGGTTTGAAAAGGCCACAAATAGTAACAGAGATGTATTTATCTTGGGTGATTTTAATATAAATTGGAAGGATCAGAAAAATTCAAACATAACAAAATTATTGAGATATGCCGAGAGCTGTGGTTTGAAACAAATGGTTAATGACACTACAAGATCATAAACTAAATTGTCTCACCGTTCAGACACGTGCATTGATCTGATCTTCTGTAATATACCATTGCAATGCTTAAAGGCCAGATCAACGCCAGTGGGCTGGACAGACCATAATATTGTGACCATAACCATGAACACCAAGGTTCTAAAGAAACCCCCAAGGATTGTGGTCAAGAGAAATTTTACTGAATTTGACCATGAGCAATTTCAAAATGATTTGGCTGCTGTACCCTGTGAGCTGATTTATCTAGAGGATGATTTAAATCACGCTACAGAATGTTTTATTGATTTGCTCATGGAGGTAATGGACCATCATGCCCCAGTAAGAAAGACTACAGTTGGGGCTCGTTGGGGCTCCCTGGCTTCCCCAGTAAGAAAGACTACAGTTGGGGCTCGTTCATCTCCAAAACTGCTCAATCCTTCCAAACACGCTATTGTCCATTGGATTGAATATCATATTATGAGCAAAAAAACGGCTATTTTAGTCTGCCATTGGTGTTAGCAGAGGGGGTGTTACATCTATTGAAGGCATTACCCAATGGTAACTCTACATGTTATGATCTTATGGACCATTTTTGACTTCACTATGCTGCTCCCCAGATTACATCTCCACTGAAATACATATTTAATTGGTCACTGGAAAAGAACCATAGGATAAAGAAAGGGAGCATATACGCAGACAATATTCTTACAATATTCACTGATTACATTTCTCTAAAACAGGCTATAGGCTACATGACACCAAGTCAGAACAGTAGGCTAAATTATGAGGGGAAAAGGGACCAAATTATTAGGGTGAGGCTTTATTACTTTAGTATTACTTTCTTAGCTACAGTATACATATCTCCCTGGCATATTGTGTCATTTATGCAGCAGCATAGAATACATTTTTGCACTCACCTTGTTGTGCTGTGCTCACTTGAACTGGACGGTGGCACGGCGGTCCTTTGTGGGCAAATTTGGACATTCTCTGGATTTATGTTGCTTTCAAGACAGCTGGGAACTCGGAAAAGGGTGGAATCATGACGTTAGTGTTCTTCAGGTTGAAGCTCTAGAAAGAAGCTTGAGTTCCCGACTTGGAACTCCGAGTTGGATGACAGTTTAAAACGTATTTTCCCAGTCTGATTTAGTTTTTTTCAGAGATCCTAGTTGTCAAATCAAATCAAACTTTATATGTCACATACACATGGTTAACAGATGTTAATGTGAGTGTAGCGAAATGATTGTGCTTCTAGTTCCGACAGTGCGGTAATATCTAACAAGTAACCTAACAATTCCCCAACAACTACCTAATACACACAAATCGAAAGGGGTGAATGAGAATATGTACATGTAAGTATATGGATGAGCGATGGCCGAGCGGCATAGGCAAGGTGCAATAGATAGTATAAAATATGGTATATAGATGTGATATGAGTAAGGTAAGATATGTAAACATTATTAAAGTGGCATTATTTAGAGTGGCATTGTATAAAGTGACTAGTGATCCATTTATTAAAGTGGCCAGTGATTGGGTCTCAATGTAGGCAGCAGCCTCTCTGAGTTAGTGATTGCTGTTTAGCAGTCAGATAGAAACTGTTTTCTGTTTTCTACTTTCAGATAGAAACTGTTTTTCAGTCTCTCTGTCCCAGCTTTGATGCACCTGTACTGACTTCGCCTTCTGGATGGTAGCGGGGTGAACAGGCAGTGGCTTGGGTGGTTGATGTCCTTGATGATCTTTTTGGCCTTCCTGTGACATTGACTGCTGTAGGTGTCATGGAGGGAAGGGAATTTGCTCCCGGTAATGCGTTGTGCAGACTGCACCACCCTCTGGAGAGCCTTGTGGTTGAGGGCGGTGCAGTTTCCGTATCAGGCTGTGATACAGCCCGACAGGATGCTCTCGATTCTGCATCTGTAAAAGTTTGTCAGGGTTTTGGGTGACAAGCCGAATTTCTTTAGCCTCCTGAGGTTGAAGAGGAGCTGTTGCGCCTTCTTCACCACACTGTTTGTATGGGTGGCCCCATTCAGTTTGTCTGTGATGTGTATGCCGAGGAACTTTAAACTTTACACCTTCTCCACTACTGTCCCTTTGATGTGGATAGGGGGGAGCTTTTCCCTGAAGTCCATGACCATATCCTTTGTTTTGTTGTCACTCCAAAAGGTCTCAGTTACATTACAAATGGTCCTTTTGTTAGATACATTTCTTCTTTATACCCATAAAAACTCAGTTTAGCTGGTGCGCTTCAGTCAATAATCCACTCGGTTTCACTCCGTCAAAATGCATACAAAATGAATCCCAAACGTTACCAATAAATTTATCCAAACAAGTCAATCAACGTTTTTAATCAATCCTTGGGTACCCTAATACGCAAATAAACAATAACATTTAAGACGGAGAGTTGTTATTGTCTTTACCGGAGATAAACAAAAAGAACGCGCTCTCTCGGCCATGCGCTTACAGCCAAAATGGGAGCCACTTAGAAAAACTACAACTTCTCCCTCATTTTTTTTCCAAACAAACAGCCTGAAACTCTTTCTAAAGACTGTTGACATCTAGTGGAAGCCCTAGGAACTGCAATCGGGGACGATTTCGCCCTATTATAAAAGTGCCAGGCATTAAAATCAGTGGTATGCTGAATAATTTTTATGGTTTGTCCTCAGGGTTTCGCCCGCCATTTCAGTTCTGTTATACTCACAGACATTATTTTAACAGTTTTAGAAATTAAAGTGTTTTCTATCCAAATCTACCAATTATATGCATATTTTAGCTTCTGGGCCTGAGTAGCAGGCAGTTTACTTTGGGCATACTTTTCATCCGGACGTCAGAATACCGCCCCTATCCCAAAGAAGTTAAGAGGTTGCTGTCAAACAGGCTGCTTATAATGCATGTGACTCTTTGGCTCAATCTGATCCTAATGCACACTCACTTGTCTGTTGCTTTTACAGAGCAAACTCTGACATGTGTCTCAGCCAATCATTAACTAGGTCTGGGAAGGTGTGTGAGATAAGGCTGCAGTTAGAGTGTCGTTGAGGTGGGCCCCTCTGGCCCCCTTCCCAGACGTTTCATCCCTCTTCAACTGTTGTCCTTACATAAAGGTTGAATTCCACCACCAGTGGACAGCGACATCCTATAATAAATTAACCCTCACTTTTAATGACCGTCCAATACATTACCAATACCGAGTGCGGCAATTCAAGGTGCAATGATATGTTATCTACCTGCTTTCAAGAGGGGTTGGTGCATGAAAGGAGAGAGCTCTGCTGTTTGTTGACGGTGTCAGATGGTGATAGATGATATCCGACAACACTACAACAATGTCTGGAGCAGCTATAACATGCAGGCAGTTTTCTGCAAGTGAATAAGTGACTGGACTCAAAGGTCAACTGAACACAGCAGCAACATGAGAGATTACGATGGAATCACAGCTTTCTTGGGAACATGGGGACCCTTTCAGCGGACAATCTTCTTGGCATTGGCCATCAGTATCCTGCCCAATGGGTTTACTGGTATTTATATAGTGTTTGTAGGTGATACACCGCCACATGAATGCTATGTTCCTGAGGAGTATAATATCAGTGAGATGTGGAGAAATGTGACCATCCCAATGGAGACAATAAATGGTGTATCGCAGCATAGCTCTTGCTCAAGGCTCAAAGTGGAGACAGTTAGAAACTACTCTATCCTAAATATCATTCCAAATGTGGATGTCAACGTGAGTGAAATTGAGCTGGAAAGTTGCTTGGACGGTTGGAAATACAGCAAAGACGTCTACCAGTCAACATTCGTCACCGAGGTGAGAAATGTTTTGCAAATCAATGCAAACATTATTAGCTATTCCCAAAGACCAAAACAATTCTTTGTGATAAAAAGAGTATGAAAAACAAATACGTGAATGATGAACTTTAAATGCTTACACAAACACTTTGGATTGCACTGTTGGGTTACCCAAACCCTTACAACAACAAATTGCAGTTACAGTACAGTACATTGCAGGTATGTTGTAGTTGCACTGCAATTACTGCATCCAGAAACAAACCTCTGATTTACTTTGCTGTCTAGTGTCGTAATTTAGCAATTCACCTGAGTTTATTTTGCAGTTATAGTGCAATTACTGCCGTTTAAAATAGCACTGTAACTGCACTGTAACTGCAGTTTCACTTTTTGTAAAAGGAGAGAAAGGGCATTTCTGTAATTTAGGAAATATGTGTATTTTGCAGTGGGATGTGGTGTGTGATAATGCATACAAAGTTCCCTTGACCACTTCAATTCACTACTTTGGTGCGCTGGTGGGAACGTTCATCTCTGGCCAGCTGTCTGACAGGTCTGTAATGTATACTGTGTACGTCAGTCCTGATAGAGAATCATCTCAGACAATGTGACCTTACATCATTTTTTCATCAACAGGTTTGGAAGAAAGCCAGCACTCTTTACTATGATGATAATCCAGAGTGTGGCCACTTTCGCACAAATATTCTCCCCAAACTGGCAGGCATTCACTATTTTCTTCTTCTTTGCTGGTGCTGGATCAGTCTCAAACTACGTCATAGCGTATGTTCTTGGTAGGTTCAAAATAAGCATAACTTGTATCTACAGTATTTCTTGCACAAATTTACTGAACTTGCATATCTGGTCTTCAGGGACAGAAATACTGAGCCCTGGAGCTCGTGTGGTATTCTCCGCTCTTGGAGTGTTCCTGAGCTCTGCCATTGGCTACATGTTCATGCCGGCTGTGGCATACTTCATCCGTGATTGGAGGTGGTTGCTGGTTCCCATGACAGGCTCTGGAATAATATACTTCCCACTATGGTGGTAAGCATAATGAATCCCCACAGGAATGTGTTTGCCGCAAAACCTTCTACTATGTTAATGCTCTGTGTACTCTTCTTTTAGCGATGGTACTTCTTATCTCTGTCAAATACAAACATTAGCCCGATTTAACATAGGGCCTCAGTAACGTTTATATAACTGTGCATATGTATTGGTATAGGTTCATCCCAGAGTCTCCCAGATGGCTGCTCTCTCAGGGAAGAGTGGAGGAGGCTGAGGCCATACTGAGAGATGCTGCCAGGAGGAACAGAGTCACAGCACCAGAGGTCATCTTCACTCCCGCAGAGGTGAGCAAGCTTACTTAGCTACAGTTAGCTTGCATCATTTAATAAAATAAACCTTCCCAGGGATATGACAAAAACCATATATAGAGGAATTACAAAAAAGTGCCTGTGTCTTTGATTCCCATGTAAAAATGTTAATATCTTTTTAGGCACCTATCCAGTTGAAGTCAAAGTGATTTTTGCTGGTGCTGCAATACATAAACTGAATGAAGTTGATTAATAACCATTGTTAAATCATTTGAGAGACTAATGCATCCCTTCCTGTTTTATGGTGTAATCCAGGTCATTCATCAGACAACTTGACCACTCACCCTGGCCTGACTCTAGTTTAGCTTTCTGAAGTGTTATTGTTTAACCAATGCAGTGTAGAACTGCAGAATAATGAAAGTGAGACGGTGGACTCTGTGCTTACGGCGATGAAGGAGAGACACGGGGAATAAAATACAGGGGCAATCTACTCTTAGCAATTTCATCCATTATGCATTTTGCTCTTCTGAATGGTGTATCCTAATGATGATCCTAATGATGACTTATCTCCAGGTAGAAGATGCTCTGGCCATGAAGGACAAGAAACACAACATTCTGGATGTCATGAGGAGCAGCAATATGCTTTCAATTATAATTCTGTGTTCCCTTCTGTGGTAAATCTTAGCATCTGTTAACACAAATCCTACACAATCTTAAAGGAAAACTCCCCCACCCAAAAACTTTTTTTAGGTATTTGTTTCATTAGTCCATTGTTGACAAAGTCCCAAAATGTTTTGCTTTTCAGCAATCAAGTTTTCATGATATGTAACTTTCAAAATACAGAAATCCTAACATGATGCAATTTGCATCATATGACACAAAACGTAGCATTATATTATGCAAAATGCAAAGTACGGGATGACTTCTTTATTTTGAAAGTTACATATCTTGAAAACTTGATTGCTGACAAGAAAAATATTTTGGGACTTTGTCAACAATGGACTAATGAAACAAATACCAAAAATGTTTTGAGTGGAATTGTCATTTAATGACTGAATATTACTTTGAATTTTACTTTGTTTGTGGCTGTTCATCTAAGTTGGAAGTTTACATACACCTTAGCCAAATACATTTAAACTCAGTTTTTCACTATTCCTGACATTTAACCCTCGTAAAAATTCCCTGTTTTAGGTCAGCACTTTACTTTAAGAATGTGAAATGTAAGAATAATAGTAGAGAGAATTATTTATTTCAGCTTTTATTTATTTCATCACATTCCCAGTGGGCTAGAAGTTTACATACACTCAATTAGTATTTGGCAGCATTGCCTTTAAATTGTTTAACTTGGGTCAAACGTTTCGAGTAGTCTTCCACAAGCTTTCCACAATGAATTGGGTGAATTTTGGCCCATTCTTCCTGACAGAGCTGGTGTAACCGAGTCAGGTTTGTAGGCCTCCTTGCTCGCACACGATTTTTCAGTTATGCCCACACATTTTCTATGGGATTGAGGTCAGGACTTTGTGATGGTCACTCCAATACTTTGACTTTGTTGTCCTTAAGCCATTTTGACACAACTTTGGAAGTATGCTTGGGGTCATTGTTCATTTGGACAGCGGAGTCAATCACCACCTTCCGGAGACACCTGAAACCCCACCTCTTTAAGGAATACCTAGGATAGGATAAAGTAATCCTTCTCCCCCCCCCCCCCCTTAAAAGACCTAGATGCACTATTGTAAAGTGGCTGTTCCACTGGATGTCATAAGGTGAAAGCACCCATTTGTAAGTCGCTCTGGATAAGAGCGTCTGCTAAATGACTTAAATGTAAATGTAAATGTAAATTTGGAAGACCCATTTGCGACCAAGCTTTAACTTCAACTGATGTCTTGAGATGTTGCTTCAATATATACACATAATTTTCTTCCCTCATGATGCCATCTATTTTATGAAGTGCACCAGTCCCTCCTGCAGCAAAGCACCCCCACAACATGAGGCTGCCACCCCCGTGCTTCATGGTTGGGATGTAGTTCTTCGGCTTGCAAGCCTCCACCTTTTTTCAAACATAACGATGGTCATTATGGCCAAACAGTTCTATTTTTGTTTCATTAGACCAGAGGACATTTCTCCAAAAAGTATGATCTTTGTCCCCATGTGCAGTGGCAAACCATAGTCTGGCTTTTTTATGCCGGTTATGGAGCAATGACTTCTTCCTTGCTGAGCGGCCTTTCAGGTTACATCGATATAGGACTCGTTTTACTGTGGATATAGATACTTTTGTACCTGTTTCCCCCAGCATCTTCACAAGGTCCTTGTTCTGGGATTGATTTGCACTTTTCACACCAAAGTATGTTCATCTCTAGGAGACGCATCTCTTTCCTGAGCGGTATGACGGCTGCGTGGTCCCATGGTGTTTATACTTGCATACTATTGTTTGTACAGATGAACGTGGTACCTTCAGGCGTTTGGAAATTTCTCCCAAGGATGAACCAGACTTGTGGAGGTCTTTGCTGATTTATTTTGATTTTCCCATGTCAAGCAAAGAGGCACTGCGTTTGAAGGTAGGCCTTGAAATACATCCACAGGTACACCTCCAATGGACTATGTCAATTAGTCTATCAGAAGCTTCAAAAGCCATGACATCATTTTCGTGAATTTTCCAAGCTGTTTAAAGGCACAGTCAACTTAACGTATGTAAACTTCTGACCCACTGGAATTGTGATACAGTGAATTATAAGTGAAATAATCTGTCTGTAAATAATTGTTGTAAAAATGACTTGTGTCATGCACAAAGTAGATGTCCTAACCGACTTGCCAAAACTATAGTTTGTTAATAAGAAATTTGTGGAGTGGTTGAAAAACGAGTTTTAATGACTCCAACCTAAGTTTATGTAAACTTCCGACTTCAACTGTAATTCATTCAACTTTGTATATTTGATTTCCCTCTGCAGGATTATTATCACATGTGGCTACTTTGCCCTGATTTTGAACACCTCCAACCTCAGTGGAAATCCGTATATCAACTGTTTCCTGTCTGGAGCTGCAGAAGTGCCAGCCTATTTCATTGCCCTGTTGCTGCTCAGATACTGTCCCAGACAGGTTTGCCAGTCCTCCACTCTCTTCCTAGGGGGAGCTGTTATTCTCTTCATTAACATGGTCCCAACAGGTAAAATTCATTGACAGTCTCAGAGGGAGACCTCATTTACAGATCTTTATAAACATCACCTAATTTACACCTGATTGTCTCTCTATGTTTCAGACCTCCCAGGAGTGGCTATCTTCCTGGAGATGGTGGGGAAGTTTGGCATCACGGCAGCATTCTGTGTAGTGTACGCAGTCACGTCGGAGCTCTTCCCCACTGTGGTGAGAACCATGGCCATGGGGACGTGCTCCATGGCAGCACGCATCGGAACCATCATCTCACCCTTCATCATCTACCTCGGTAAGACCAATCAATCAGTTAATTAATCAATCATCAATGTCAATATTGGACTGTTAAAGTATATATATCCAATATTGTAAGACCTGGATCACTTCCCATTTCATTGTTCAGTAGAGATGAACAAGATTGAGTGGATGTATTCGACAATGTCCCGCACTGTTAATTTGGTTTTCTGATGTTCAGACCTCTCCCTTGATATTGAAAATGTCTGTTTTATTTATTTGCAGGAAATTACTACAAGTACCTACCATACATATTGATTGGTAGCCTTGCAATACTTGGGGGTCTGTTCTGCTTCATTTTACCTGAGAGTTACGGCAAGGTTTTGCCAGAGACCATCTTACAGATGCAGCATATCAAAGGGTGAGTTTGACTGTCCGTCCGTCTCTACGTACATTCCTCCATCCATCTTGATGAAGAATTGTTTCAAACATGTGTTTTCATCTTTTCTACAGGTGTCGATGCAACACAGACCAAGACACAGAAAACGTAGATAGCAAATCAGAGTATAGGAAGGAATCTAAATTGTAAATCTTGTACTTCTAAGCTAACATATGGAATTGTTTGTACATGGTCATACCATGGATCATTTAACTATTTGATTTTGAATTTTAGGACCCATTTAGGTATAAATGAATATACTGTATATAAAAAAGTTGAAAAAAGTTGAAATTTGGCCTTAACTACTCTAACCCATAGAAACACATTGAATAACACATTCATAAATGGCAAAAAAGACAGTCAAAAAATAAAACATAAGGATTAAGGTTTTGAAGTGTCTGTCCTAAATCTAGGAGATATAAGAAAGTTCAGGAAATATATATTTTTTTACAAATACTTCCATTAATTTGTATGGGTTACCTTAAGACTAGTACCGTGACACTTATGGGGGTCGTAAAGCAAAACGGAGAACACCATCATGTTCATGAGATTCCCCTTGCCACAGTCCTACAGTATAATCTTGTAGCCCAAATGGATCATACGCTGCAGACAGAAGTTGGCACATCAGCATTACCAAATTCAGATGAGTCATGTGGAGCTTGCGGGGGTCACAGAGAAAGATGGAGAACCATTGTGTTTGTGAGACGTTTTCGTGAGAAGACCGATTTTCAGGATGTATCAAGGTCTGACAAACACTGCTGTAGCTCGGCTACCTTCCTCTGCAGATGCGGAAGGACAACATAGCCTGATGTTGTGGATTGAGAAACAACCCAATGCAAAATACATACAGTATCTCTAGCATACACTGACAGATTTTGATGGGGATTATTATGTAACTTCGATTGATGCACAGGTGCGTCAAAAGAATGTTAAGGATTTTTAAATGAATGTACTGTACACCTAAACATCATACAATCAGCAGGCAAAACGAATGGTGAAGTTACAAAACTTATCACAGCATTTGGACATTAATCGTGAAGAGGTTAAAAGATAAAGACTAGTTTCTCTTGAATTAATGTGGATGCCTGGCTAAGACAAGATAACTACATTACTCTTGAGTTATGCATGAAGAGTCCCATAACCTTGTAGCACTATTGTTAGAGAGGGGTAAAGATAAAGATTTTGTTCGGGCGCCAGGCAGGTATTAACCCTGCCGAAAGGAAAAGAGTTGGATAGATAGAGTAGCACTACCACAGACACACACATCAGCAGAAGAGACTGCCTTGAGTGTAGCTTGTTTGCCAGATAACCAGTGGAGAGAAAAGATAAGACACACCATATGAAACACACATCACAGCACAGGGGTAACCCAACCAATAATACCTCATACAATAATAATGGCAGAGAAATTTAACGGCAACTTCCTAGAAACAATTTACAAGAAAAAACTCAGTTATGGGGGGAGAGTGTGTGGGTGTTCATAGACAAAACCAAGGCTTTAATTAAAATGCCCAAAATCTTCTCAGCCACATGTCAATAGTACCACATCGCATCAATACAGTTCAAATAACAATACACAATAAACTCGCAAAGCAACCTCCCTTTAACTAACATGTCAACCCAAATACGTCTGGCAGGGCAATAATAATCCAGCGACACTGAACATCAAAGGGAAGCACATTGGGGAAAAAGCTAAGTCTGCTGCAGTGAAAAGCCCAATAGAGGGAAGAGAGAGAGGAGGTCATAGCTGTTGACTTCAGGCTTGCAATTGCACTGTCTGTCCAGCTTATGGTTTGTTTGTTGCATGTCAAAGCTTCGCAACAATGTTGCTACTAATCCATGCGATCGATAACCGGTGCAGTCCCAAAAGTTAACAACCACGACCTAGAGCGTTAACACCAGTGATCGGGTTAAAGACTATACAAACTAAGCACTCTGAAAATAAACAAGACTTCTGCAGCGTTGCCCACACTGTCAAACTGCCAAGAGTGTTTTACAGAGAGCCGGAAGAGCTATCTATATTTCCTCTTTTCTGACTGCTGATGCACTCTTAAAGTGGCAGTGCATGGTGAAGACTCCGTGGTGGATTTCATCACACTCCTCCCCCCATGATAAAACAAAGCCTGTAGAAACAGAGAGGATGAAGACTTTGGCAGGTTCATGTTCCTGCTACACAAAACCAGGGAAGTCCTCATCAGAGTCCTCCAAGAAGAGATCCTGCAGATGTTGCTTTTGCCTGCGATCCAGCTCTTCTGCCGTTGGGTAGCAGGGCTTTAGGTCAACAACATGCATCGTTCACTGGCCTCAACTGCTACACCATACGATATGGACCTTTCCATCGCGAAGCTAGCTTGGCAGTAAACTGCTTGGACGACTTGGATAGATGATGAGAATGGACCCAGACACGAGACTGGGGTGGGAAAAACACGCTTGTCTATGTTTGTCATAGTTTCTGAGCTGCCGTTGTTTGGCTTTGATTCTGCTGGCCTCCACTCTGGCTAGCAAGGTGAGGTGGTGTTGGACTGCATCAAACCCTGGGCAGTCAGGTGAAACATTGAAACTTTGCAAGACTCTGTTCATCTGACCTTTTAGTGGTCTTCCCAGATGGAGTTTGGCGGGAGTGACCCCAGAAGTCTCCTGGACCGCAGAATTCAGCGCAAGTCAAAACTCAGGAAGATGCTAATCCCACCTTGTGTGCTGATACCCCATGAATGAAGCAATCATTCCCTTCAGGGTTCGGTTTACCCTCTCGGTCAGGTTGGTCTGAGGATGGTAGGCCGTGGTCAGCTTGGCAACTACACCCCAGTAAGTACAGAGGTCTTTGTATATTCCTGCTATGAACTGCGCACCTCGTTCAGAGAGAATTTGGTCTTGAATCTCAAATCTGGTAAAGACCTCCCTTCACAGAATTAGAGCAATGGCTGATGCAGTGGCTTTGCGGAGTGGAAACAACTCCACCCAGTGTGTGTAGTAGTCCACTACCACCAATAAAAATTAATCCCGGGTCCCCCGGCTGGGAGGAAAAGGTCCCATGAGATCAATTCCCAGCATTTCATTGAGATGGTTCACCATGGTCTGCTGCAGTTTCCCGGCAGGTCTGTCAATGTCTGGTTTGTACTTCTGGCAGACTTCACACGGTTGTACAAACAACTTGTTATCAACCAACATGCCTGGCCAGTAAGCCACATCTTGTAATCTTTGGTAAGTCTTAAGAACTCCAAGGAAGCCACTCATGGGGTTGGCATGATACGCTTGGATCATCTGGTCACTCAAATGGCTGCATGCCAGGTCGCAGTTGTAAATGAGAACTTGTTCTCAACTGGCCTCAGCTGGTCCGACCAAGTTGACTCCACACTCCAAGACTGCTTCCATCATGTGGACTGGGATATGTTTCGTACTGCGTCAGATAACAATATTGACGAATACGCTGATTCGGTGAGCGAGTTCATTAGAACGTGCGTTGAAGATGTCGTTCCCATAGCAACGATTAAAACATTCCCAAACCAGAAACCGTGGATTGATGGCAGCATTCGCGTGAAACTGAAAGCGCGAACCACTGCTTTTAATCAGGGCAAGGTGTCTGGTAACATGACCGAATACAAACAGTGCAGCTATTCCCTCCGCAAGCCTATCAAACAAGCTAAGCGTCAGTACAGAGACAAAGTAGAATCTCAATTCAACGGCTCAGACACAAGAGGCATGTGGCAGGGTCTACAGTCAATCACGGACTACAAGAAGAAATCCAGCCCAGTCACGGACCAGGATGTCTTGCTCCCAGGCAGACTAAATAACTTTTTTGCCCGCTTTGAGGACAATACAGTGCCACTGACACGGCCTGCAACGAAAACATGCGGTCTCTCCTTCACTGCAGCCGAGGTGAGTAAGACATTTAAACGTGTTAACCCTCGCAAGGCTGCAGGGCCAGACGGCATCCCCAGCCGCGCCCTCAGGGCATGCGCAGACCAGCTGGCCGGTGTGTTTACGGACATATTCAATCAATCCCTATACCACGACTGCGTGGCCACGCACGCCTCCAACTCAATCATCAAGTTTGCGGACGACACAACAGTGGTAGGCTTGATTACCATCAACGACGAGACGGCCTACAGGGAGGAGGTGAGGGCCCTCGGAGTGTGGTGTCAGGAAAATAACCTCACACTCAACGTCAACAAAACTAAGGAGATGATTGTGGACTTCAGGAAACAGCAGAGGGAACACCCCCCTATCCACATCGATGGAACAGTAGTGGAGAGGGTAGCAAGTTTTAAGTTCCTCGGCATACACATCACAGATAAACTGAATTGGTCCACTCACACAGACAGCATCGTGAAGAAGGCGCAGCAGCGCCTCTTCAACCTCAGGAGGCTGAAGAAATTCGGCTTGTCACCAAAAGCACTCACAAACTTCTACAGATGCACAATCGAGAGCATCCTGGCGGGCTGTGGTACGGCAACTGCTCCGCCCTCAACTGTAAGGCTCTCCAGAGGGTAGTGAGGTCTGCACAACGCATTACCGGGGGCAAACTACCTGCCCTCCAGGACACCTACACCACCCGATGTTACAGGAAGGCCATAAAGATCATCAAGGACATCAACCACCCGAGCCACTGCCTGTTCACCCCGCTATCATCCAGAAGGCGAGGTCAGTACAGGTGCATCAAAGCTGGGGCCGAGAGACTGAAAAACAGCTTCTATCTCAAGGCCATCAGACTGTTAGACAGCCACCACTAACATTGAGTGGCTGCTGCCAACACACTGACACTGACACTGACTCAACTCCAGCCACTTTAATAATGGGAATTGATGGGAAATGATGTAAATATATCACTAGCCACTTTAAACAATGCTACCTTATATAATGTTACTTACCCTACATTATTCATCTCATATGCATACGTATATACTGTACTCTATATCATCGACTGCATCCTTATGTAATACATGTATCACTAGCCACTTTAACTATGCCACTTTGTTTACATACCCATCTCATATGTATATACTGTACTCGATACCATCTACTGTATCTTGCCTATGCTGCCCTGTACCATCACTCATTCATATATCCTTATGTACATATTCTTTATCCCCTTACACTGTGTATAAGACAGTAGTTTTGGAATTGTTAGTTAGATTACTTGTTGGTTATTACTGCATTGTCGGAACTAGAAGCACAAGCATTTCGCTACACTCGCATTAACATCTGCTAACCATGTGTATGTGACAAATAAAATTGGATTTGATTTGATTTGATTTTGATTTGCATACGGGAGGACAAACATTGGCAGACTCTGTAATCCGAGAAAGGAAATCTGGTAGAATATTCAGTTTTCCTTTGCGATATTCAATGATGAAGTCCAACATCTGCAGTCTGATAGACCAGCAAATAAGATGGCTGTTGGTCTTGCCTGATGCCAGAACCCACTGTGGTTTGTGACAACGTGGAAGACCTTCGACTCCAAGTAGTAGCTCCATTTCTCCAAAGCTCAGACCACAGAGAGGCACTCCCTTTAAGTTGTAGAATAATTCATCTCAGCTGAATTAAGGGTGTGACTTGCATATTTGTTGAGCCAAGACTGATCCAAGTCCTGTTTGACTTGCATCCATGTACACAATGAAATTAGCATTCAGTTTAGGATATCCAAGGAGTGATGAGACTGTTGAGTGCTTCAAATGCTTCAGATCTCCTAGGACAATCTCCATCAACCTATGGAAGTTTGCTGGAGCATTATTCAAACCAAAAGGCATGACTTTGAAGGAGTACAAACCAGCAGGGGTGACAAAGGCAGTCTGGCGGGATCCACTGGCAGGATCCATTGCCACCTGCCAACATCCGCTGTTCAGATCCAGATTACTGAAGATGGATGCTCCTGCCAAAGATTCCAGTATGTTATTCAAGTGCTTCAAGTGCTTCAAGTGCTTCCGGGTTGGAGCGAGCGGTCGCATCTGCACTCGGTCCGCAGGTAGCTTTTCATTTCATTACATTTCATTATAGTACAACGGTTTGATTTGTCTAATCTTAGCAATTGTTCTTCTCAGCTAGCTACATAGCCGTCTTTGTATCATAGATAATCATAGATAATTGCGTAATTATCGTATTTCGTCGTCCTAACGCAGTCTACACCGCCCTGCAGCTAGCTAGCTAGCTAACGTCTACCGTTAGCTAGTCCACCGTCTACCGATTAGCAGCACAACTTCCACTCAACTAAACGACTTGATTAGTGTAGTGTTAGCTAGCTACATAGTTGTCTTTGCTGTCTTCGTATCCAAGATAATTGTGTAGTTAGAGTGTGTAGTTTTAGAGTGATTATCTTAATTTACCGAGGTTAGCTAGCCAGCTATTCGTCGTCCTTAACGTAACAGAACTTCCGCACTCAACAATCCGGTCGCATTTCGCTTCGCTCCACAGGTAGTATCACATTTTTCATTTCATTACAGTACAACGGCTTGATTTGTTTGATCGTAGCTAGCTACATAGCTAGCTACATAGCCGTCTTTGTATCAAAGATAATTGTGTAGTCTTGAGCGATTTCCTAGGTTAGCTAGCCAGCTATTGTCGTTCTTTTAACGCAACGTAACGTAAATCAACACTGCTAGCTAGCCAGCTAGCCCCGAATAGCAGCACAGTAGCACAGTAGAAACCATTACACTCAACGGAACGACTTGATTAGTGTAGTGTCAACAACGCAGACACTGCCAGCTAGCCTACATAGTCAACAACGCAGCCTCTGCCAGCTAGCCTACTTCAGCAGTACTGTATCATTTTAATCATTTTAGTCAATAAGATTCTTGCTACGTAAGCTTAACTTTCTGAACACTCGAGACGTGTAGTCCACTTGTCATTCCAATCTCCTTTGCATTAGCGTAGCCTCTTGTGTAGCCTGTCAACTATGTGTCTGTCTATCCCTGTTCTCTCCTCTCTGCACAGACCATACAAACGCTCCACACCCCGTGGCCGCGGCCACCCTAATCTGGTGGTCCCAGCGCGCACGACCCACGTGGAGTTCCAGGTCTCCGGTAGCCTCTGGAACTGCCGATCTGCGGCCAACAAGGCAGAGTTCATCTCAGCCTATGCCTCCCTCCAGTCCCTCGACTTCTTGGCACTGACGGAAACATGGATCACCACAGATAACACTGCTACTCCTACTGCTCTCTCTTCGTCCGCCCACGTGTTCTCGCACACCCCGAGAGCTTCTGGTCAGCGGGGTGGTGGCACCGGGATCCTCATCTCTCCCAAGTGGTCATTCTCTCTTTCTCCCCTTACCCATCTGTCTATCGCCTCCTTTGAATTCCATGCTGTCACAGTTACCAGCCCTTTCAAGCTTAACATCCTTATCATTTATCGCCCTCCAGGTTCCTCGGAGAGTTCATCAATGAGCTTGATGCCTTGATAAGCTCCTTTCCTGAGGACGGCTCACCTCTCACAGTTCTGGGCGACTTTAACCTCCCCACGTCTACCTTTGACTCATTCCTCTCTGCCTCCTTCTTTCCACTCCTCTCCTCTTTTGACCTCACCCTCTCACCTTCCCCCTACTCACAAGGCAGGAAATACGCCGACCTCATCTTTACTAGATGCTGTTCTTCCACTAACCTCATTGCAACTCCCTCCAAGTCTCCGACCACTACCTTGTATCCTTCTCCCTCTCGCTCTCATCCAACACTTCCCACACTGCCCCTACTCGGATGGTATCGCGCCGTCCCAACCTTCGCTCTCTCTCCCCGCTACTCTCTCCTCTTCCATCCTATCATCTCTTCCCTCTGCTCAAACCTTCTCCAACCTATCTCCTGATTCTGCCTCCTCAACCCTCCTCTCCTCCCTTTCTGCATCCTTTGACTCTCTATGTCCCCTATCCTCCAGGCCGGCTCGGTCCTCCCTCCCGCTCCGTGGCTCAACGACTCATTGCGAGCTCACAGAACAGGGCTCCGGGCAGCCGAGCGGAAATGGAGGAAAACTCGCCTCCCTGCGGACCTGACATCCTTTCACTCCCTCCTCTCTACATTTTCCTCTTCTCTCTCTGCTGCTAAAGCCACTTTCTACCACTCTAAATTCCAAGCATCTGCCTCTAACCCTAGGAAGCTCTTTGCAACCTTCTCCTCCCTCCTGAATCCTCCTCCCCCTCCCCCTCCTCCCTCTCTGCAGATGACTTCGTCAACCATTTTGAAAAGAAGGTCGACGACATCCGATCCTCGTTTGTTAAGTCAAACGACACCGCTGGTTCTGCTCACACCGCCCTACCCTGCGCTCTGACCTCTTTCTCCCCCATCTCTCCAGATGAAATCTCGCGTCTTGTGACGGCCGGCCGCCCAACAACCTGCCCGCTTGACCCTATCCCCTCCTCTCTTCTCCAGACCATTTCCGGAGACCTTCTCCCCTACCTCACCTCGCTCATCAACTCATCCCTGACCGCTGGCTACGTCCCTTCCGTCTTCAAGAGAGCGAGAGTTGCACCCCTTCTGAAAAAACCTACACTCGATCCCTCCGATGTCAACAACTACAGACCAGTATCCCTTCTTTCTTTTCTCTCCAAAACTCTTGAACGTGCCGTCCTTGGCCAGCTCTCCCGCTATCTCTCTCAGAATGACCTTCTTGATCCAAATCAGTCAGGTTTCAAGACTAGTCATTCAACTGAGACTGCTCTTCTCTGTATCACGGAGGCGCTCCGCACTGCTAAAGCTAACTCTCTCTCCTCTGCTCTCATCCTTCTAGACCTATCGGCTGCCTTCGATACTGTGAACCATCAGATCCTCCTCTCCACCCTCTCCGAGTTGGGCATCTCCGGCGCGGCCCACGCTTGGATTGCGTCCTACCTGACAGGTCGCTCCTACCAGGTGGCGTGGCGAGAATCCGTCTCCACACCACGTGCTCTCACCACTGGTGTCCCCCAGGGCTCTGTTCTAGGCCCTCTCCTATTCTCGCTATACACCAAGTCACTTGGCTCTGTCATAACCTCACATGGTCTCTCCTATCATTGCTATGCAGACGACACACAATTAATCTTCTCCTTTCCCCCTTCTGATGATCAGGTGGCGAATCGCATCTCTGCATGTCTGGCAGACATATCAGTGTGGATGACGGATCACCACCTCAAGCTGAACCTCGGCAAGACGGAGCTGCTCTTCCTCCCGGGGAAGGACTGCCCGTTCCATGATCTCGCCATCACGGTTGACAACTCCATTGTGTCCTCCTCCCAGAGCGCTAAGAACCTTGGCGTGATCCTGGACAACACCCTGTCGTTCTCAACTAACATCAAGGCGGTGGCCCGTTCCTGTAGGTTCATGCTCTACAACATCCGCAGAGTACGACCCTGCCTCACACAGGAAGCGGCGCAGGTCCTAATCCAGGCACTCGTCATCTCCCGTCTGGATTACTGCAACTCGCTGTTGGCTGGGCTCCCTGCCTGTGCCATTAAACCCCTACAACTCATCCAGAACGCCGCAGCCCGTCTGGTGTTCAACCTTCCCAAGTTCTCTCACGTCACCCCGCTCCTCCGCTCTCTCCACTGGCTTCCAGTTGAAGCTCGCATCCGCTACAAGACCATGGTGCTTGCCTACGGAGCTGTGAGGGGAACGGCACCTCAGTACCTCCAGGCTCTGATCAGGCCCTACACCCAAACAAGGGCACTGCGTTCATCCAACTCTGGCCTGCTCGCCTCCCTACCACTGAGGAAGTACAGTTCCCGCCCAGCCCAGTCAAAACTGTTCGCTGCTCTGGCCCCCCAATGGTGGAACAAACTCCCTCACGACGCCAGGACAGCGGAGTCAATCACCACCTTCCGGAGACACCTGAAACCCCACCTCTTTAAGGAATACCTAGGATAGGATAAAGTAATCCCTCTCACCCCCCCTTAAAAGATTTAGATGCGCTACTGTTCCACTGGATGTCATAAGGTGAATGCACCAATTTGTAAGTCGCTCTGGATAAGAGCGTCTGCTAAATGACTTAAATGTAAATGTAAATGTAAATGTTATTGATGTTCAGTAGAGGGTAGGCATCGCTTTCTGTTATGGCATTCGGCTTCTGTAGTCTACACAGAATCGATATCCACCATTTTTCTTTGGAATCAAGACAAGCGGAGAAGCACATCTGTAATAAGAAGGTTCCACAACTCCTTTCTCCAACATGCTTTGGAGCAGGTCTTTGAGAATTGCCAGATTGGCGGGGGACAGTCTGTAGGGACGTTGCTTAAATGGGGACTTCATGCCGGGTATAGATTTTGAAGACGGTTGTACTGGCCGGGTGTAAGAGTACAGACCTCACTGTTCTTCTCTGGCTGCCACCTCTCGTTCTGCGACAGACATGCCTGTTCCACTGCTTGTTTGATGTAGAAATCAGAATCAGGTTTGCTTTTGCTCTCGAATAGAAGGGGGGGGGGGTACAGCTGTAATCAGTGTGATAGCTGTGTTCTCTGGCTTCACTGGTGGAACTTGTTTTTGTCTTGGTCTTTTCTTTGTATTTTCTCTGTCTTTGTCATTGTCTTCATCTTGACCTAGCCAGAACTCTGAATAAGGTAGCAGGCTCTGAAATCAGTGCATTTCCAGGTTGAAATGGATGATGCCGGGAATGGTCAGAACTCAGCCGATAGGATGGTTCGGATATTGAGATGGTCAGTCCACTGAAGAACATGAAGTCCAGTCCAAGGACTACAGCAAATGCAAGACTTGGATCTGCAAGTATAGCCACAGGAAGGTTAATAATCTCATCATGCAGCTTTATTGTCATGTCAATCCAGCCCAAGGGAGTGGTAGGTTCTCCATTGGCCAAGTACAATGGTCCTTCCTCCCAGGTTCGAAGCTCCTCGTGAGGTAATGTCATGTTTCGCCACAGGGGCTCTTGCATCAGGGTGTAAGTTGCTACTGTGTCGATTATGGCCTTCCTTCCCAGTTCCTAACAGTCAGAGGAACCAATAGTTGTTGCGGAATAGGAATAAGACAGCTAGTTGTGCTGTCTGAAGTCTTCATGGTGGGCATTAAGGCCGACCCAATTGTATGCAAGCCACCACGCCTGTCTAGACTGTTAGTCTTCTGTCCTTTCTGACTTTTTCCTGAATCCTGATGCTGGCCATAGAGGGGGCAAGAACCTGGAGGATGTTGGACTTTACACTTCCAGCACATTACTGGATTTTTGTCTTGTATCTTGGGCAGCAAATGGCTGAGACAGTTTAGCCCCAGGAGAGTTATTGGGATACCGGGATGAGGGATCAAGGGTTTGCGTTTGGAGGTGGTGCTTCCAGTCCTTCTCAAACTGAGTCCCAAGACACATCCACATTCTGGACATGTTCCCAAATTTGACTGGCAAGGCGGGAGAACCATGTTCTTAAGAATGAGTTTGACCATCTCCTGCTCAGTAATATCAGCCTTCCATCTCCTACATAGAACTCGATAGGAGAAGGCAAAGTCTCGTATTGGCTCTGCTTCACCCTGGACTCTATTAAGAACACGTACCACCAGTTCATCCTCATAGTCCTCTGAGAGGAAGGTAAGGTGGAAATTACAAGATTATGTTATAATACTTTAATTGCATCAAATGGTTGTTTTATGCAACAGAATAGAGGGTTCTTATAACTTTATTGTGTCTCTGTGAACTGAAAGTGGGCCTCTGGGAGATAACACTGACAGGAGATTTACGATGTCTTTTGGGTGAATAAATCTAGAGAGACCGCATTCCAGAGCATGAGTTAATGTTTCTGTTGTATAGCGTACCAGGAAGAGATGACCCCAGGGTCAGACCTTGGTCTCTACATGAAGAAAACTGTTTTTACAGCAGATACTGTCTGCTGTGAATTATAAGTATATTTCATAAAAATCTAAACCTTGTGACCCATTCCATACATTTTGTGTTATAAGTTTGTCTCTCCTCATTTGATAGTAAAGAAATGAACCACCACAAAGGATGAGAGGAATATTTTTTGAAACTCCTCCCAGGTTGACATGTTCATTGGCTATCTTCCACGAGTCTCTTGCTGTGCCATGGAGAAACACTGCGGCGGGTGACAAAAACCTCCAAGTCAGTAAAGGGGATGGATAGAAAGGAAATCATTACACTTAGATAGGAAAAACAGTGGATCAACATCATATTCTGGGCTGCCAAAAATGTGGAAAAGTAGTTTTATAGGGAGGGAGCTAGAGGTGACATTACAGTGGCAAGGGTTCTTAGGGAAACGGGAGTTCTGTTGTTTAACACTATCTTCCGTGGGTTTTTTGTAGTGCTACCTATTCCTATTCGCTTAATGGCAGGGCCAGTGGCAGAAGTAAACCCTGAGGGAGGTGCAGAGAATTTGTCCAGAAGGGAAAAGCACTGCATTACCTCCTGATGCAGCTCCTCCAGTTGAAGGTCTGTGGCCTTCTGTGCTTTTTCCATTTCATTATAGGACACTTTTTGTGTTTGATCAATCAGAAATTTTAATTCCCCTTCGAGAGAGTTCTTCATGTCCTCCATAACCTCTTTCAGATAAGAACACACTCCCTTCACAACAGATGCTGTCTCCTCTGCTCTCTGTTTTTGTTCCTCCTCAAGATAGAAACTAACCATCATCTAGTCATAACCTATGAGTGTTTTGAAACTCTGCATTTTCCCTTGAACGTCCTGCTTCAGAGAATCTTGTAAAGATTTCGGTCTCTGAACAGTTTGTTGTTTGTTTTCCTCGAGTTGACGAGAGAGGTGAGCCTAACTCGGCTGCACATCTTTCTGATAAGCCTCCACACTTTGAGTTTTGCGAATGGCATTCTCCTGCATTGTCAAACTATGGTTGGTGTGTGTCCATTGTAGTTCCATTTGTCCAGTGAGCAAAGATACACTTCTCACAGTCTGTCTGGGCAGGGTAACAGGAAGAGGTTTAGGGGAGGGTAATGGTGGAAAAGTTATAGGTGAGCCAGAAGCCTGAGGATAAGGGACAGTGCTCTCCGACTCCATAACACAATCGAGTCCTTCCACAATGAAAGAATCCCGGTCATGATTACCATTAGGTGTGTCCACATTGACACAGTATGGGGTTCTAACAAAGAACATGATTCAGCTTTGAGTGGGTGGTATTGTTAGAGAGGGGAAAAGATAAAGATTTTGTTTGGGTGCCAGGCAGGTATTAACCCTGCCGAAAGGAAAAGAGTAGGATAGATAGAGTACCACTACCACACAAAACAGCAGAAGAGACTGCCTAGAGGATTTGCAATAATATGTATTACCTCCCAGTGGAGGAGTGCAGAGGGTATGAATGGGGGGGTGTTCATAGACGAAACCAAGGCCTAAAATGTCCAAAATCTTCTCGGCCACATATCAATAGTACCACACCGCATCAATACAGTGCAAATAACAATACACAATAAACTCGCAGGCAACCTCCCTTTAACTAACATGTCGACCCAAATACGTCTGGCAGGGCAATAATAATCCAGCGACACTGAACATCAAAGGGAAGCACATTGGGGAAAAAACTTAAGTCTGCTGCAGCGAAAAGCCCAATAGAGGGAAGAGAGAGAGAGTGGGTTGTTGACTTCAGGCTTGCAGTTGCACTGTCAGTCAGTCTTATGGTTCGTATGTCAAAGATTCGCAACAATGTTGCTACTAATCAATGCGATCAATAACCGGTGCAGTCGCAAAAGTTAACAACCACGACCTAGAGCGTTAACACCGGCGATCGAGTCAAAGACTTTACAAACTAACCACTCTGGTAAAATCAACAAGACTTTCTGACTGCTGATGCGCTCTTAAAGGTGCAGCGCACGGTGAAGGCTCCGTGCAGGATTTCGCCCCAACCTCTCTAGCCTCATCATTGGCTGCTGCTCCAGTTGTGTGCAATGGCCAAGCAACTGAAAGACAGTGTAAGCGGGAGTAGCCGAGTTAGTGATTATTATAAAATGAAATCACATTGGGGACCCTTTCAGTGGACGATTTTCTTTACATTGGCTGCCAGGATCCTTCCTAATGGGTTTGTGAGATTGCCGGCCAATGCGCTCTCACATTGATAAGACAGAAATGGTGATATTGTAATAAATAGATTATTTGAAAACTTGCAGACATACCAGCAGTCCCCTTCACACACGGAATATTTAAACAAACTGAAACGTTTCAGGCAGCAGGCCACGGGTGTGAGCAATATGCTAATTAACAAGAAAAGGACTGGAGCTGAGCACAGGCAAAACCATAGAGGAAAATCTTGTTCAGTCTGCTTTCTACCAGATACCGGAGAGATGAATTCACCTTTCAGCAAGATAATAACTTAAAACACAAGGCAGAATCTACACTGGAGTTGCTTAGCAAGAAGACAGTGACTGTTCCTGAGTGGCCTGGTAACAGTTTTGACTTAAATCTGTTTGAAAATCTATTGCAATACCTGAAAATGGTTGTATAATAGAGATTAACAACCAATTTGACAAAGCTAGAAGAATTTTGTAAAGAATAATGGGCAAATGTTGCAAAATGCAGTTGTGGAAAGCTCTTAGAGACGTACCCAGAAAGACTCAGAGCTGTAATCACTGCCAAAGGTGATTCTAACAAGCATTGACTCAGAACGTTAAATACTTGTCTAATTAAGACATAGTGTTTTATTTTTCATGATTTTGTTTTACTAATGTTTGAATTCTTCTTCCACTTCAAATGAAGTTTTGTGATGATCTAAATCCATTTGAATCCCACTTTGTAACACAACATAAAGTGGAAAAAGTCAAGGGGTGTGGAAACTTTCTGAAGGCACTGTACGAAGGGGAAAAAGCTAGATCTAATGAAGCTAGCCATTCCAGCTTAGGCTTCATCAGTACTATGACGGTGGAATGGCCGTAACTATATATACAGAATATAGTACACAATCAAATCAATTACCGGTCAACATCTAAATATTGCTCCCAGCGTTGATCAAAGCTCAGAAAACGTCTATTCTTGACCTGACTGAGTTGTAATCGTGCTTGACTCTTTGCGAAGAAGTAGAATCATGAACAGCGTTTTGATCGTTATCTTCGCCTGCGTGGGCTACTGAGTTCTCATAATAACTATGCTTTACAGAGAGAAGGCTACTGAGACAGACAGTGTTGAGGCTGAGGCAGGCTACAATGCATGCAGGAGGAAGCAGAGGAGACAGAGAGAGGAAGCAAGCAGAGAGAAGTTAGTACAGTGGTTCCCAAACTAGCGTCGTCACTAGATACCACAGTCACAAAGTCATAATTATGCCTAAAACCTGCCTGTTTCTAAAATGTATCTTATTAAAATCTGATTTTAAACCTAATGCTAAACCTTAACCTTAACCACACTGCAAACCTAATGTCTAACCTTAAAATAAGAACAAAGAGCAAATATTTGTGGCTGTGGTAACCAGTGACAACCCCAAACTTGGGGTCGGGCCCCATGTGGGGTCTCTGTACTCCCCATGTGGGGAATCTGTACTGATCTTATCAAACAAGTGAGAAATAAATGTAACAAAAAAACAACAACATACAGTACCAGTCAAAAGTTTGAACACACCTATTCATTCAATGGTTCTTCTTTAATTTTTAAAACAATTTTCTACATTGTAAAATAATAGTGAAGACATCAAAACTACGAAATAACACATATGGAATCATGGAGTAACCAAAAAAGTGTTAAACATATAAAAATACATTTTATATTTGAGATTCTTCAAATTAACCACCCTTTTCCTTGATGGCAGCTTTGCAATTCTCTAAACCAACTTCACCTGAAATGTTTTTCCAACAGTCTTGAAGGAGTTCCCACATATGCTGAGCACATTGGCAGCTTTTCCTTCACTCTGTGGTCCAACACATTGTTAGGAATGTTATGAATAATGACTAAACAATATCTACATTTTAAATAGAACTAGAAATAATTAAACTCTACTCTGTTTTATTATATCTGATTAATAATGTTAATTCATAAAGGAAGGGATTGTGTAGCATGAAACAGGGGGTAATTAAACATAATAAACACCATTCTAGCTGGGTTGGGGAGGAATGGATTGTGGGTTTTTAAGTAAGCAAAAAGGATCGTTAACCTATGGTTGAACCAACCCAACTTAGCTCTGGGATGTTTAGATAAGGCAGTGAGTGCCTCCCTGGGTTTTCCATTATCTGGAACTGTCTTCTAAATAGTGATGGATGAAGGTGAAGACTCCAGAAGTTAATATTGATATAGTGTGTGTGCGCTAGGAGGTTGGAATAAACTTTTGAACCTGCTTTGTCCTGGTCGATAGGAGGAAGGACATTTTATAACCTATGACGTCATATTTTGTAAATAAACTGTTGTTTGTGGTTCCATGACAGCGCGTTCCGAGAATAAATACTATTATCTAATTTTGATAAGACTGGTCCCTGTCTATTTTATACAAATAAGAATCTTACAAATTCTTAAAAACAGACAGAGTGTATTTAATTAATGAACACATATAGGAATTATGAAATTCCTGTGACACTCATCCAAAACCATCTCAATTGGGTTGAGGTCGGATGATTGTGGAGGCCAGGTCATCTGATACAGCACTCCATCACTCTCTTTTTTGGTCAAATACCCCTTACACAGCCTGGAGGTGTGTTGGGTCATTGTCCTGTAGAAAAACAAATGATAGTCCCACTAAGCGCAAACCTGATGTGATGGCATATCGCTGCAGAATGCTGTGGTAGCCATGCTAGTTAAGTGTGCCTTGAATGCTAAATAAATCACTGACTGTGTCACCAGCGAAGCACACCCACACCATCACACCTCCTCCTCCATGCTTCATGTTTGGAACCACACATGCAGAGATCATCCTTTCACCTACTCTGTGTCTCACAAAGACATTCTCAAATGTGGACTCATCAGACCAAAGGACAGATTTACACCGGTCTAATGTCCATTGCTCATGTTTCTTGGCCCAGGTAAGGATCTTCTTCTTATTGGTGTCCTTTAGTAGTGGTTTCTTTGCAGCAATTTGACCATGAAGGCCTGATTCACACAGTCTCCCCTGAACAGTTGATGTTGAGATGTGTCTGTTACTTGAACTCTGTGAAGCATTTATTTGGGGAGCAATTTCTGAGGCTGGTAACTCTAATGTACTTATCCTCTGTGCCGGTCCTCATAAATTCCAGTTGACTACCTCATGAAGCTGGTTGAGAGAATGCCAAGAGTGTGCAAAGCTGTCATCAAGGCAAAGGTTGGCTACGTTGAAGAATCTCAAATATAAAATATATTTTGATTTGTTTAACAGTTTCTTGGTTACTACATGATTCCATATGTGTTATTTCATAGTTTTTATGTCTTCACTACTATTCTACAAAGTAGAAAATAGTACAAATAAAGAAAAACCCTTGAATGAGAAGGTGTTCTAAAACTTTTGACTGGTAGTGTACTTTTTGAAAAAATATATATATGGGGGATTGGAAATGATGCAGACAATTACATTGATAAAAGCCATGATCAATCTGCAATATTAAATGCACAAATAACTTGGCTGACTATCAAGCTTAGATTAAACAGAACACAGCTAGCTGCATTTACTATGTTTTTAAGCAGATGTTGTTCAAATGTCTTGCCTCCAAACCAGTCGGACACAACTGGTTTGTCCTGCCAAGCCAATGCCATGAAAACAAATTGGGGGAAAAAATAATTTGATACATTTGACTTTAGCTGGCTAGCAAGTTCACCAATTCACGATTAAAATACTGTCTGGGTCTTCACAATTGGCACTGCTGACTTGACGATTAGTTTTTTTAGTTGTTCATCTCTAAACAGCTGATAACCAGGACGTGATCGCCTGCTAGCTAGCCATCGTGTCCAACCAGCTAACTTAGCTTGGCTAGCTGGCTGATAAATAGGAGTGAGTCAACATTTTAATTTAAAAATGTTTTAACATAATGTGGTGAATAAATAAACATAATATTTACATTTGACAAACTTCTTCCTCTGGAACATTTTCTCTTAAGCGGGGATTTCAGTTCGCCATTAATTCAGAGGTTTGGGAATTTTCACTGTGTCGCAAGGTGTTATTGGATAGCCTCCACTGCGAAGGGAAAGAAAAAGTATGCTCCCATGCGTGCTTAGTTTTCCAGACCTCCCAAGTACGCTTGTAAAACTTCCGGTAAACTTTTAGTTTTTAGAAATATTTAGGGCTAACTTATTCCTTGCCACCGACTCTGAAACTAACTGCAGCTCTTCGTTGTGTTGTAGTCATTTCAGTAGCTAACATGTATAGTGTTGAGTCATCCGCATACATCGATACTCTGGCTATACTCAAAGTAGCGGAATGACTTGAGCTTCCCTCCAGGCCTGAGGGCACAAGCTCTCCATGAGGCTTAAATTGAAGATAGACAACAATAATTATTTCACCTCATCCACACTGACTTTACGGAATTCAAAAGTACAATTATTGTCTTTCATAATTTGGTCCGATATACTTTGATGTGTAGTGTCAGAGTTTGTTGCTGGCATGTCATCCCTAATATTGCTTATCTTGCCAATGAAAAAAATCATTAAAGTAGTTTGCAATATAAGTGGGCTTTGTGATGAATGAGTAATCTGATTCAATGAATGAAGGACACAAGTTGTTTTTTCCCCCAAAATTTCATTTAAGGTGCCCCAAAGCTTTAACTATCATTATTTATATAATTTGTCTTTGTTTCATAGTGTAGTTAATTTTTTATTTAGTTTAGTCACATAATTTCTTAATTTGCAGGTTTGGAAGAAGCCCAATGTTCTTTTCCATAATGATGTTACATCTTCGCCCAGGTATTCTCCCAAACTGGAAGGCATTCAGCGCCAGCTCTGTCTTTGTGGGCTTTGGTGGATTCTCCAACTCTGTGGTAGATTATGTGTTAGGTTTGTGACAAACTTTAATAATAAACTACCATTAATTCCTAACTGTCCAACTTCCATGCAAATATTGGATTTATCCAATAAGCACAATACACCTTTGACCTGTGTACTGGTTGGTGTCTGCAGAATCCAAGATTCTGCATGGGGTTCGGCTCCCTGGGGGTGTTCATGGGATCTGGTTTGGGCCAAATGTTCATGCCAGCAGTGACCTACTTCATCCGTGACAGGAGGTGGCTCTTGGTGCCCATGGCAGAGTCTGGGCAGATGCACATCCCCATCTGGTGGTAAATTGATGAATTGACACTCAACACAGTCTAGTTGAGGACCCTGGACCTGGTCTAACTGTACTACCTAATGTACTGTATGTTTGACAAGTTACATCCAGATTTTCCCAGATGGCTGCTCTCTCAGAGAAGAGAGGAGGGGGCTGAGGTCATACTGAGAGACACTGCCAGGAGTAACAGAATCACAGCACCAGAGGTAATCTTCACTCCCTTAGAGCAATGGAGGTAAGTGGTTATCTTTATTGAATAGGTCTAGATAGGTCAGAAAATCTCACACACGCACTATAGCTACAAAGATTGACTGTTTATTGCCAAAAAAACAAACACAAAACTATATAGTGACAATAACAAACACAGCAAAATTGGGGTTGGAAGGGGTAAAATCCTGAGGTGGGCAGGGAATGTACATTGCTAACTTACATTGCTAACCTACAATAGGTTGAGGACGCCCGTGAAAAGATGGACAAGAAATATCATTTCTTGGACATTCTACAGAGCTGCAACATGGTCTCAGTCATACTTATTTGTTCTCTATTGTAGTAAGTCGTACAGATCACTACTTCCGGGTTGGAGCGAGCGGTCGCATTCGCACTTCGGTCCGCAGGTAGTATTACATTTCATTACATTTCACTATAGCACAACGGTTTGATTTGTCTAATCTTAGCAATTTCTTCTTAGCTAGCTACATAGCCGTCTTTGTATCAAAGATAATTGCGTAATTATCGTATTTCGTCGTCCTAACGTAGTCTACACTGCTATCTGCCCAGCAGCTAGCCAGCTAGCCAGCTAGCTAACGTCCACCGTCTACCGAATAGCAGCACTGTAAAAACTATTACACTCAACTGAACGACTTGATTAGTGTAGTGTTAGCTAGCTACATAGTTGTCTTTGCTGTCTTCGTATCCAAGATTATTGTGTAGTTTAGAGTGTGTAGTCTTAGAGTGATTATCTTAATTTACCGAGGTTAGCTAGCCAGCTATTTGTCGTCCTTAACGTAGGAGACACTGCTAGCTAGCCAACAGCTAGCCAACGTCTACCGAATAGAACTTCCTCACTCAATAACCCGGTCGCATTCCGCTTCGCTCCACAGGTAGTATCACATTTTCATTTCATTTCATTACAGTACAAAGGTTTGATTTGTTTGATCGTAGCTAGCTACATAGCTAGCTACATAGCCGTCTTTGTATCAAAGACAATTGTGTAGTCTAGAGCGATTTTCTAGGTTAGCTAGCCAGCTATTGCCGTTCTTTTAACGCAACGTAACGTAATCAACACTGCTAGCTAGCCAGCTAGCCCCCGAATAGCAGCACTGTAGAAACTATCACACTCAACGGAACGACTTGATTAGTGTAGTGTCAACAACGCAGCCACTGCCAGCTAGCCTACAAAGTCAACAACGCAGCCACTGCCAGCTAGCCTACTTCAGCAGTACTGTATCATTTGAATCATTTTAGTCAATAAGATTCTTGCTACGTAAGCTTAACTTTCTGAACATTCGAGACGTGTAGTCCACTTGTCATTCCAATCTCCTTTGCATTAGCGTAGCCTCTTCTGTAGCCTGTCAACTATGTGTCTGTCTATCCCTGTTCTCTCCTCTCTGCACAGACCATACAAACGCTCCACACCGCGTGGCCGCGGCCACCTAATCTGGTGGTCCCAGCGCGCACGACCCACGTGGAGTTCCAGGTCTCCGGTAGCCTCTGGAACTGCCGATCTGCGGCCAACAAGGCAGAGTTCATCTCAGCCTATGCCTCCCTCCAGTCCCTCGACTTCTTGGCACTGACGGAAACATGGATCACCACAGATAACACTGCTACTCATACTGCTCTCTCTTCGTCCGCCCACGTGTTCTCGCACACCCCGAGAGCTTCTGGTCAGCGGGGTGGTGGCACCAGGATCCTCATCTCTCCCAAGTGGTCATTCTCTCTTTCTCCCCTTACCCATCTGTCTATCGCTTCCTTTGAATTCCATGCTGTCACAGTTACCAGCCCTTTCAAGCTTAACATCCTTATCATTTATCGCCCTCCAGGTTCCCTCGGAGAGTTCATCAATGAGCTTGATGCCTTGATAAGCTCCTTTCCTGAGGACGGCTCACCTCTCACAGTTCTGGGCGACTTTAACCTCCCCACGTCTACCTTCGACTCATTCCTCTCTGCCTCCTTCTTTCCACTCCTCTCCTCTTTTGACCTCACCCTCTCACCTTCCCCCCCTACTCACAAGGCAGGCAATACGCTCGAACTCATCTTTACTAGATGCTGTTCTTCCACTAACCTCATTGCAACTCCCCTCCAAGTCTCCGACCACTACCTTGTATCCTTTTCCCTCTCGCTCTCATCCAACACTTCCCACACTGCCCCTACTCGGATGGTATCGCGCCGTCCCAACCTTCGCTCTCTGTCCCCCGCTACTCTCTCCTCTTCCATCCTATCATCTCTTCCCTCTGCTCAAACCTTCTCCAACCTATCTCCTGATTCTGCCTCCTCAACCCTCCTCTCCTCCCTTTCTGCATCCTTTGACTCTCTATGTCCCCTATCCTCCAGGCCGGCTCGGTCCTCCCCTCCCGCTCCGTGGCTCGACGACTCATTGCGAGCTCACAGAACAGGGCTCGGGCAGCCGAGCGGAAATGGAGGAAAACTCGCCTCCCTGCGGACCTGGCATCCTTTCACTCCCTCCTCTCTACATTTTCCTCTTCTGTCTCTGCTGCTAAAGCCACTTTCTACCACTCTAAATTCCAAGCATCTGCCTCTAACCCTAGGAAGCTCTTTGCCACCTTCTCCTCCCTCCTGAATCCTCCTCCCCCTCCCCCTCCCTCTCTGCAGATGACTTTGTCAACCATTTTGAAAAGAAGGTCGACGACATCCGATCCTCGTTTGCTAAGTCAAACGACACCGCTGGTTCTGCTCACACTGCCCTACCCTGTGCTCTGACCTCTTTCTCCCCTCTCTCTCCAGATGAAATCTCGCGTCTTGTGACGGCCGGCCGCCCAACAACCTGCCCGCTTGACCCTATCCCCTCCTCTCTTCTCCAGACCATTTCCGGAGACCTCCTCCCTTACCTCACCTCGCTCATCAACTCATCCCTGACCGCTGGCTACGTCCCTTCCGTCTTCAAGAGAGCGAGAGTTGCACCCCTTCTGAAAAAACCTACACTCGATCCCTCCGATGTCAACAACTACAGACCAGTATCCCTTCTTTCTTTTCTCTCCAAAACTCTTGAACGTGCCGTCCTTGGCCAGCTCTCCCGCTATCTCTCTCAGAATGACCTTCTTGATCCAAATCAGTCAGGTTTCAAGACTAGTCATTCAACTGAGACTGCTCTTCTCTGTATCACGGAGGCGCTCCGCACTGCTAAAGCTAACTCTCTCTCCTCTGCTCTCATCCTTCTAGACCTATCGGCTGCCTTCGATACTGTGAACCATCAGATCCTCCTCTCCACCCTCTCCGAGTTGGGCATCTCCGGCGCGGCCCACGCTTGGATTGCGTCCTACCTGACAGGTCGCTCCTACCAGGTGGCGTGGCGAGAATCTGTCTCCTCACCACGCGCTCTCACCACTGGCGTCCCCAGGGCTCTGTTCTAGGCCCTCTCCTATTCTCGCTATACACCAAGTCACTTGGCTCTGTCATAACCTCACATGGTCTCTCCTATCATTGCTATGCAGACGACACACAATTAATCTTCTCCTTTCCCCCTTCTGATGACCAGGTGGCGAATCGCATCTCTGCATGTCTGGCAGACATATCAGTGTGGATGACGGATCACCACCTCAAGCTGAACCTCGGCAAGACGGAGCTGCTCTTCCTCCCGGGGAAGGACTGCCCGTTCCATGATCTCGCCATCACGGTTGACAACTCCATTGTGTCCTCCTCCCAGAGCGCTAAGAACCTTGGCGTGATCCTGGACAACACCCTGTCGTTCTCAACTAACATCAAGGCGGTGGCCCGTTCCTGTAGGTTCATGCTCTACAACATCCGCAGAGTACGACCCTGCCTCACACAGGAAGCGGCGCAGGTCCTAATCCAGGCACTTGTCATCTCCCGTCTGGATTACTGCAACTCGCTGTTGGCTGGGCTCCCTGCCTGTGCCATTAAACCCCTACAACTCATCCAGAACGCCGCAGCCCGTCTGGTGTTCAACCTTCCCAAGTTCTCTCACGTCACCCCGCTCCTCCGCTCCCTCCACTGGCTTCCAGTTGAAGCTCGCATCCGCTACAAGTCCATGGTGCTTGCCTACGGAGCTGTGAGGGGAACGGCACCTCAGTACCTCCAGGCTCTGATCAGGCCCTACACGCAAACAAGGGCACTGCGTTCATCCACCTCTGGCCTGCTCGCCTCCCTACCACTGAGGAAGTACAGTTCCCGCTCAGCCCAGTCAAAACTGTTCGCTGCTCTGGCCCCCCAATGGTGGAACAAACTCCCTCACGACGCCAGGACAGCGGAGTTAATCACCACCTTCCGGAGACACCTGAAACCCCACCTCTTTAAGGAATACCTAGGATAGGATAAAGTAATCCTTCTCACCCCCTTAAAAGATTTAGATGCACTATTGTAAAGTGGCTGTTCCACTGGATGTCATAAGGTGAACGCTCCAATTTGTAAGTCGCTCTGGATAAGAGCGTCTGCTAAATGACTTAAATGTAAATGTAATGTAAATGTACTCTCCGTTGTATTAGTTTTATTCCTAGATATGTTTAAGATATCAGAGTCTTATCACCCAGTCCAGGCATTAAAGGTAGACTCAGCATTATGACATTTGCTACGAGCAGCACCGCAGATATTGAGATAAGCTCACAGTCGCACAGAGGAACCACGAGTGTGCTTCACGCTGATACAGTGTTGTAGCTTCTGGGCCAAAACAGCAGATCATTTTAGCCTCATGCTTCAATGCTCTTAGTTGTTGCGGAAATACCGATATTTTGCTTACTTTGTGTGTGCAGTCTGCTTTTAACTACTATGAATTAAGCTAGTCCTCTGTCCAATCCATGGTAAAGTTATAACATGCAACAACTAGTAAGCATATAGGACCAGTAGGTTTGCTAGGAGCAGTAAGTGTATTGGTTAATAATGAATTGTAGGTCTACAGTCCCTCTACACCAGAGAGTGTAGGAGCAAACCAGTTGAGTTCAATGTCATGGGTGGGTCAACTTTTAATTTGTCAACGACAAAAAACTGTCATAGACTAAATGAACTGCAATACACTTGTCTCAAATACAATAGCATAGCTAACAACACATAACCACCATGGACCCCACCACCCCCTTTTGCCCTCAGAACAGCCTCAATTCGTCGGCATGGACTTTACAAGGTGCCGAACGCGTTTCACAGGGATGCTGGCCCATGTTGACTCCATTGCTTCCCACAGTTGTGTCAAGTTGGCTGGATGTCCTTTGGGTGGTGGACCATTCTTGATACACATGGTAAACTGTTGAGCATGAAAAACTTAGCAGCGTTGCAGTTCTTGACACAAGCTTGTGCGCCTGGCACCTACTACCATACATACCCTGTTCAAAGGCATTTACATTTTAAGCCTATTCACCCTCTGAATGGTACACATACACAATCCATGTCTCAAGGTTTAAAAATCCTTCTTTAACCTGTTTCCTCCCCTTCATCAAATCAAATCAAATGTTATTTGTCAGATACACATGGTTAGCAGATGTTAATGCGAGTGTAGCGAAATTCTTGTGCTTCTAGTTCCGACAATGCAGTAATAACCAACGAGTAATCTAACTAACAATTCCAAAACTACTACCTTATACACACACACGTGTAAAGGGATAAAGAATATGTACATAAAGATATATGAATGAGTGATTTACATTTACATTTAAGTCATTTAGCAGACGCTCTTATCCAGAGCGACTTACAGCATAGGCAAGATGCAGTAGATGTTATCGAGTACAGTATATACATATGAGATGAGTAATGTAGGGTATGTAAACAAAGTGGCATAGTTTAAAGTGGCTAGTGATACATGTATTACATAAAGATGCAGTAGATGATATAGAGTACAGTATATACGTATACATATGAGATAAATAATGTAGGGTATGTATACATTATATTAAGTAGCATTGTTTAAAGTGGCTAGTGATATATTTTACATCAATTCCCATCAATTCCCATTATTAAAGTGGCTGGAGTTGAGTCAGTGTGTTGGCAGCAGCCACTCAATGTTAGTGGTGGCTGTTTAACAGATAGAAGATAGAAGATAGAAGCTGTTTTTCAGTCTCTCGGCCCCAGCTTTGATGCACCTGTATTGACCTCGCCTTCTGGATGATAGCGGGGTGAACAGGCAGTGGCTCGGGTGGTTGTTGTCCTTGATGATCTTTATGGCCTTCCTTACGGTTGTGGGCGGAGCAGTTGCCGTATCAGGCGGTGATACAGCCCGACAGGATGCGCTCGATTGTGCATCTGTAGAAGTGTGTGAGTGCTTTTGGTGATAAGCCGAATTTCTTCAGCCTCCTGAGGTTGAAGAGGCGCTGCAGCGCCTTCTTCACGATGTTGTCTGTGTGGGTGGACCAATTCAGTTTGTCTGTGATGTGTACACTGAGGAACTTAAAACTTACTACCCTCTCCACTACTGTTCCTTCGATGTGAATAGGGGGGTGTTCCCTCTGCTGTTTCCTGGAGTCCACAATCATCTCCTTAGTTTTGTTGACGTTGAGTGTGAGGTTATTTTCCTGACACCACACTACGAGGGCCCTCACCTCCTCCCTGTAGGCCGTCTCGTCGTTGATGGTAATCAAGCCTACCACTGTTGTGTCGTCCGCAACTTGATGATTGAGTTGGAGGCGTGCGTGGCCACGCAGTCGTGGGTGAACAGGGAGTACAGGAGAGGGCTCAGAACGCACCCTTGTGGGGCCCCAGTGTGGAGGATCAGCGGGGTGGAGATGTTGTTACCTACTCTCACCACCTGGGGGCGGCCCGTCAGGAAGTCCAGTACCCAGTTGTACAGGGCGGGGTCTCGAGCTTGATGACGAGCTTGGAGGGTACTATGGTGTTGAATGCCGAGCTGTAGTCGATGAACAGCATTCTCACATAGGTATTCCTCTTGTCCAGATGGGTTAGGGCAGTGTGCAGTGTGGTTGAGATTGCATCGTCTGTGGACCTATTTGGGCGGTAAGCAAATTGGAGTGGGTCTAGGGTGTCAAGTAGGGTGGAGGTGATATGGTCCTTGACTAGTCTCTCAAAGCACTTCATGATGACGGAAGTGAGTGCTACGGGGCGGTAGTCGTTTAGCTCAGTTACCTTAGCTTTCTTGGGAACAGGAACAATGGTGGCCCTCTTGAAGCATGTGGGAACAGCAGACTAGGATAGGGATTGAGTGAATATGTTCGTAAACACCCAGCTAGCTGGTCTGCACATGCTCTGAGGGCGCGGCTGGGGATGCCGTCTGGGCCTGCAGCCTTGCGAGGGTTACTCACCTCGGCTGCAGGCCGTGTCAGTGGCACTGTATTGTCCTCAAAGCGGGCAAAAAAGTTATTTAGTCTGCCTGGGAGCAAGACATCCTGGTCAGTGACTGGGCTGGTTTTCTTTTTTGTAATCCGTGATTGACTGTAGACCCTGCCACATACCTCTTGTGTCTGAGCCGTTGAATTGCGATTCTACTTTGTCTCTATACTGACGCTTAGCTTGTTTGATTGCCTTGCGGAGGGAATAGCTACACTGTTTGTATTCGGTGTTTCATTTACACAGATTGAAGTGGATTTAACAAGTGACATCAATAATGGATCATAGCTTTCACCTGGTCAGTCTGTCATTAATGTTTTGTACACTCAGTGTATATTTGCAATATCATCAGTAATATGAGCTGATCAAATAACAAATGTTTTCTACTTCCTTTTTATAGATGCGCACAGCTGCCATACCAGAGCCCTCCCCCCATTTGAACACAACAAAAAGTGAAAGTAAAATTGACTGCCATTAAAACATTGCGCGAGACTGTTATCCTTGGGTCCCTCAAACTTAATTTATATATAGGATATTTTACTATGGAATATGATCGCCTCACTGCATTTTAAGGTGAGTTTGTGTGATGTAAATATCAAAGGATAGGATAAGAATGATTTAGGTCTTAGTGGCTACCTTAGCAATGTTTTCATAGAAGATTAGTAGAAACATTGGTAAAAACGTGTATTTTTTGTGTTTCGGGTAAGAATATAATACTATAATACACTCAAAACTGTGTATTGATAATAAAGCAGTAATACATGTTCATGCTTTGTTATAATCTATTAGCCATATGCTATGTGAGAAAGCAAAAGTAAAAGTGAAAATGGTCATCTCTCATAGGCTGCTAGGAAACTCATACCTTGACTTGCTGTAGGCTAAAACATAAGCAACATTGTTTCATTCGGGCTTTATTATTGATCAATATTTAGAATGTATAGGACCCTATTTAACATGTATGCCATTTTCAAATAGAGCTCTTTTGACTGTCGCGTTTCAAGGCCTGTGTGCCATGTGTGTGTGCCATGTGTGTGTGCCATGTGTGTGTGTACTTACGTGTTGAACGTGTTGCAGATAAATGTGAATATTATTACCGAACATTTGTTTTTCTGTACTTTAAAGTCTCTTTGGTGTCAGAGTTTGTGTATTTTGGAATCCTAGGCAAATTGTCACTGGTAGGGTTTAATTTTCTCCCATGATGAAATCTGTGAGGGGACTGTGGATAGGTCTCTGTCCATCCGTTTGTTCGTTATTCACATGAGATATCTAAGACAGCACTGGCCTGATTTTGACTAAACTTGGGTGAATGATACGTCTTGACATAGGCATTTACAAAATTACACTGATTGGCCCAAGGTGGGAGCTATAGTTATTAACTGAAATTTGTGAGTCACACCAGAAAGGAAGAGCCGAAAACAAGAGGAATAACTGGGCCCAAAATCTGTCTTCTCCAGCAGGTGGCTTTTTTTGACATGGAGTACAGGGAGTGGGTTAGCAAAAGAGACTGTAGGGCTTGATATTCAGGGCTGCCTGCTGGCCCGGCATCATCTGCCGAGCTAACCGGGCCAGTTAATCAAGCTTTCAGATTTTCAAACTCCAAAACGTAATAAATAAGTAGATTTTCCCAACGTCTGACACTTCACACTTGTTATCAACCAGCATTTGGATTCCAAGCAGAGGCACAAATGTCAAAGCCTTCCCTCTGCCTAGAGTGAGCCCTGCCTCAGTAGGCTAGGTCCTGGATACTCACAGTCTAGTAGGAAGCCAGGGGCGTAGCCACAGGTGGGCAGCCAGGCCCACCACTCAGCAACAACAAAACATTTTTGTTTTATGTTTTTATGCCCTTTACTTGTCAGTGTTCCAAACAGGACATTATTTGTCTTTTTACCTAAACATGCAAACACCATAAGATATATCTCAAAATAAATAAGAATTTGTTCTTTAACTGACTTGCCTAGTTTAATTTAAATAAAATAAAAATGTCACTGTGCTTCTATGGCTATATGCCACTGCCTATTTATTTTGTTCATTTAGCAAACAAGACAGCTCATAATCCAGTGTCTTTATCATTCAACATGAACGCCTGATTCACGCAGTCTCTGAACAGTTGATGTTGAGATGTTTGCCTGTCACAGAACTCTGCGAAGCATTTATTTGGGCTGACATGTATTTGTGCTGGTAACACTAATGAACTTATCCTCTGCAGCAGAGGTAACTCTGGGTCTTTCTTTCCTGTGGTGGTCCTCATAAGAGCCAGTTTCATCATAGCGCTTGATGGTTTTTGCAACTGCGCTTGAAGAAACTTTCTTGAACTTTCTTGAAGTTCTTGAAATTTTCTAGATTGACTGACCTTAATGTCTTAAAATAATGATGTATTGTCATTTCTCTTTGCTTATTTGAGCTGTTCTTGCCATAATATGGACTCGGTCTTTGTCACGTATACTCCCTCTCCGGAGCTCGAGGTCGTCAGGCTCTTCATTATTACGCACACCTGTCACCATCGTTACACGCATCAGCGCCTCATCAGACTCAATCACCTGCCTGATTACCTTCCCTATATACAGTGGGGAGAACAAGTATTTGATACACTGCCGATTTTTCAGGTTTTCCTACTTAAAGTATGTAGAGGTCTGTCATTTTTTATCATAGGTACACTTCAACTGTGAGAGACGGAATCTAAAACAAAAATCCAGAAAATCACATTGTATGATTTTTAAGTAATTAATTTGCATTTTATTGCATGACATAAGTATTTGATACATCAGAAAAACAGAACTTAATATTTGGTACAGAAACCTTTGTTTGCAATTAGAGATCATACGTTTCCTGTAGTTCTTGACCAGGTTTGCACACACTGCAGCAGGGATTTTGGCCCACTCTTCCATACAGACCTTCTCCAGATCCGTCAGGTTTCGGGGCTGTCGCTGGGCAATACGGACTTTCAGCTCCCTCTAAAGATTTTCTTTTGGGTTCATACATACATACATACTTGTTCTCCCCACTGTATTTCACTCCCTTTGGTTCTTTCCCTAGGCGTTATTGTTTCTGTTCCGTTGTTTCTTGTCTGTACGCTACTCGTGTTTCTTGTTTTGTTCCTTGTGTTATTTATTATTAAAAGTCACTCCCTGAACTTGCTTCCCGACTCCCAGCGTACACATGAGTATTTTACCAAATAGGGCTATCTTCTGTATACCAACCCTACCTTGTCACAACACAACTGACTGGCTCAAACGCATTAAGGAAAGAAATTGCACAAATTAACTTTAAACAAGGCACACCTGTTAATTGAAATGCATTCCAGGTGACTACCTCATGAAGCTGGTTGAGAGAATGCCAAGAGTGTGCAAACTGCCATCAAGAAAAAGGGTGGCTACTTTGAAGAATCTAAAATATATTTTGATTTTCGGTTACTACATAATTCCATATATGTTATTTCATAGTCTTGATGTCTTCACTATTATTTTACAATGTTTAAAATAGTAAAAAATAAAAATAAGAAAAACCCTTGAATGAGTAGGTGTGTCCAAACTTTTGACTGGTACTGTACATTTTTGCTTAAATTAGCTTTAAAATGCTCAATTTTCACTCAGACTCATGGCAAAATTTTATAGAATGAGATGAGCTATAAAACTGCACATGTTCCTCTCTGCCCCATGGCAAAATGTGTAGAGTTGCAGGAAATGTGCTTTTAAACAGCTACATTTTCTCTCAGCCTCATCATAAAATGTGCAGAGTACCATGAGATTAGTTATAAAACTGCACATCAGCACAGGCATTCAAAAGTCTTCCCCATTTTTCTCTCTTGAAAAACGGAATGCTTCTAACCGAGAGTCAACTTACCTAGATACTTAAAACTTAAAGCCAAACTGTCATTAACATGGTTCTTCAATAGTTATGCACAATACTTGTTGGATGCGCATTTGGTGTAGAACTGTTAATTACGCAGTGATTTTTTCACACATCATCATCTGGTCCAGGAAGGTATTTTCCAAATGATAGCCAAGTGACAAACAGCTGTTGTGATCACTAACCCAGACGACGCTGGGCCAATTGTGCGCCGCTCTATGGGACTTCCGGTCACAGCCGGGTGTGACACAGCTTGGGATTGAACCCAGGTCTGTAGTGACACCTCAAGCACTGTGATGCAGTGCCTTAGACCGCTGTGCCACTCGGGAGGCCCAGGGTGTTGTTAGATTTAACAGAGAAAGCATCAAGGTAATGAGTTCATGTTTTCATACACCCTAAAAATGCTGGGTTGTTTGGATGACCCATTTGCTGGGTTGTAGGCATTGGGTCACTTAGTTGGGTTGTTTTCTTTAAAAAGAGCAAGGTTGGGTTGTTATTGCTGGGTTATTGAGATATGACCAGTGGCTGGGTTCATTCTCCCACCGAATTAAGAAGATCAAAGTGATCTGGTAAGCTTGTGAATCAGGATTGTTGCAGGATTGTTGAGTGGAATTTCGACAAATGGGCAAGACATTATGGCTGACCAAAAATGGTGAGTAAAAAGCTAGCTAGCTAACATTGCAAATGATCCATTCAAGTTAAATAGACCTAGCTTTCATAATTACATATTTCATTGACACTTTCGGATAATCTTAGCTATCAAGCTAGCTAGCAAACAACCACATGCATGCTAGCTCAAGCATTAGCTAGCTAGCCAGTGCCGTGTGTGATAGTAAACATTTTCGTTTTTTGTTGAATTTTGAATAGCTAACTAACTATGTCAGTGCCTGTAAAAAGCTTGTCTCTTGTAAGCCTAATGTTAACTTTACTGTGTGGTGCATTGTTTCACGTCAGTTAGCTAGCTAGCTCAAACTAGGTTCCTAATCCAGTTTGGCTAGCTAGAACAGCTAGGCCTAGTCCCTGTGTCTGAGTTAATTTAACATGGTTGTAGCTAGTTGGCAAGCTTATAACTCATGATTTTATGGTGGTCCAGTTACTGTATGTTTTATCCTAATTGTTAAGGTCAGGGTTAAGTTTAGGAGTTAGGTTAAAGGGTTAAGATCAGTGTTAGGGGAAGGGCTAGCTAAAAGGCTTAGGGTTAGCTAACATGCTATGTAGCTAGCTAAAAAGTAATACGTAGTTGAAAAGTTGCTAATTAGATTCCAACTCTCAACCTTTCGGTTTCCAGAGGTTTGCTTTATACGCCCACCCATCCAACCTACTTTCGTTTCTGTCTTAAGTAACCATTGGTCTTATGTAACCACACCAAATGTAACATATCATACACATTTTTGTGACCCGGATTTACATTTACTATGTTACATCTAGTCTGAGCCCAGGCTGCAACATCAGGCAGGTGTGCTATTTTAGCAATCAGCATTATGATTGCAGCATTATGATTGTCTGATGCAGCATTGTGGCTACATGGATGAAGCATGGGGCAGCTCCTCTGCATTGTTTACCCCAATGGGCTAATCATTAGCTAGATCACCGACTATATGATCTTGTTGTTTGTTTAATGTCCAAAGAACAACTCACACTGGCACAAATAGAATTGTGATTTCTCCAGTGTTTATAGGCTTACACATCTTTCTATAAATAATGGGGCCAATATGTGACATTGGCCCCATTATTTATAGAAAGATCCACCTATACACCAACATAGGCCTAGGAGGGTCAAATATATAATACATTGTTTAAGCAGGGTTCATACAGACATTGGCAAGTCAAATCCATTTACTTTTTCAAGCACTTAATTGTAATTTAAGGACCTAGATGTTATACAATTGTATAATGTATATAACTGTAAATATAGGGTCTAAAATAGAACACCCATCCCCCCAAAAAGCCTGCAAAAAGTATAAAAGAAATGTAGGCCATTACCATTAAGAATAAAACATTTTTAAGGCCTTGAAATTCAAATTATTGTTACATTCTAAAATATGTGAGAATAATGTGGACATTGCCTTACTAAATATTTAGATTGAATGCATGCGTGGCAATTTTTTGGTAGTCTATCTGGCCAATTTAGGCAAACGTAATACATCCATGAATAGCGGTAGTATTCATCTGACCATCACTGTTTTTATAATGAGAAAGTGGCCAAAAACAAGGTTCCTTTTTTAATGGACGGATTTGTATGGAAAGTCAAGTTGAAGCCGACAATGCATGTTGTTATCTCCAATAACCGCACGTGGTTTTACCGCAAATCAACAACCTTGATTTGAAGCGGCGGGAAACAAACAAAAGTGCACACAACTCTCACAAAAACGGATCTAAAATGAAATCACGGATAATTAGAAGGGAGCAGGAGAACTTATAAATTAGCTACAATAATTACTTTTCAATTACCAAATTGAGTCCCAAATGTAGGCCTATTCCAGTAGCTGAATTTCTGAGCGAGCTGGAAAGAGCGAGCTGGAAATTCAAGTAGACCACTTAATTTTTATTTGACTCATTTAACTAGGCAAGTCAATTAAGAACACATTCTTATTTACAATGATGGCCTACCAAAAGGCAAAAAGCCTCCTGCGGGAAAGGGGCTTGGAAAATAAAAAATTAAATATAGGACAAAACACAAATCACGTTATTTTGACCTAGCACTGTTGGGTTATGTGAATGACCGCGCACGCACACACACACACACACACACACACACACACACAATGACCTTTCCTATTGCTCAGAACATGCTATACTCCTATACAGTATATTGTTTTGTGCAGGTATTTAATCTGCATGGAGTCCAGCCACTTTGTGCATGGTTTAAAGCAGGGGTGAGAAGAGTACTGAAATTGCCTGCTCAAGTAGCAGTGCTGTTACTTCAATGATATTTTTTTTATAGTGGTTTAGATGGTACATTGATTCTTTACACTATACTTGCTTGTTTTGTCACAAAATGAAATTAGGTGAACTATTATAATTTTAGCAACCAGGAAATGGTGTAGCGATTTCTGCATAGTGCATCTTTAAATGGAGAGTCAAAATGGATAGCCTAAACTTCGATGAACAATTGAGAAAATAATTTATTTGATTATGTTAAAATAACTGTCTGCATTCAGACTGAGACCAGCTAGCTAGCTAACTCAAACCCCTAGCCTAGCTAACAGGTACTTTCCTATACTTCAAATGAAAGATGAAATTACCCACTATTGAAATTCTGCGTGCATAACTGCTATCATGTGATCTTGGCCCGGGACCAGTGCTTAATTTGTAAATCGGGAGGTGCAGGAACAAAACGTGAGAGGGAGAATGGGGTGACCTGGTGAGTTAGGAGGTACCTGAATACATAAGAAAATTACCACCTTTATAATAATGCATTGCATGCATATCATCGCATTTGCGTAGTGGCATAGGGCGGTAGAGTAGAGGCACTTACAGAAGTTGCACACCTGGGGAACATTTTAGTAGCCTAGGGCCCAGGAAAAATGTGGCCTTTTAAAAACGCATGTCATGCAATTCTAACATTTTACATGACTGGAGACTTTGGTAGAATATGTTTTAATACCGCACAAATTATCGAAATGACAGGCTACGTTGACATTGATAAACTGAGAATCTGAGATACGGAAATCAATTGTGAAGAGCAACACTGGAGAGATGAGAGTTGCATGCGTATTTCGTTACAATGTTGCGCAAAACATAAACCCGCCCGGCCCAACCCGAATCAATTACAATATTAGGCTCGGGCTGCAAATCTACCTTTTCACAAAGTTTTTTGTGGTGGCAGGATAATTGAGGATAATTAAACTTAGAGTCAACTCGCATGAACTTTTATCGCTTTTGTTCAAAATTTTACATTGCACGAGAGGTACCGGGTCCAGCCAAATAGGTTCCAGAAAAAAACTGTCCAAAACAGAGAGGTGGGGATCCGGCTCAAATTAAGTACTGCCGGGCCGTGACAGTAATTTTCACTTCTTAATAGCCAGGTGTGGCACTGGCAAATTTACCTGAATGTCAAGTCTTGGACTGGTACCCAGGCTAACTGCCTTCCATTTTTGAATACATGAATGTACATTTTTAGATTGGCAATTTGAGTATCTGGTGCATCATCCGTGGGGGACGACATGTTTACGGTTGTCCTAAATGTGTAGGGTGGTGTTTTTTAAATTCCCAAATATTCTGTGTAGGCTGGCCCATTGTAGAATGTATTAAATCAATGCATCATATTACATCTTTCCTTGTGACATATGTGATTGATGTAACAACATGACATTTTATTGGCAATAAATGTACCACTTCACAGGCAAAATAACTATTTAAGAAAAGACCACAAGATGTCGCCAATAGTATACTCTAAAAATATTGCTTGCCCTTCAACCTGCTCTTGCGAGGACTCTGGTTACTCGACTAATTCAGTTTATAACAATGAAAACACAGATAAACTCATCTTGACCATGTGTCATATGGTTATTACCATGACAGTATTGTTCTTGTTAAACAATTTGTGTGTGGTACTTGCATTACTGTGAAGAGTTACATGGTGTTTGGGGGGCTAGTTTTATCACTACGCCTAAAGTTAGTTAGAAATGGCATGCTTGTCTACAATGCACTGGGAGCCCTTTATGTATTCATTAAATCATAAATAAATACCTATTACAGGCATCAAAGTCAAGATGATGATCTCTCACTCTATTTGCATTATGGAGCCAGAACACTGAGATGCTTTTTTATAGCGTTTTGCATGTGTGGATCGATGCCAAGCAGGATGTTTGTCTTAATTGTAAGGCAGTGATAGTGATCAAGGTCATTGTGACCAACTAGGTCAGAAAATGCAGTACACCCAGACTTGTGAGCCAAAATGCCAATGTGAGGTCGAGTACTGGTGTAATCCTGATGTCTAGCAGTCTACAGGTATTTACCTCAAACAATTAGCCCACAGAAAACAAACTATATCCTGCTTAAATCCCCATTCAGATTCACATCAAGGATCAATCAAGTCTTTCATAACAAATTTTTTTTTATGCAGCTGATGCATTGATAGTGGCCTAAATAGCACATATTTGGTATGTGTGTCAAGTCAGCCACTGATATATAGTCTAGTTGTTTTTTAAGGGCCAGTATAATGAACTGGTGTTTGTCATTGTTGTGTATTGTGTGAACAGTATCAGGGCTGAGCCATTGTAGTAATTATCAGAATGATAGTTTTATTGTCATCATACCTATTGAAAACAACTGTCCATGACATGGTTAGCCTATTGTGAGGTCTTTGTTACTGGAATGTCACTATGATGCTCTGTTTGGCATTATTGTCAGAGAGGGCTACACGTTACAGGAGCATCCCGTTTTCTATAAATGGGTTGCTTGTTTAGCAACAGAACTGACGCGTGCACAACTATGGCGCAAAACAGACCGGGTTGGCTTAGATTGTTGACAACATGTAAACTATATTTCGTCTCCAATGTTTATTTTAAACATAAATAATTGTCACAGAGCACAAAACAAGTGTTGTCTCAAATACATCGTTACAGTTATTGGTTATCTAGCTAAATGTTGTTGTTGTTGCCATATTAGCATGACATGAAATCAGTCCAAACAAGTCATGGTAACAATATGAAACTAGCTGAAATGAGCCCTTTATGATTCCCAACATGGCCGTTTCTTGTCATTGTTGTTAGCTATCTGGCCATCCAGAATCTCAACAACGCACGGACATCTGCTTCATTCAAGTGTGCACATCATTTTCGTGATGTTCTCTGCTAACACATCTATAGAATAAAAAATAAAAACCCTTACCAAACAAAGCATCATGATACTTGTAAATGAATGGATGTCATAAGGTGAATGCACCAATTTGTAAGTCGCTCTGGATAAGAGCGTCTGCTAAATGACTTAAATGTAAATGTAATGGAAGCCTCCCCATGTGAACAAATGACGGTGGATTCCAAATGGAGGGTTTCCTGTAAATGCCTGTCTTCTTCTCAGTGGCAACACTCCCTGGTAACAGGCCCACATTGCAGCCCAAGTAAAAGTCACGTGATTTTCAATAAATTGGAACTGTAATTTTAAGCAGAAGTCACAGCCTGCTACAGACATAAAACGTGCTGCAATTTGAGCGTTTCCATTGAGATTGTTTAGAGCAGCATACTACTTACTGTATGTTAGTTGTATTTCTGTTATTATTTTCAAAACAGCAATGAATGGAAGTTCGATTCATCAGGTCAGAGGGAGGATGAAGCAATGTTCAAGGTTCTAAAGGTGGATACCTTGTATAATATTTGACTTATCCCAAAATAGTTTGTGGTTTTGTTTTTCACTTTTGCTACTATATTTCTTTATTCTGATTTCTGCACGTTATTCTGACATTTCAACACTTGAGTGGTTATCAATGATACTTGTTCGAATTAATTTAGCCTTAAGATGATTTTGGGAAACCGGGCCCAGGTCTTTGTAGGAATATTGGGTTGAAATAAATACTTATTTCTGTTGTTTAGCTAGGTTTATATGCATAGAGTATTATTGCCTTGACACTGACTTTTCACATTTCTCACATGCTGAGTAGAAGCACTTCAACGAGACTGGAAAGCAGTTTGTGCAACATGACCTTTATACGTAGAGAGGATGATTTATATACACATGACTGTGGTGGGAGGCCTTTGTTCAGTGTCACAACGCTTCTTTTTCCCCCCTTATTTTGTGACCAACCACTTTCTTAGTTAACATAATGAGGCCTAGGGGGCTACTACACATTATATTTGCACTTCTTGTGCAGTCCATGATATACTACTGTACAATTTATGAAGACTGTTCTTTTTACATCTGCAAGGAACACTGTTGCATTTTACAAGTATTTATTTAAAAAAAATACTTTTTACACTGAGGTTACGCTCAGAGTATGAACATCTGCATTAACAGATCAATAGCTATACTCTTGGTAGAAAATCAAGCTACAGTGGCATCATCCATGATATATTCTATATTCACATCGACATTGCATAATGATGTATACATTGGCAATTTGGTCACACAGCCTACCAACTGCACCAATGTGTTGTGTTAATGCAGTAGTCTTTGTATTCTGCACCTTTTCCATTTACCATAACAGCCCTGCTTTAAATTCCAACAGATGCAACGTACCTTGATTGACAGTAAAAAAAAAGAAAAGTTTAATCAACTTTATCATCCCACGCCATTCCACGAAGTTATAGACGTCACACTGGCAATGCCAGACATTCCTGGTCTCTGTGTGTTTCAGAAAAATAGTCACTGGTCTATCCAGTAAATCAGGAGACAGATGCAGAGGTTGCATCCCAAATGGCCAGAGGCAGGGAGACTTAGAGCCTGAATCACCAAGGGATCTCTTTCTCCCTTTCAACCTGCTCTCAGCTCTTTGGCTGTGACCCAAATGGCACTCTATTCCATATTTAGTGCACTGCTTTTGACCAGGGTCATTAGGTCTCTGGTCAAAAGTGCACTGTATGGCATTATTAGTATTTTAATGCACTGCAGTTGCCACTGCCAAAACAGTACATACCTGACCCCTCTTTCTAGCACTGGAACCCTAATGGGTGCTTAATGAAGAGGAGATGCATTACTCACCATAAATGTGCATCAGTTCCCTGAGTTACTATTGTGAGGAGTAGCTGTGATTGAATGAGTTGCACTGTCATCAAATAACTTGGCATGGAAAAGGTTATCTAGCTGTGCCCTAATTCCAAGTATACACACCATTCCTACTACCCTCTTTCCGGGTGTGATTGCATGCGTGGTTGCATGCCAGTGTGTAGGTGTGCCTGCAGAAGGGTTCTTTGAAAAGCTGAACAAAGGGTTTGAAGTCAAGTCTGAAGATACAGTAAACAGTTACCGGATAGTTCAGATTTTCCATCTGTTGATGCTTTACAGATGGTCGTAATATCAACAATATATCTGTTGATTAGCAACTGCTTGCTAAGATTAGGGTTAAGGTTAGGGATATGATAAGGGTTATATCTAGGGTAAGGGCTAGTAGATAGTCTGTAGAACATCTACAGATGGACTATACAAATAAAGTATTACCCAGTTAGCATAAATAGCCTTACTTTCCCAGGCATGGCAATCTAGCTTTACCTCCTGCACACTACCAACACCAGTCCTTTAATCTGTATGCCATGCTCTTTCCCGGTGGTTGTGTGGGTGGTTGCGTGCCAGTGTGTAGGTGTACCTGCAGAAGGGTTTCTGAAAAAGCCAAACAAAGGCATCAAAAACCTGAAAATCAAGTTGGTCTGTTGTTGTTTTGTTTTGGCCTTTGTTATGATTCTCAACATTCATTTATATAACTTTGCTGTGATGTGTCAAATATGTCTGCTGCTTATTAGTTTGAGGTTGTGAGTTTGATGAATGGTTTAGTGGTGAAGGAAGTTCTTGAACATAGGGGTTTAAAGTGGAGGTGATGGCATTGTGTTTCAACGAGATGCAACGTGATCTCATCAATGGAGGTCTTGAGCTTTGTTACGTTTCTAACGTAACAGTATTATCAGCACCATATCACAGTGGTTATTGATCTCCCATTAATGCATGTCCATCCAATGTGATTATACGCCTTAGTGAAATAACTCATCTGTAATAGTGGACTTTGCATACACCAAACTGAGTTTAATATCAGCAAATGTACATATGTTCAAAATGTGTGCATATCAGCTGTGTCTAGACAATGACTCCTATATGCATTCCATTGTTGAGCATTGGTATTCAGAATCGTTGTACTAAATCCGACTGTAGTGGCTTCTACTTTCTCTGCCTATTGGCATCCCGTCATTAAATAGGTATGTGATCATAATCAATCCTGTTGGCTTTTTCACACATTCTGGTGCAAAGACATGTGGGCAGGTGTAATAAGGCAGGTGATAAAGCCAAGGTGTATGTGTCACATCTGGCTTCCTTAGTTAACCAACGGAGGACAATGAGCTCTGATTATCATCAAACAGCGGAGTGATTGGTTCCTTGGTGTTACGGTTTTCTTCTATTTCCTCCTCTGAAGAGGTGTAGCAAGGATCGGACCAAAATGCAGCATGGTAATTTTGATACATGTTTAATAAAACAAATAAACACGAACAATACAAAACAACAAACGTGAAAACCTAAACAGCCTATCTGGTGCAAACTAACACAGAGACAGGAACAATCACCCACGAAACACTCAAAGAATATGGCTGCCTAAATATGGTTCCCAATCAGAGACAACGATAAACACCTGCCTCTGATTGAGAACCACTTCAGGCAACCATAGACTTTTCTAGATAACCCTACTAATTCACAATCCCAATACCTACAAAAAACCCAAGACAAAACACACCACATAATAAACCCATGTCACACCCTGGCCTGACCAAAATAATAAAGAAAACACAAAATACTAAGACCAGGGCGTGACACTTGGTAACCCTTGGCTTTGATTGAGTGAGGACAAATTATAACCCATCATTTTGAGATTGTTGAAATGTCAACCTCACCCTCAGTTTTATTGAGATATTCCATCATTCAATTTGCGAGTTTAATTATCACACCACTTACCCTTTCTGTCACCTGCTTTATATTTATTTCACCTTTATTTAACCAGGTAGGCTAGTTGAGAACAAGTTCTCATTTACAACTGTGACCTGGCCAAGATAAAGCAAAGCAGTGCAACACAAACAACAGAGTTACACATGGAGTAAATAAACGTGCAGTCAATAATAGAAAAAGGTATTTAATACAGTGTATGCAAATGAGGTATGTTAAGGGAGGTAAGGCAATAAATAGGCCATAGTGGTGAGATAATTACAATATAGCAATTCAACACTGGAGTGATAGATGTGCAGAAGATGAGTGCGCAAGTAGAGATACTGGGGTGCAAAGGAGCAAAATAAATAACAGTATGGGGGATGAGGTAGTTGGATGGGCTATTTACAGATGGGCTATTGTCACGCCCTGACCTTAGAGATCCTTATTTATTCTCTATGTTTGGTTAGGTCAGGGTGTGACTCGGGTGGGAGAATCTGTTGTCTATTTCTTTGTTGTTTTTGCCTAGTGTGGTTCCCAATCAGAGGCAGCTGTCTATTGTTGTCTCTGATTGGGGATCATATATAAGTTGTGACTTTCCGTTTGGGTTTTGTGGAGAGTTATTTTCTGTTTAGCTGTTTTGTTGCCTGACAGAACTGCGCTTTCGTTTTTTCTACTTTGTTATTTTGTTCAGTTAATTAAAAATCATGAACACCTACCACGCTGCATCTTGGTCTCCTTCAACCCACGAGAGTCGTTACAGCTATGTACAGGTTCAGTGATCTGTGAGCTGCTCTGTTAAGTTAATGAGGGAGATATGAGTCACCAGCTTCAGTGATTTTTGCAGTTAGTTCCAGTCATTGGCAGCAGAGAACGGGAAGGAAAGGCGGCCAAAGGAGGAATTGGCTTTGGGGGTGACCAGTGAGATGTACCTGCTGGAGCGTGTGCTACGGGTGGGTGCTGCTATGGTGACCAGTGAGCTGAGATAAGGCGGGGCTTTACCTAGCAAAGACTTATAGATGACCTGGAGCCAGTGTATTCGGCGACTAATATGAAGCGAGGGCCAGCAAACGAGCACATATAGGCCACAGTGGTGGGTAGTATATGGGGCTTTGGTGACAAAACTAATGGCACTGTGATAGACTGCATCCAATTTGCCGAGTAGAGTGTTTTAGGCTACATCGCCGAAGTCAAGGATCGGTAGGATAGTCAGTTTTACGTGGGTATGTTTGGCAGCATGAGTGAAGGATACTTTGTTGTGAAATAGGAAGCCAATTCTAGATTTAATTTTGGATTGGAGATGCATAATGTGAGTCTGGAATTAGAGTTTACAGTCTAACCAGACACCTAGGTATTTGTAGTTGTCCACATATTCTAAGTCAGAACCGTCCAGAGTAGTGATGCTGGACGGGCGGGCAGGTGTGGACCGCGATCGGTTGAAGAGTATGCATTTAGTTTTACTTGCATTTAAGAGCAGTTGGAGGCCATGGAAGGAGAGTTGTATGGCATTGAAGCTCATCTGTAGGTTAAGGGCCCGAAGAATGCAAAATGGTGTCGTCTGCGTAGAGGTGGATCAGAGAATCACCAGCAGCAAGAGCGACATCATTGATGTATAGAGAGAAGAGAGTGGGCCCGAGAATTGAATCCTGTGGCACCCCCATAGAGACTTCCAGAGGTCTGGACAACAGGCCATCCGATTTGACACACTGAACTCTGTCTGAGAAGTAGTTGGTGAACCAGGCGAGGCAGTCATTTGAGAAACCAAGGCTGTAGAGTCTGCCGATAAGAATGTGGTGATTGACAGAGTCGAAAGCCTTGGCCAGGTCGATGAATTCAGCTGCACAGTATTGTCTCTTATCGATGGTGGTTATGTTATCGTTTCGGACCTTGAGCATGGCTGAGGTGCACCTATGACCAGCTCGGAAACCAGATTGCGTAGTGGAGAAGGTACGGTGGGATTTGAAATGGTTGGTGATCTGTTTGTTGAATAGGAGTGGATACATTGATGATAGATTGATAGTAAGTATGGCTGAAGCGGCAGAGCTTACGGTCAGTGCATATGTTATTATTGTTTGCTACACTAAGGGATGGCACATTTCATGCTAACATCATGCTTGGAGCTCATTATCAGTTTATAAAGTTAGAATGTTAGCTCAAGATAAGGGACATTTAGCTTGCTAAGTGCCTGTGGGGCATTTATGTCCTGAACTATGCCTGACAGGCAATACTGTCTCCCCGGCTATATACCACCTCCAAGACCACAGCCAATCGCATGCAAGCAACAACTCAGCTACAGTGCTTCAGAAAGTATTCAAAGCCCTTGAGTTATTCCATATTTTGTTGTGTTATAGCCTGAATTTGTTCACCCGTCAACACACAATACCCCATAATGACAAAGTGAAAACATGTTTTTAGAAATGTTTGCAATTTTATTAAAAATTAAATTAAATAAATATCTAATTTACATACGACTTGACACCCCTTTGTAGAAGCACCTTTGGCAGCGATTACAGCTGAGGCTTTGTGGGTAAGTTTCTAAGAGCTTTTCACAGCTGGATTGTCTACAAACTCTGTCAAGTTGGTTTTTGATTACTGCTAGAAAACCATTTTTAGGTCTTGCCATAGATTTTCAAGTAGATTTAAGTGAAAACTGTAACTCGGCCACATTCACTCTTCTTGGTAAGCAACTCCGGTGTAGATTTGACCTTTTGTATAAGGTTATTCTCCTGTTGAAATGTGAATTAATCTCCCAGTGTCTGGTGGAAAGCAGACAACCAGGTTTTCCTATAGGATTTTGCCTGTGCTCAGCACCATTCCGTTTATTTTCTTATCCGGAATAACTCCCCTGTCCTTATCGATTACAAGCATACCCATAACAGGATGCAGCCACCACTATGCATGTAAATATGGAGTGGTACTCAGTAAGGTATTGGATTTGCCCCAAATATAACAGGAAAAAAGTGAATTGCTTTGCCACATTTTTTGCAGTATTACTTTACTGCCTTGTTGCAAACAGGATGCATGTTTTGTAATATTTGTAGTCTGTACAGGCCCCCTTCACTATGTCAATTAGTGACTGGGTGTATTGATACACCATCCAAAGTGTAATTAATAACTTCACCATGCTCAAAGAGATATTCAATGTTATATATTTTTGTATCTAACAATAGGTGCCCTTCTTTGCGAAGCATTGGAATACCTCCCTGGTCTTTGTGGTTGAATATGTTTGAAATTCAATGCACAACTGAGGGACGCTACAATTATCTGTATTTGTGGGGTACATACAATGCCTTGCGAAAGTATTTACCCCCCTTTGCATTTTTCCTATTTTGTTTTCTTACAACCTGGAATTAAAAGAGATTTTTTGGGGGGGGTTGTATCATTTGATTTACACAACATACTACCACTTTGAAGATGCAAAATATTTGTTGTGAAATAAACAAGAAATAAGACCAAAAAAACCACCTGCCACCTTTTGCAGCAGTTACAGCTGCAAGTCTCATGGGGTATGTCTCTATAAACTTGGCACATTTAGCCACTGGGATTTTTGCCCATTCTTCAAGGCAAAACTGCTCCAGCTCCTTCAAGTAGGATGGGTTCCGCTGGTGTACAGCAATCATTAAGTCATACCACAATTAGATTGAGGTCTGGGCTTTGACTAGGCCATTCCAATACATTTAAATGTTTTCCCTTAACTTCTTGCGTCGAGCCATCCCGGATCCGGTATCGTGACTACAGCCTCAAGCTCATTACCATAACGCAACGTTAACTATTCATGAGAATCGCAAATGAAATGAAATTAATCTATTTGCTCTCAAGCTTAGCCTTTTGTTAACAACACTGTCATCTCAGATTTTCAAAATATGCTTCTCAACCATTGCAAAACAAGCATTTGTGTAACAGTATTGATAGCTAACATAGCATTTAGCGTAGCATTTAGCGTTAGCATTCAGCAGGCAACATTTTCCACAAAAACCAGAAAAAGCATTCAAATAAAATCATTTACCTTTGAAGAACTTCGGATGTTTTCAATGAGGAGACTCTCAGATAGCAAATGTTCAGTTTTTCCTGAAAGATTATTTGTTTAGGACAAATCGCTCCGTTTTCTGCGTCACGTTTAGCTACGGAAAAAAAACCTGTATCCAGGATTGTGTAAATCTATCCGCAAGCTCATTAGCATAACACAACGTTAACTATTCATGAAAATCGCAAATGAAATGAAATTAATCTATTTGCTCTCAAGCTTAGCCTTTTGTTAACAACACTGTCATCTCAGATTTTCAAAATATGCTTTTGAACCATAGCTAAACAAGCATTTGTGTAAGAGTATTGATAGCCTAGCATTGCATTAAGCCTAGCATTCAGCATGCAACATTTTCCACAAAAACCAGAAAATAATTCAAATAAAATCATTTACCTTTGAAGAACTTCGGATGTTTTCAATGAGGAGACTCTCAGATAGCAAATGTTCAGTTTTTCCTGAAAGATTATTTGTTTAGGACAAATCGCTCCGTTTTCTGCGTCACGTTTAGCTACGAAAAAAAACCTGTATCCAGGATTGTGTAAATCTATCCGCAAGCTCATTAGCATAACACAACGTTAACTATTCATGAAAATCGCAAATGAAATGAAATTAATCTATTTGCTCTCAAGCTTAGCCTTTTGTTAACAACACTGTCATCTCAGATTTTCAAAATATGCTTTTGAACCATAGCTAAACAAGCATTTGTGTAAGAGTATTGATAGCCTAGCATTGCATTAAGCCTAGCATTCAGCATACAACATTTTCCACAAAAACCAGAAAAGAATTCAAATAAAATAATTTACCTTTGAAGAACTTCAGATGTTTTCAATGAGGAGACTCTGTTAGATAGCAAATGTTCCGTTTTTACAAAAAATATTATTTGTGTCGACTAATCGCTCCGTTTTGTTCATCACATTTGGGGAGGGAAAAAAAAATATATATATATTAAGTCATTAAAACGCAAACTTTTTTCCAAATTAACTCCATAATATCGACAGAAACATGGCAAACCGATGTTTAGAATCAATCCTCAAGGTGTTTTTCACATATCTATCGACGATAAAATCCATCGAGGCAGTTTACTTTCTCTTCTGAAGAAATGGAACGCGCATGGACCTACAGATTACGCACACAGGACACCGGGCGGGACACCAGGTAAATGTAGTCTCTTATGGTCAATCTTCCAATGATATGCCTACAAACACGTCACAATGCTGCAGACACCTCGGGGAATAGACAGAAACCGCAGGTTCATTCCTGGCGCATTCACAGCCATATAAGGAGACATTGGAACACAGCGCCTTCAGAATCTGGGGCATTTCCTGTATGAAACTTCATCTTGGTTTCGCCTGTTGCATTAGTTCTGGGGCACTCACAGATAATATCTTTGCAGTTTTGGAGACGTCAGAGTTTTGTCTTTCCAAGGCTGTCAATTCCATGCATAGTCGAGCATCTTTTCGTGACAAAATATTGCGCTTAAAACGGGCACGTCTTTTTATCCAATAATGACATAGCGCCCCCATAGGTTGAACAGGTTAAACCACTCAACTGTTTTTTTAACAGTATGCTTAGGGTCATTGTCCTGCTGGAAGGTGAACCTCCATCCCAGTCTCAAATCTCTGGAATACTGAAACAGGTTTCCCTCAAGAATTTCCCTGTATTTAGTGCCATCCATCATTCCTTCAATTCTGACCAGTTTCCCAGTCCCTGCCGATGACAAACATCCCCACAGCATGATGCTGCCACCACCATGCTTCACTGTGGGGATGGTATTTTCAGGGTGATGAGAGGTGTTGGGTTTGCGCCAGACATTGGTGGGCGGCCCGATCTTGGCAGGTTTGTTGTGGTGCCAAATTCTTTCCATTTTTTAATAATGGATTTAAATGGTGCTCTGTGGTATGTTCAAAGTTTAGTTTTTTTTTTTATAACCTAACCCTGATCTGTACTTCTCCACAACTTTGTCCCTAACCTGTTTGGAGAGCTCCTTGGTCTTCATTGTGCCGCTTGCTTGGTGGTGTTACAAACTCTGGGGCCTTTCAGAACAGGTGTATATATACTGAGATCATGTGACAGATCATGTGACACTTAAAGTCCACCTGTTTGCAATCTAACTAATTATGTGACTTATTTAGGGGCTTATTAGCAAAGGGGGTGAACACATATGCACGCACCACTTTTCCGTAGTAATGTTTTTCATTTCATTTCACCAATTTTGACAATTTTATGTATGTCCATTGTATGAAATCCAAATAAAAATCCATTTAAATGACAGGTTGTGATGCAACAAAATGGGAAAAACGCCAAGGGGAATGAATACTTTTCAAGGCACTGTAGATGAAGTAGTCATTAAAGAATCATGTTAAAATCTGCTATTGCCGCCGAGTGGGGCAGAGGTCTAAGGCACTGCATCGCAGTGTCGCGGCATCACTACAGCCTGGGGTTGACCGCACCATTGGCCTAGCGTCGTCCGGGTTAGGGTTGGGGGTTTGGCCAGGGGACTTGACATGACTCATCACGGTCTAGCAACTCCTTGTGATGGGCCGGGCGCCTGACATGACTCATCACAGTCTAGCAACTCCTTGTGATGGGCCGGGCGCCTGCCGGCTGACTCTGATCGTCAGTTGAACGGTGTTTCCTCTGACACATTGGTGCAGCTGCCTTCAGGGTTAAACGAGCTGGTGTTAAGAAGCATGGCTTGGCGGGTCACGTTTCGGAGGACGCATGACTCGACCTTCGGCTCTCCCGAGGCCGTTGGGGAGTTACAGCGATGAGACAAGATCATAATTGGATATTATTTAGTTATTTAGGCTTGCCATAACAAAGGGGTTGAATACTTATTGACTCAAGACATTTCAGCTTTTAATTTTTAATGGAACATCAGCATTTGTGGGTTAGATTACAGGCTCAGAATGGCCAGAAACAAATAACTTTCTTCTGAAACTCATCAGTCTATTCTTGTTCTGAGAAATGAAGGCTATTCCATGCGAGAAATGTCCAAATCTCATGCAACGCTCTGTACTACTCCTTTCACAGAACAGTGCAAACTGTCTCTAACCAGAATAGAACGTGGAGTGGGAGGCCCCGGTGCATAACTGAGCAAGAGGACTAGTACATTAGTGTCTAGTTTGAGAAACAGATGCCTAACAAGTCCTCAACTGGCAGCTTCATTAAATAGTACCCGCAAAACGTCAGTCTCAACATCATTCAGGCACCATGTTTTGCGGTGATACGCACTGTGTCTCCGGTACGCCTTCACAGCCCAGTGCGTCCTGTGCCAGCTCCCCACACTTGCCGTGCGTTGGCCCATCCACATGATGCCATCTATTTTGTGAAATGCACCAGTCCCTCCTGCAGCAAAGCAGCAAAGCACCCCCACAACATGATGCTGCCACCCCCGTGCTTCACGGTTGGGAGGGTGTTCGTCGGCTTGCAAGCCTCCGCCTTTTTCCAAACATAACAATGGTCATTATGGCCAAACATTTCTATTTTTGTTTCATCAGACCAGAGGACATTTCTCCAAAAAGTACTACCTTTGTCCCCATGGGCAGTTGCAAACCATTGTCTGGATTTTTTTAATGGTGATTTTGGAGCAGTGGCTTCTTGCTTGCTGAGCGGCCTTTCAGGTTATGTCGATATAGGACTAGTGTTACTATGGATATAGATACTTTTGTACCCGTTTCCTCCAGCATCTTCATAAGTTCCTTTGCTGTTGTTCCAAGATTGATTTGCACTTTTCGCATCAAAGTACGTTCATCTCTAGGAGACAGAACGCATCTCCTTCCTGAGCTGTATGATGGCTGCGTGGTCCCATGGTGTTTATACTTGTGTACTACTGTTTGTACAGATGAACGTGGTACCTTCAGGCATTTTGAAATTTCTCCCAAGGATGAACCAGACTTGTGGAGGTCTACAATTTATTCTGAGGTCTTGGCTGATTTGTAAATGTTTCCCTATGATGTCAAGCAAAGAGGCACTGAGTTTGAAGGCAGGCATTGAAATACATCCATAGGTACACCTCCAATTGACTCAAATTATGTCAATTAGCCTATCAGAAGCTTATAAAGCCATGACATTATTTTCTGGAATTTTCCAAGCTGTTAAAGGCACAGTCAACTTAGTGTATGTAAATTTCTAACCTACTGGAATTGTGATACAGTGAATAAGTGAAATAATCTGTCTGCAAAACAATTGTTGGAAAAATGACTTGTGTCATGCACAAAGTAGATGTCCTAACCGACTTGCCAAAATTATTGTTTGTTTAACAAGACATTTGTGGAGTAGTTGAAAACCGAGTTTTAATGACTCCAACCAAAGTGTACGCAAACTTCCGACTTCCGACTTCAACTGTAAACGAAAACATATGACATTTTTAGAACTGTATTGTTTGCATTTTGATTGCATTTTAATGTAGGCCTATAGGGAAGTTAAGCCATGAAGCATATCTTCTTTGTTTTAACTCCTCACTTGATAAGATTAGTACATATTTTCTGAAGAGACCCCAAGTTTGGGGATGTCACTAGTTAACACAGCGACAAAGTCAAATTTTGCAACAATAAAAAAAATATTGGTCTTCATTGAGGGTTAGGCATAAGGTTAGCAGTGTGGTCAAGGTTCAGGGTTTGATGTAAAATCAGATTTTAATAAGAGATTGTGGAAATAGGCAGTTTTTATCAATAATTATGACTTTGTGGCTGTGGTAACTAGTGACGACTCAAATTGGGAACCACTGTACTAACCTCTCTCTCTGCATGTGTAACTGATGTGAAATGGCTAGCTAGTTAGCGGAATGCGCGCTAATAGCGTTTCAAATCGGTGACGTCACTTGCTCTGAGACCTTGTAGTTGTAGTTGTTCCCCTTGCTCTGCAAGAGCCTTGGCTTTTGTGGAGCGATGGGCAACGATGCTTCGAGGGTGGCTGTTGTCGATGTGTGCAGAGGGTTCCTGGTTGAGGAGAGGAACGGAAGCTATACTGTTATACATGCTTCCTTTTTCTCTCTGTCTCCATTGCAGCCTCAACACTGAGCGTCACAGCACTGTCTGTCTCAGTAGCCTTCTCTCTGTAAAGCATAGTTATTATGAGAACTTAGTAGCCCACGCAGGCAAACATAACGATCAAACCACTGTTCATGATTCCACTCCTTCACAAAGAAGTAGGCGCAATTACAACTGTCAGATCAAAGCTTACTGAGCTATGTGTTATTTCATCGTTTATGTCTTCACTATTATTCTACAGTGTAGAAAATAGTAAAAAATAAAGAAAAACCCTGGAATGAGTAGGTGTGTCCACTTAACACAAATATAAACGCAACACAGTTCCTGGAAGCTTAATATGTCCCAGTTCTTCCATGGCTTGCATACTCACCAGACATGTCACCCATTGAGTATGTTTGGGATCCTCTGTATCGAAGTGTATGACAGCTTGTTCCAGTTTCCACCAATATCCAGCAACTTCACATAGCTATTGAAGAGCAGTTGGACAACATTCCACTGGCCACAATCAAAAGCCTGATCAACTTTATGCGAAGGAGATGTGTCACGCTACATGAGGCAAATTGTCATGTAGCGCGTCCAAAGGTGCGGACTCCGGTCGCAAAACCAGAAACCAAATGGGGAGGGTAGGGGGGGGTGATTAGTGTCGGTGGCGGCTCCGGTGCGGGTCGTAGCCCCCCCAGACCCCGGAACCGACCAAGGCGCCGGGCTGAACGACGTGCCTGTACTGGGCATCGGCGCAGAGAAGGGCTCCGGACTTGGTGCTGGGCTGGTCGCCGTGCCTGGACTGGTCACCGGCGCTGAGGAAGGCTCTGGCCTAGGAGCGGGACACAACGCCGTGTCTGGACTGGACACCAGCGTAGATGAGTGCTCCTGCCATGGAACTGGACGCCGTGCTTGGACTGGACACCGGCGCAGAGGAAGGCTCCTGCAATGGAGCTGGACTGGACCGGACGCCATGCTTGGACTGGACACCAGCGCAGAGGAAGACTCCGACCTTGGAACTGGACTGGACACCGGCGCAGAGGAAGACTCCGACCTTGGAGCGGGACTGGACACCGTACCTGGAAGCTCCGGACCGTCGACCGTCGCAGGAGGTTCTGGACCGTGGCAGGGGGTTCCGGACCATCGCAGGGGGTTCCAGACCGGGGATGTCGCAGGAGGTTCCGGACCGGGGACCATCGCAGGAGGTTCCAGACCGGGGACCATCGCCGGAAGCTCTGGACTGTGAATACGCACTGGAGGCCTAGTGCGTGGAGCCGGTACAGGTGGCACCGGACTGGTGTCACGCACTTCAGGGAGAGTGCAGGGAGGAGACACAGGTCGTACCGGACTGGGAAGGCGCACTGAAGGCCTAGTGCGTGGAGCCGGCACAGGTGGTACCGGACTGGTACCACCTCTGGCAGCTCCTGGCTGACTGACGGCTCTGGCAGCTCCTGGCTGACTGACGGCTCTGGACAGACTGGCGGCTCTAGCAGCTCAGGACAGACATGAGACTCTAGCAGCTCAGGACAGACAGGAGACTCTAGCAGCTCAGAACAGGAGGAAGGCTCTGGCAGCGCTGGACAGGCAGGAGCACCTGTAGGCAGATGACGGAGAGACAGCCTGGTGCGGGGGGGCTGCCACCGGAGGGCTGGTGCTGGAGTTGGCACTGGATAGACCGGACCGTGCAGGCGCACTGGAGCTCTTGAGCACCGAGCCTGCCCAACCTTACCTGGTTGAATGCTCCCGGTCGCCCTGCCAGTGCGGCGAGGTGGAATAGCCCGCACTGGGCTGTGCTGGCGAACCGGAGACACCATGCGTAAGGCTGGTGCCATGCATGCCGGCCCAAGGAGACACACTGGAGACCAGATGCCTAAAGCCGGCTTCATGGCACCTGGCTCGATGCCCACTCTAGCCCGGCCGATACGAGGAGCTGGAATGTACCGCACCGGGCAATACACATGCACTGGGGAGACTATGTGCTCCACCGTATAACACGGTGCCTCTCTCTCTCCGGTAAGCACGGGGAGTTGGCACTGGTCTCCTACCTGGCTTCACCACACTCCCTGTGTGCCTCCCCCAAGAAATGTTTGGGGCTGCCTCTCAGGCTTCCAGCCGCGCTGCCTCCTCATACCAGCGCCTCTCTGCCTTCGCTGCCTCCAGCTCTGCCTTGGGACGGCGATATTCCCCTGGCTGTGCCCAGGGTCCTTTACCGTCCATATTCTCCTCCCAAGTCCATGAGTCTTGTGTTCGCTGCTGCTGCTGCTGCCACCCGTTACCACGCCGCTTGGTCCTTTTGTGGTGGGTGTTTCTGTAACGGCAGATTTCCTCTGAAGAGGAGTAAGGATCGGACCAAGATGCAGCGTGGTGAGTGTTCATGATGATTTATTTAAAAAACTAACTGAACACTGAAATACAAAACAATAAACGAAGTGATGAAAACGAAAACCGAAACAGTACCGTGTGGCGACAAACACTCACACGGAAACAAACACCCACAAACCAACAGTGAAACCCAGACTACCTAAGAATGATTCTCAATCAGAGACAACTAACGACACCTGCCTCTGAGAACCATACTAGGCTGAACACAAAAACCAACATAGAAAAACAGACTGCCCACCCCAACTCACACCCTGACCATACTAAATAAAGACAAAACAAAGGAAATAAAAGGTCAGAACGTGACAAAACCAAAGGGAGTGACATATATAGGGCAGGTAATCAAGGTGGTGATGTAGTCCAGGTGAGTGTCATTATGCACATAACGATGGTGACAGGTGTGTGCCATAACGAACAGCCTGGTGACCTAGAAGCCGGAGAGGGAGCACACGTGACAATATTTTTATTCTGTACAGGCTTCCTTCTTTTCGCTCTGTCAATTAGGTTAGTATTGTGTAATAACTACAATATTCTTGAGCCACCTTCAGTTTTCTCCTATCACAGCCATTAAACTCCGTAACTGTGTTAATGTCACCATTGGCCTCATGGTGAAATCCCTGAGCAGTTTCCTACCTCTCCAGGGAAAACTGAGTTAGGAAGGAGGCCTGTATCTTTGTAGTGACTATTAGTAGTAGTGTATTGATACACCATCCAAAGAGTAAATAATAACTTCACCATGCTCAAATGGATATTTAATGTATTTTATTTCTACCCATCTACCAGTAGGTGCACTTCTTTGTGAGGCATTGGAAAACCTCCCTGGTCTTTGAGGTTGAATATGTTTGAAATTGAATGCTCAACTGAGGAACCTTACAGATAATTGTGTGTGTGGTACAGAGATGAGGTCATTCAAAAAACCATGTTCAACTATAATTGCACATAGAGTGAGTCCATGCAACATATGTGACTTGCTAAGCACATTTTTACTCCTGAATTTACTGAAGCTTGCCATAACAAATGGGTTGAATACTTATCAACTTAAGACATTTCAACTTTTAATCAATGTTTAAAAAATTGAAATCATTCCACTTTGACATTATGCGATATTGTGTGTTGGCCAGTGACAAAACATCTCAATTGAATTCATTTTAAATTCAGGCTGTAACACAACAAAATGTGGAAAAAGTAAAAGGGTGTGACTAGTTTCTGAAGACACTGTATATGTTTAAATCCCAATAACGACTATATGTTGTGTTTTTGAATGAGTGGGCTGGGCAGTCACAGGTAACTTATTTTCACTGTGGGTAATGTTTGCAGAAAACCAGAGTTACTGCATAACACACCCTTGGTGAAGAGTCAGGATGTACAACCATGAAGGTTAATGAGGACTGAATGTTAGGGGAATACCAAAAATAATTGGTCTATTTTCTTGTGTTAAGGGAAGTTACCCTGCTGTGCTGTGTTGGGGTAGTGTTACTGAGCTCATTTCGCAACCATCAAAACAACTCATTTTAAGCTGCTGCTTGTTCAGAAGCAATACATCAGCACCTTTTTAAAGTGGTATATATATCTTCTCAAAAACATAAAAGGCGCTTACTTTTATGCCTGAGAATACATCTTCTGGTAGGGTACTGTTAACATACTGTTTATCTGTACCTAATAGGTGAAACTGACTACCAGCATCAGTTTGCTCGATAGCATCCTAGTGATAGATAGATATTTTCTTAAATCACATAGCATTCACATTTGTATTCCTAAGCATTAGTAATCAAGCCTCGCACAAACAGACATCAATGGAGCACACAGATGATTGTATTATCACATTCACATTAATTCTTAGAATATTACTTACGATGCTGTATTAATATCAGTGATGTAGTGGTAAAAGATGGGTAATGGCTAAACTGTAAACTCCAGTAGGCGATCGACCAGCGATATAAACGAAAACGTATTACATTTTTAGAACTGTATTGTTTTTTCAAATTTAATTTTAATATAGGCCTATAGGGAAGACAGGCCTACATTAAAATGAGATGTTCATATTGAAACATACCTTCTTTTTAAAAGTTCCTAACTTGTTTGATGAAATTAGTACAGATTTTCTCAGAAGACCCCACAAGAGCCCAAGTTTGGGGTTATCACTAGTTACCACGGCCACAAAGTCAAAATTGGTTCATGAAAACCAGAGCTTTTTGGTTTTAATTTAAGGTAAGGGTTAGGCATAAGGTTAGCAGTGTGGTTAAGGTTAGGGTTATGGTAAGGGTCAGGCATAAGGTTAGCAGTGTGGTTACAGTTTGGTTTAAAATCTGATTTTATGAAGACAAATTGTAGAAATAAGCAGGTTTTAGCAAGAATTATGACTTTGTGGCTGTTGTAACTGTAGATGGCCCAAGTTTGGGAACCACTGTGCTAACCTCTCTGCTTGCTTCCTTTCTCTCTGTCTCCTCTGCTTCCTGCATGCATAGAGAGAAATGGTAATGGCATCTTTTTCTAGGCACTAACTCATTGCTCTTTGGGCAAAGCCTATAAGGAATTTTTGGAGGGTTTATGGATAAACGCAGAAAATAACGTATGTGATAAACAAGTTTAGGCGATCTTATACGTTTGTTCTATGAGAAACTACATCAGCTAATGCCACTTTTTGTGAATTTATTTTCAAATAAAAAACACAAATCACACAAAACCATCATAATTAAAAAAGGTAATGTTAACTGACTGCTATTATCTCATAGAACAACATGTATACAATTTCCTAAATCTGTGTCAACCTCAGACCTTATTTTGAGCGTTTATTCCCAAACCCTATTCTTCTCCCATAGGTATGGTTGAACGAACCAGAGGTAATTTATTTCCGGATATTAGGACTACAAACTGGCGAGCTTTATTGCAGCCTGCCTCAGCCTCACCACTGAGCGCATCATCACTGTTCTGCAGTTGCCATGGCGTCCTAGCAGCAGCCTAAGCAGAGAGCTCCTGTACATTTTGTAAATATTTAGGAAATTAGTTAGTTTATGGCATGTTTTTTAACCAACACTTTGTTTTAAAGAATGACCAATTAATCTATCTAATGAATGTACTTTAATCAGAATCCACCACAGCGTTAAGACAAGCTGGCAAGGAATTTGTTCGTTTGGCTAGCTAGCTAGTTAGCTGTTTGGATTCCAATGCCAACAGTGTCTAGGTGTTGAGGATGGAAAGAAGCCGAAAGCAATATGGCAGAGGTGTGCAATAATGAGGATCGTAGGGAGGACAAAGTTACAAGGCTGCACTTGATTTAACATTGAAATGTGGTGTGCTTTCTGGGGCCACATAATTACCGTAGCAGCATCCAATGGGTGCTTCGTTTTGGTAGTAGTGAATGAGTGGCTAGCTAGCTAGCTACCTACTGAGTCCATGGACCTTTGTGGCTAAACTAAAACATAATCTGACAGTTCTACTACGGAAATGTCATGTATTGTCATGTTATGTCTTGTTCCTGTTCTTTCTCTTCACTTCGTTTCCCCCTGCTGGTCGTATTAGGTTACCTTCTCTCCCTTTCCTTCCCCCAGCTGTTCCTCATCTCCTCTAACTACCTCGTTTACTCTCTCCCACCTGTTCCCTTTTTTCCCTCTGATTAGGTCTCTATTTCTCTCTCTATTTCTGCTTCTGTCTTTGTCAGATTCTCGTTTGCTTCACCCTTGTCCCGTCCTGTCGTAATCTGCCTCTTCATCAGATGCTACGTGTGATCAGGTACCTCTGTCCTCTACAACCCGCGCCTACCCGGAGAGACCAGCAGTCTGTTGCCGCTAACCCTGCTATTCTCCTCTGCTGCTAGAAGGGGACTCTCCTGTAAAGATCAGAGGACTTTATGATTTATTTGTCGCCCTCTCTGCGGGTTGTCTATTTTGTCAACCGATACATCTGAAGAGGATTTATGTCTTCCCTGTGTTTGGACATTAAAAGACTCTGTTTCTGTTAACCTCTTCCTTCTACCCTCTACTTTTTTTAACATTCTGTTAAAAATCGCGCAACATTTCAGCGCCCTGCTACTCATGCCAGGAATATAGTATATGCATTTGCTTAGTCTGTGTGGATAGAAAACACTCAGACGTTTATAAAACTGGTTAAATCACTGCTGTGGCTTTACCAGAACGGCATTTACATCGAAAAGCACAGGAAAAACTGATCACTGAAAATTGGAAAATATATCCATGCGCTACTTGAACCCATTGATAAAGGTGAACCACAATTAATTGACTGAGGTTGCAGTACCTACAGCTTCCACACGGTGTCTAGAGTCTTGTCATTTCCCTTCGAGTTTTTTCTTGGTCAAACACATGCAAGGCACCGTATTTCTTCAGGTCTAGGACCGGATATTTTCGTTGAGTTTCTAGCCGGACATTTTTCCAGACGGACAGCTAATGATCTTTACATCGCCTCCTGATGAATTTTATCGCTTATTAACGTTTACTAATACCTAAGGTTGCATTACAAAAGTATTTCGAAGTGTTTTGTGAAAGTTTATCGTCGACTTTTTGAATTTTAAAAAATGACGTTACGTTTTGAAACAATTTTTTTCGTTTATCACACAGTCTACATATAACGATATGTAGGCTTTATATGGACCGATTTAATCGAAATAAAGACCCAATAGTGTTTATGGGACATCTAGGAGTGCCAACAAAGAAGATGGTGAAAGGTAATGAATGTTTTCTATTTTATTGTGCGGTTTGTGTAACGCCGAAATGCTAATTATTTTGTTTACGTCCCCTGCGGATCTTTTGTGTTGTAGTGTATTGTTTCATGCTATCAGATAATAGCTTCTCATGCTTTCGCCGAAAAGCATTTTAAAAATCTGACTTGTTGCCTGGATTCACAACGAGTGTAGCTTTAATTCGATACCCTGCATGTGTATTTTAATGAACGTTTGAGTTTTAACTAATACTATTAGCATTTAGCGTAGCGCATTTGCATTTCCAGAGCTCTAGTTGGGACGCAAGCGTCCCGAGTAGAAGCAAGAGGTTAAACCGCTTTTGGGTCCTCACTCACCTGCATAACAGAAGAATCTGACCAAGAATGGACCCAGCGACTTCGGATCCTCTCCACTCAGCCGTCGAGATCCAGGGAGCGATGCTAGGCAGACACGAGCAGGAATTGTCTGCTGCTCGACATGCCGTTGAGACCCTGGCCGCCCAAGTCTCCGACCTCTCGAAACATATTCACCATCTCCGCCTCGATCCACCGGCTACTTCCAGGGCTTCCGAGTCTCCGGAGCCCAGAATTAATAACCCGCCGTGTTACTCTGGGGAGCCCACTGAATGCCGCTCGTTCCTCACCCAGTGTGATATTGTGTTTTCTCTCCAGCCCAACACGTACTCCAGGGGCACAGCTCGTATCGCCTACGTCATATCTCTCCTTACTGGACGGGCTCGTGAGTGGGGCACGGCAATCTGGGAGGCGAGGGCTGAGTGTACTAACCAGTATCAGGACTTTAAGGAGGAGATAATACGGGTTTTTGATCGTTCTGTTTTTGGGGAAGAAGCTTCCAGGGCCCTGTCTTCCCTATGTCAAGGTAATCGATCCATAACTGATTACTCTATAGAGTTTCGCACTCTTGCTGCCCCCAGAGACTGGAACGAGCCGGCTTTGCTCGCTCGTTTTCTGGAGGGTCTCCGCGCGGAGGTAAAGGATGAGATTCTCTCCCGGGAGGTTCCTTCCAGCGTGGATTCCTTGATTGAACTCGCTATTCGCATAGAACGACGGGTTGATCTTCGTCACCGAGCTCGTGGAAGGGAGCTCGCGTTATCCGTTGCCCCCCTCTCCGCATCACTACCATCTTCCTCCGCTGGCTCAGGTGCTGAGCCTATGCAGCTGGGGGGTATTCGCATCTCGACTAAGGAGAGGGAACGGAGAATCACCAACCGCCTCTGTCTCTATTGCGGTTCCGCTGGTCATTTTGTCATTTCATGTCCAGTAAAAGCCAGAGCTCATCAGTAAGCGGAGGGCTACTGGTGAGCGCTACTACTCAGGTCTCTCCTTCAAGATCCTGTACTACCTTGTCGGTCCATCTACGCTGGACCGGTTCGGCAGCTTCCTGCAGTGCCTTGATAGACTCTGGGGCGGAGGGCTGTTTTATGGACGAAGCCTGGGCTCGGGAACATGACATTCCTCTCAGACAGTTAGGGGAGCCCACGGCCTTGTTCGCCTTGGATGGTAGTCCTCTCCCCAGGATTCAGCGTGAAACGCTACCTTTAACCCTCACTGTCTCTGGTAATCATAGCGAAACCATTTCTTTTTTAATTTTTCGTTCACCTTTTACACCTGTTGTTTTGGGCCATCCCTGGCTAGTGTGTCATAATCCTTCTATTAATTGGTCTAGTAATTCTATCCTCTCCTGGAACGTCTCTTGTCATGTGAAGTGTTTAATGTCTGCTATCCCTCCTGTTGCCTCTGTCTCTTCTTCACAGGAGGAGCCTGGTGATTTTCCAGGGCCACCTCCCTTCCTCCGCACCGGTCGTATGATTGTAGTATTGATCTCCTTCCGGGAACCACTCCCCCCCGGGGTAGACTATACTCTCTGTCGGCTCCCGAACGTAAGGCTCTCGAAGATTATTTGTCTGTAGCTCTCGACGCCGGTACCGTAGTCCCTTCCTCCTCTCCCGCCGGAGCGGGGGTTTTTTTTGTTAAGAAAAAGGACGGGACCCTGCGCCCCTGCGTGGATTATCGAGGGCTGAATGACATAACGGTTAAGAATCGTTATCCGCTTCCCTTTATGTCTTCAGCCTTCGAGATCCTGCAGGGAGCCAGGTTTTTCACTAAGTTGGACCTTCGTAACGCTTACCATCTCGTGCGCATCAGGGAGGGGGACGAGTGGAAAACGGCGTTTAACACTCCGTTAGGGCACTTTGAATACCGGGTTCTGCCGTTCGGCCTCGCTAACGTTCAGCTGTCTTTCAGGCATTAGTGAATGATGTACTGAGAGACATGCTGAACATCTTTGTTTTCGTTTACCTTGACGATATCCTGATTTTTTTCACCGTCACTCCAGATTCATGTTCAGCACGTTCGACGTGTCCTCCAGCGCCTTTTAGAGAATTGTCTTTATGTGAAGGCTGAGAAGTGCTCTTTTCATGCCTCCTCCGTCACATTTCTCGGTTCTGTTATTTCCGCTGAAGGCATTAAGATGGATCCCGCTAAGGTCCAAGCTGTCAGCGATTGGCCCGTCCCTAAGTCACGTGTCGAGCTGCAGCGCTTTCTCGGCTTCGCAAATTTCTATCGTCGTTTCATCCGTAATTTCGGTCAGGTGGCAGCTCCTCTCACAGCCCTTACTTCTGTCAAGACGTGCTTTAAGTGGTCCGTTTCTGCCCAGGGAGCTTTTGATCTCCTCAAGAAGCGTTTTACATCCGCACCTATCCTTGTTACACCTGACGTCTCTAGACAGTTCATTGTCGAGGTTGACGCGTCAGAGGTGGGCGTGGGAGCCATTCTTTCCCAGCGCTCCCATTCTGACGACAAGGTCCACCCTTGCGCGTATTTTCTCATCGCCTGTCGCAGTCGGAACGTAACTATGATGTGGGAAACCGCTGAACTGCTCGCCATCCGCTTAGCCCTAGGCGAATGGCGACAGTGGTTGGGGGGCGACCGTTCCTTTTGTCGTTTGGACTGACCATAGGAACCTTGAGTACATCCGTTCTGCCAAACGACTTAATGCGCGTCAGGCTCGTTGGGCGCTGTTTTTCGCTCGTTTCGAGTTCGTTATTTCTTATCGTCCGGGCTCTAAGAACACCAAGCCTGATGCTTTATCCCGTCTCTTCAGTTCTTCAGTAGCCTCCACTGACCCCGAGGGGATTCTCCCTGAGGGGCGTGTTGTCGGGTTGACTGTCTGGGGAATTGAGAGGCAGGTAAAGCAAGCACTCACTCACACTCCGTCGCCGCGCGCTTGTCCTAGGAACCTTCTTTTCGTTCCCGTTCCTACTCGTCTGGCCGTTCTTCAGTGGGCTCACTCTGCCAAGTTAGCCGGCCACCCCGGCGTTCGGGGTACGCTTGCTTCTATTCGCCAGCGTTTTTGGTGGCCCACTCAGGAGCGTGACACGCGTCGTTTCGTGGCTGCTTGTTCGGACTGCGCGCAGACTAAGTCCGGTAACTCCCCTCCTGCCGGCCGTCTCAGACCGCTTTCCATTCCCTCTCGACCGTGGTCTCACATCGCCTTAGACTTTATTACCGGACTGCCTTCGTCAGCGGGAAGACTGTTATTCTAACGGTTGTCGATAGGTTCTCTAAGGCGGCTCATTTTATTCCCCTCGCTAAGCTTCCTTCTGCTAAAGAGACGGCACAAATCATAATTGAGAATGTTTTCAGAATTCATGGCCTTCTGTCAGACGCCGTTTCGGACAGGGGTCCATAATTCACGTCTCAATTTTGGAGGAGTTTTGCCGTTTGATTGGGGCTTCCGTCAGTCTCTCTTCCGGTTTTCACCCCCAGTCTAACGGTCAAGCAGAACGGGCCAATCAGACTATTGGTCGCATCTTACGCAGTCTTTCTTTTCGTAACCCTGCGTCTTGGGCAGAACAGCTCCCCTGGGCAGAATACGCTCACAACTCGCTTCCTTCGTCTGCGACCGGGCTATCTCCTTTTCAGAGTAGCCTCGGGTACCAGCCTCCTCTGTTCTCGTCCCAGCTCGCCGAGTCCAGCGTCCCCTCCGCTCAGGCTTTTGTCCAACGTTGTGAGCGCACCTGGAAGAGGGTCAGGTCTGCACTTTGCCGTTATAGGGCGCAGACTGTGAGAGCCGCTAATAAGCGTAGGACTAAGAGTCCTAGATATTGTTGCGGTCAGAGAGTATGGCTCTCCACTCAAAACCTTCCCCTTAAAGACAGCTTCTCGTTGACCCCGCGGTTCATTGGTCCGTTCCGTATTTCTCAGGTCATTAATCCTGTCGCAGTGCGACTTCTTCTTCCGTGACATCTTCGTCGCGTCCACCCGGTCTTCCATGTCTCCTGTGTTAAGCCCTTTCTTCGCGCCCCCGTTCGTCTTCCCCCACCCCATCCTTGTTGAGGGCGCACCTATCTACAGGGTCCGTAAGATTTTGGACATGCGTCCTCGGGGCCGTGGTCATCAGTACCTAGTGGATTGGGAGGGGTACGGTCCTGAGGAAAGGAGTTGGGTTCCATCTCGGGACGTGCTGGACCGTTCGCTGATCGATGATTTCCTCCGTTGCCGCCAGGTTTCCTCCTCGAGTGCGCCAGGAGGCGCTCGGTGAGTGGGGGGGTACTGTCATGTATTGTCATGTTATGTCTTGTTCCTGTTCTTTCTCTTCACTTCGTTTCCCCCTGCTGGTCGTATTAGGTTACCTTCTCTCCCTTTCCTTCCCCCAGCTGTTCCTCATCTCCTCTAACTACCTCGTTTACTCTCTCCCACCTGTTCCCTTTTTTCCCTCTGATTAGGTCTCTATTTCTCTCTCTGTTTCTGCTTCTGTCTTTGTCAGATTCTCGTTTGCTTCACCCTTGTCCCGTCCTGTCGTAATCTGCCTCTTCATCAGATGCTACGTGTGATCAGGTACCTCTGTCCTCTACAACCCGCGCCTACCCGGAGAGACCAGCAGTCTGTTGCCGCTAACCCTGCTATTCTCCTCTGCTGCTAGAAGGGGACTCTCCTGTAAAGATCAGAGGACTTTATGATTTATTTGTCGCCCTCTCTGCGGGTTGTCTATTTTGTCAACCGATACATCTGAAGAGGATTTATGTCTTCCCTGTGTTTGGACATTAAAAGACTCTGTTTCTGTTAAACTGCTTTTGGGTCCTCACTCACCTGCATAACAGGAAAAGCCAGGAACGGCGAGACACGTTGATGAGACCGCACTGCCTGCCTCCAGACTCTCCCCCTGTTAGACCACCTCCCTCAGATGACCACTCAAGTCATGAACTTTCTAGTGACTGTCCATCCCCTTATGTTGTTTTTCTAAATTACTTGTAATTTTGTGCTTTGAGATTCTTTGAAAAGTTAAGTTGAATAAATGATTAATCACTGTCTCAGTAGCCTTCCCTCTAAAGCAAATGTATTGTAGTGACCCGCACAGACAGCTGTGTGTTATGTGTTAGGTTATTAGTTGGTTGTGTTGTACTTACCAGTACCCAGTGTTTGCGGGGTCCGACATGCCAATCAACCTGCTATCTGCCAATCACGGGAATGCCTGGAGTGTTCTGGAGCCGGGCTTCCAGGTGGTTGGCGGAGTGGCGTGGAGGGGGGTTGGGCGGGGGGATTGAGCATTGGAAGTTCAGACCAGGTTTAGCCATTGTTCTCTCTCTTACATCTGGCCTTGACAAGCGAAGGTCACGGTTGTTTTATAGGGTATCCTTCATTTATTTGGCGTGGGCTACGGCCAAACAGTAGCCTGTGAGAAGTTGGGTTAATAAACCGTAAATTTGTAAACTCAACCCTCTGTCTGGACAATTGTTATTTTATGATCTAGTCAGGTCATTACAGTATTATAAGAAGTTAGTAGCCAATGTTTTGCTCCAGCTGAGGTAGGCTCTGTTTAACATTAGCTGTGTACTTCATCCATCTATCTAATATTAGCCAGAGCCCTTCAACTTTACTGCAATACAAGTCTGCCGGCCGGCATTTATCTATAAGCGACTACTTACCAGGTGTGCGTGCACTTACTCTCAGAATGAGTCCGTTTTTGTTTGGGGGATCTCTTTAGACACTGCAGGCGTTACGGGACTGTTTTAAAATGCTGACGTCTAGTCGAACTCGGCTAGGCAAACCGAACAATTCTACAATTCTGCACAGTTCTTTCAGCGTCAGTATATTACGATGTAGAACAACTGGGTTTAAAATAGTACAATGGCCAGTAAAATGTTTATCTGCGAGAATTTGACAAACTACCTAAATAGGAAATTAGAAGAACTATAGATGGACTAACACAAAACCTATTGAGTAAGGCCTGGTTTGGGTCTATTCATCAGCCAAAGAGGAATTATAATATCCGTCTGTGGCTGAAACTCACATGATGAAAAATTGCTTATGTTGGTATGGATAAATAAGACTCAGCAAAATACCCAAATGAAGCCGCCGTGGACAGCACACTGTAAAAAGTAATTAGTTCAACTAACACTTTTTTTTTGTGGTGGACTCCCGTTGCCTAGAACCATTTGAGTAACCCAACTCAAAGTGTTGCAGTTGTAACGTCGGGTGAGTGATGAGTGAGGAGTCAAATGCAGAGAGCGAAGTGAACGGGAAAAACGCTTTAATGTCCTTCAAAACGTAACAGGTCCAAACATGGGTGAATGCCCTAAAACACTGGCGCTAAACAAACCCAAAACCTAGTTACAAACACTGGACAGCGAAAACCCAAAACAAACACGATACATCACCAAACGTAACAAACCAACAAGCCTGCACAAACACCAGCGGGCAAAACTAACTTAAATAACACCCATCCCAAAACCCCAACAAGGAACAGGTGAAAACAACTAGACAAAAACAAACGAAAAGGAAAAAGGGATCGGTGGCAGCTAATAGACCGGTGACGACGACCGCCGAGCGCCACCCGAGCAGGAAGGGGAGCCACCTTCGGTGGTATTCGTGACAGCAGTGTTCAATACTTAAAGTAATAAAGTGACATCCCCACCCATATGGTTATCTTTTTAAGGTGTAAATATTATTAACTTTTTGACACTAAATTGCATGAAGTATTCTGAACAATAACGATTCATTTTTTTAGTGAACATAAAAATGCAGGGTCCCTTCTACGTCAATATATATTTTTTGAAGTTTAAGTAGTTTTGATTTATAATTTTCAGTGGTCGTGTCTTAATGTTTAATGTTGTTTAATGTATTTTTGACAATATCTAATTTTATCCCACCTTAGGAGGCATTGTTGAGCACATTGGTCATTCCTCTAACAGTAACTGGAGGTAGAACTGTAAGCATCACAGGATGTTGCATTAACCCCTGTTATTAAGAGTGGTGACTAAGAGTGTTGATTGTGGTAATGGCTTGTCTCATTGTTGAACATCAATTTGCCAGATGGTTTTGATATCTGTTCATCATGATCAATTACACCTCATAGCACAGCAAAATGCTTAATACTATCTTAGAAATATAATTTTCTTTCTTCAAGTATGCATACAACATTGTGAAAAAGTATCATTAAGTCTACACATTTTTAATTACCCACAATCCTCTAAAAACATAGGTACGTGGTGCTATTAAGTATTCATAACTTGCAAAAACCTAATAATTCTATATCAGCACAAACACAGATGAATCAAGTGTTTTTACTCAAATATCAATACGTGTGAATACTACTTTATAATTTTAAGTAAAGGCATAAAACATCAAATCAAGTAAGAAAAACGTATAAAAAATATTTGACTTTAAAATGTTAAATAAACTTCAAGAACTTTGGATTAGCAGAACACAAATATAGTTATAGTTACTCAATAAGCTAATATTTGTTAACAGTACTCAAACATGAAGTAATAAGAAATCTTATTGACATACAGTATGAGCTAGGACCACTTTTGTGATTTGAGTTCTACTGACTGTTAGAGATGTTTGAGTAGACACTACACAATTTCTTTAAGTTAGGCAATTACTTTTTACATTGCAGTTGTCAAAGCAGTTTGACCCGTTTCCAAGGAATGTAACAAACTTGACATGAAAAATGTGCAGCAGTATTCAACAGTGTTTTATAGGCTTGAGGCTGATAATGTAATTCCTCTCTAATGTATTTATGGAAGTAGTTTACAACAGCTAGGATTAATGATGTGATTTACACACAATGCTGTGTTAAGTGACCGTCACCATTAAAATAAACCCTTTCATGCTCAGTTAAAAGCCCTGTCACTTTTATGAATGCCACTAAGAGACTCCCTTTAAAACTGTTTCCAAGAAAATATTATTTCATATATATTGGATTGATTTTACGATTATTACACTGTTACTATAACCTCGCGCCAGGCTGTTGTCACTGCAGTACTGCAGCTCCCCATGTCTCTTAGACAGCAAACTAACGAATCAGGTCACACAGGCTCATCAAAACATCCCTAAAAGTCTGTCCACTTTGTCATGGCAGATATAAGAAGTATTAGATAATAAGTATATTATACTATACTATATCCATATGCACTACAAAATAAGTTGGTATTTTATTTATTTTGTATAAAACAAACCACAACACAAATATTCAATACAAATACATTATTTACAGATTCAATATACAAAACAGTACATCTTTAAGACTTTTCACCAAATTAAGAGACAATTTTTCACCATAGTTTGTTATGAATGATTATTGTCCTGGAATATACAGCTATATACAAGTGTAAATAACGGATTTTATTTTCACAGTAAAACAGAAAAAACTGATATAGTTTTGCCCACCCAAGTGGAGAGTTTCTGTGGAGAGTGTCTGTGTTGAGCTGGCAACGGGATAGGTGCCCTCATATCAACTATGGATCTTGTAAATCATCAACACAGCTATGAGCACAATGATTTAATAAAGACTAGAAACACAGTAGAGCATGACACTTGGTTAAAAAATTCCTGTCAAAAATGCCAAATCACTTCAGAGATCCACCAACTGTCACAGAACAGCAGAGGTCAAATGGCAAAGATGGTGTAGCTTAAGGTTCAGAGGTCACGAAATAAAGAAGTCTTTTAGACTGTAGAGTCAGAGTGGTCTTTTGTTTCTGAACAGTGTCTGGGAAAGAGTAGGCAGGGCTCACAGTGGCCAGGAAATCCAGGCATGGCTCAAAGTGGGCAAGAGATCTGTTGGAGATAACTGGTCGTGTTGTTGTTCAGTGTGTTGTTCAGAGCCCAATGGTCGGCGTAAGAGACGAGATCTTCAGCCATTGGTAGGCCTGGGCTCAGTTCTGTGTATAACCGCAGCTCTATTTCCGACCCTATATGGCAAACAAAACAAAGCTGGTCAGTGATGCAAGAGAAGCACAGTTGAATGAAGTTACAGATTTCCTCTATGTTGTGCAATGTTGAGAGCAGCCTTGTTAGAGGATTTTGATGTAATGAAGAAAAAAAACTGAAACTTAGGCTCCGGTGTAATCATTCAGCGCTTATCTCTGCCATCTGTTTACCTTACATGCATTATTATGTTTCACACCTTATAAATATGAGAAGGAAATTCTATTGACTGAAATACGTTCCTCAATCGTCTGACAAATATTTTTCTAAAGGTCCTTGGATTCCATCAGTTTTATTTTCCTGTTGTAGTCTTTCATTTTGACTAGCAAATGTTTCACAAAGACAATACATGCAGACATGATGAAACCCTTCCGTTGAATACTACAGTATAACAAACAGTCAGATTCCCTCTAGCATCATTTACCTGAGTTATCACTCCATTGGCTCTCTGGACTGTGGTTAGACTCTGCAGTGTTGTATGACTCTACTGTAGCTACTTCATTGCTCAGGAACCCCTTGCTGTTTACACTGCCTGGCAGCTCCAATTGCTCCAATTGCTCCCAATGCTGTGCAATCTGAAAGAGCAAAACACAGGGGATGAGCCTGGTTGCATTTTTGCTTGGTTTAACTGTGTTAGAATTTGTTGTATTCAATGCAGAATACCTGCTAAACATGGGTATTCCTGATAATGAAAAAAGCACACTGAACATGTACTGGTAGAGACAAACTTACCTCAATAAGTGTTTCTTCGTTCAAATCTTCATAGTCTGTAAAGTTGAAGGAAAATTGACATGAGCATTGTGCAAACCTCAATTACATTTGCAGCCCACACTCACACACAGAGTTGAATCAAACCCAAGCATCCAGCAAGCTTAATCTTACCTGTGGAGTGATCCGGTGACACTTGGAAAGACGAGTAGTAGTTGATGCTGTCTGGTCCTATTTCCACAGAGGTGATAAAGTCTGGAACATCAGGGTGATTGACAGAGCCATCAAGATATGACGCTGCTGTGATGGTCTCCCCTAGGTTGTCTGAGCTGTCGACTTTGTTCTCCTGTATCTTTCTGTCCTCCTGCAGGTGTGTGTTGGTGTTGCGATCCTCGAGGCAATGGGTTGCACTGTTGTCCATTTCCTCTGTCTTGATCTTTAACCCCTAGAGGAGAAAACAGCAAAACATTAAATAAGATTGTAATATTCATCTCTGTTGTCACTGGTCTGAATACAGCCAGCTAAATATACATGCACCGCTCTTTATTCAGCAGAGGGAAAACAGTACTACAAGTGATGATAAAGGGATTCTAAAGATTGTTGCAGTTAAAAAGTAATATAACCTTGTCATTTTTCTTTGCATCCTTTGCTTTTGACCTCTTGTTATTTGGCTTTGTGCTGACGTTCAGCATTTTGTAAACGCGCACCGCTCCTGACCCTCTGTTGATGCTCTTGTCTTTCACCTCCTTGATGTCAGGAAGGGAGTTCATTGCACAGCGGAAATTAGCCTTCCATGTCTTAGGGTCTGGTGTAGTCTCGCCTTGTATGAATTTCCCTGCATCAACAGACAAGTAATATCATTGTTATTACGATGCAGAAAGTAGATTGAAAAACCCTAAGGTGCTGAAGTGCATATTGTTCATCTAGCAAAAATCCATTATTATAAGAGGGGCTATTCCACACTAGGTAGTCTAGGTATGTGTAATTTGCTCACCTGTGTGCATGGCCCATTGCTTGAATAGACAGGCATCCTTGTTCAGGTCCCATCCATGACGTGCAGCATGCTTCCATGGGATGGAGAATATCTTCTTGTCCTGGACAAAACCACAAAGAAATGGGTTTCAAATGAGTGCCTGCTATCTCTCACCCCAGCGTCTCCTGTACATGCTTCGTGGTTATTGTTTATTTGTTTTGTTTATTTAACCTTTATTTAACTAGGCAAGTCAATTAAGAACAAATTCTTATTTACAATGACGAGTAGTCCTGTTCATGGATAATAGTACTAAATATGTTGTGTGATGTCAATACCTCGACTGAGCTCTCTTCATACAATGACAGTGTCTTTGTAGATAAAGGAAAAATCATTAGATGAGTTTGACGAGCAGGGAAGTCTTACCTTGTCCACCCACACCAATCCACTGATGGAGTTGGACTCAATCTTATCCTCCAGCCAAGGCCTCATTCTCATCCTAGACACAGGCATGGTTCCTGGGAGATCAAGGAGAAGAGATAAACTTAGTTTTAGGCACATGGCATTTGGGGTAGATTTACAAGCACGTCACTCCCACCCACTACCCTGCTCAGTTAGTGCAGATGTTTAGTGCGCTCAGTGAAGTTCATGACCAGGAAGTGTGATGTAGCTACTATGACCATTGCCAACAACTGGCAAATTACTTGGAAATATGTGCAAATCAGTGAAAGACAGCAGTCCTACTAGTATGTCTATCATGTGCATTTTAGGACTACATTGACATTACTTTAAGGTGTACTAATTATCTTATTCAAGCAGATGCACGGTTATACTATACAGTGGTTTAAAGTACTTGAGTAAAAATACTTTAAAGTAGTACTTAAGTAGTTATTTTGGTGTATCTTTACTATTTATATATATATTTTTGTTAACTTTTACTTTACTACATCTCTAAAGAAAATAATGTACTTTTTACTCCATACATTTTCTGTGTTTACATTTTGATCTCTTAGCAGCACAGGAAATGTCTCTGATCTGGCGGACTCGCTAAACACGTTTGTAATGATGCGAATGAGTGTTGTGTTGGCTATTCATAAATAAATAAAAAACAATATAATGGTGCCATATGGTTTATAGGGAATTTGAAATGATTTATACTTGTACTTTTGATACTACTCAAGTAGTATTTTATTGGGTAACTCTTTACTTGGTCATTTTCTATTAAGGTCTCTTTACTTTTAGTCAAGTATGACAATTGGGTACTTTTTCCGCCACTGATGCTATATCGCTATTTATGTTGCATTCGAGGTTAAATGGGGCGGGTTCTATAGCTCTTGAAAAGAACGAACAGACTTATTCAACCACGCACACTTTAATCGTGCAATGAACAAGCGCATGCATATTTTGACCAATCCATTACAGTGCCTCTAAATTAGTGTTGCAACCTTGACCCACTAAAACTTGCAACTTTATATTTTAACTAGAACTCTTGAAATGTCATGAATGTACTACTGCAAAACTGCATTAATTATAACTGCATTGTTCCATGTCTCGTTAAATTCACAAATGAGCGCACCGCGCACACCACTTTGCTTCTAGCCTCGTGTCAAGCGTAAATAACATCTGTCAATGTGTGGAATATATGTGCCCAATGACAAAACACACGCTGCTGCACACATGGAAAAACAAATCCCAGTCAATTGAATAGAAAATAGCATATACTATAAATTACAAGCATATCTGCTATAAATATGTACAAAGAGCACTAGCACAAACACAACGTTTCCACGTAGCCCAGTGCATGCAATAATAAAATAAAATCACTTACAGCTACAATATGATGTCGCTTAATCCCGGTGATTTGTAATTGAGCCTAAAAGCAAGTATTTCCTTTTGTGAAGATGGAGCGGGAAGTTATTCCTCTGTGATTCCTTGGAACGTTTATATCCACCCAGGTCTTCCTTTACAGTGTGTACAATCTACTGAAGGAAACTGGTTTTTATATAAAGTGGGTGGGATTTCCCCAATATAGTATCATGCACACTCTTCATTGGTGGGGGCGACAGTTTGGGCAGCAGTCCGCATCTGCGCTGAGGCAGAACTGCACATACAGGCGCGCTCAAACTTCAGGCAACATGATTTCCGAGAAATCATGCTGTTGTGAGAGATAAGGTGTGACGAGGAAGTCTTGAGCATAGCCAATAAACGAATATATTGCATGATCCTGCATGTAGCATGATCATGACGTTTCAATTTACAATATATTGGCTCAGTGAAGTAATCATTCCACATGTATTCCCGCCAATTGTCCTAAATAAATACACATAATTAGATAATAAGATTGCACTATTGGGTGAGTGGCCTATGCATTTTCTGTTATCGATGCAATTATGTCCCGCAAAGCATCAAACAGCCAAAATCCAGGCAAACCCTTCAGAATAAATTGTAGTCGAGTCGCGCTTTTCCGGGAAATGGTGTAGTTATTCAAATCAACGACAGGGGCAGTCTTGACTCTCCAGTTGATACAGAGTTGTGTCACAGACTCCAGTTCAGACTTCATGTAAGTCACTGCTGACAACAGTGTGTTTCTTGTTTACGTAAGATAAACAAACAGGGGTGGACTGGCCACTCGTTAGCAAGGCCCACCCAATCAGATTTAGAAAAAAAATATTCAAATGTCAGAATTGAAGAAATACAACATATTACCTGGAATGATATTCACTATCACAGGATGGTTTTGACAAAAATAACTAACTGAAAGCCACCCCAACAAGCCACAAATATGACTGCAGTGAGGCATATGCCACTGAATGTTTCATTTGTTAATTTAGCAAACAAGATGTATCATAATCCAGTGCCATTTTCACAGTCAACACACCTACATTTTAGCTTTAGTTAGCTTTAAAATGCTAAATGTTCTCTCAGCCTCATGGCAAAATGTGTAGAATAACATGAGATTAGCAATAAAACTGCAAATTTTTCTCTGCCCCATGTCAAAATATGTAAAATTGCAGGTAGTTAGTTTCTTTGAGGGGACCACAGTATTTTAGCTAGCTAACATTAGCATTGCTAGCTATTTTTGATGAACTTCGCTAGTAAAATCAATATTTACATCTCTTGTCAATATGGCTACATAATAATTTCCATGCCACTCTAAGTTAGTGTAATTTAGACTAAACAAATATCACGAATATCCGGTCAAAAGTTTTAGAACAACTACTCATTCAAGGGTTTTTCTTTATTTTTACTATTTTCTACGTTGTAGAATAATAGTGTAGACATCAAAACTATGAAATAACACATATGGAATCATGTAGTAACCAGAAAAGTGTTAAATGAATCAAAATATATATGAGATTTGAGATTTTTCAAATAGCCACCCTTTGCCTTGATGACAGCTTTGCACACTCTTGGCATTCTCTCAACCAGTTTCATGAGGTAATCACCTGGAATGCATTTCAATTAACAGGTGTGCCTTCTTAAAGTTTCTTTCCTTAATGCATTTGAGCCAATTAGTTGTTTTGTGACAAGGTAGGGGGGGTATACATAAGATAGCCCTATTTGGTAAAAGGCCAAAGTCCATATTATGGTAAGAACAGCTAAAATAAACAAAGAGAAACGACAGTCCATCATTTAAGACATGAAGGTCAGTCAATACGGAACATTTCAGGACGTTCAAAGTTTCTTCAAGTGCAGTCACAAAAAAAACATCAAGCACTATGATGAACTGGCTCTCATGAGGACCGCAAAAGGAATGGAAGTCCCTGCTGCATAGGGTAAGTTCATTAGAGTTACCAGCTTCAGAATTGCAGCCCAAATAATTGCTTCACAGAGTTCAAGTAACAGACACATCTCAACATCAACTGTTCAGAGGAGACTGTGTGAATCAGGCCTTCATATTCAAATTGCTGTAAAGAAACCACTACTAAAGGACACCAATAATAAGAAAAGACTTGCTTGGGCCAAGAAGCAATGGACATTAGACCAGTGGAAATTGTCCTTTGATCTGGAGTCCAAATTTGAGATTTTTGCTTCCAACTGCCGTGTCTTTGTGAGATGCGGTGTGGGTGAATGAATGATCTCTGCATGTGTATTTCCCACCTTAAAGCATGGAGGAGGAGTTGTTATGGTGTGGCGGTGCTTTGCTGGTGACACTGTCTGATTTATCTAGAATTCAAGGCACACTTAACCAGCATGGCTACCACAGCATTCTGTAGCAATACGCCATCCCATCTGGTTTGTGGTTAGTGGGACTATCATTTGTCTTTCAACAGGACGATGACCCAAAACATACCTCTAGGCTGTGTAAGGGCTATTTGACCAAGAAGGAGAGTGATGGAGTGCTATATCAGATGACCTGGCCTCCACAATCCCCCAACCCCAACCAATTTGAGATGGTTTGGGATGAGTCAGACCGCAGAGTTAAGGAAAAGCAGCCAACAAGTGGGAACTCCTTCAAGACTGTTGGAATAGCATTCCAGGTGAAGCTGGTTGAGAGAATGCCAAGAGTGTACAAAGCTGTCATCAATGCAAAGGGTGGCAATTTGAAGAATCTCAAATATAAAATACTTTGATTCGTTTAACATTTTTTGGGTTACTACATGATTCCATATGTGTTATGGATGTGGATGTACAATGTAGAAAATAGTAAAAATAAAGAAACTCACTCTGAGTATGAGCTCTAAAACTTGTGACCGGTAGTGTATGTCTAGAATTATTTATTTCAGCTTTTATTTCTTTCATCACATTCCCAGTGGGCCAGAAGTTTACATACACTCAATTAGTATTTGGTAGCATTGCCTTTAAATTGTTTAACTTGGGTCAAACGTTTCGGGTAGCCTTCCACAAGCTTCCCAAAATAAGTTGGGTGAACGTTGGCCCATTCCTCCTGACAGAGCTGGTGTAACTGAGTCAGGTTTGTAGGCCTCCTTGCTTGCACTTGCTTTTTCAGTTCTGCCCAGAAATGTTCTATAGGATTGAGGTCAGGGCTTTGTTATGGCCACTCCAATACCTTGACTTTGTTGTCCTTGAGCCATTTTGCCACAACTTTGGAAGTATGCTTGGGTCACTGTCCATTTGGAAGACCCATTTGAGACCAAGCTTTAACTTGATGTCCTGAGATGTTGCTTCAATATATCCACATCATTTTCTTCCCTCATGAAGCCATCTATTTTGTGAAGTCCACCAGTCCCTCCTGCAGCAAAACACCCCCACAACATGATGCTGCCAGCCCCATGCTTCACGGTTGGGATGGTATTCTTTGGCTTGTAAGCATCCCCCTTTTTCTTCTAAACATAACGATGGTCATTATGGCCAAAAAGTACAATCTTTGTCCCCATGTGCAGTTGCAAACCGTAGTCTGGCGTTTTTATGGTGATTTTGGAGCAGTGGCTTCTTCTATGCTAAGCGGCCTTTCAGGTTATGTCGATATAAGACCTGTTTTACTGTGGATATAGATACTTTCATACATTTTTCCTCCAGCATCTTCACAAGGTCCTTTGCTGTTTTTCTGGGATTGATTTGCACTTTTCGCTCCAAAGTACATTCATCTCTAGGAGACAGAACGCCTCTCTTTCCTGGGTGGTATGATGGCTGCGTGGTCCCCTGGTGTTTATACTTGCATACTATTGTTTGTACAGATGAACGTGGTACCTTCAGGCGTTTGGAAATTGCTCCCAAAGATGAACCAGACTTGTGGAGGTCTACAATTTTATTTCTGAGGTCTTGGCTGATTTATTTTGATTTTCCCATGATGTCAAGCAAAGAGGCACTGAGTTTGAAGGTAGGCCTTGAAATACATCCACAGGTACACCGCCAATTGACTCAAATGATGTCAATTAGCCAATCAGAAGCTTCTAAAGCCATGACATCATTTTCTGGAATTTTCCAAGCTGTTTAAAGGCACAGTCAACTTAGTGTATGTAAACTTCTGACCAACTGGAATTGTGATACAGTGAATTATAAGTGAAATAATCTGTCTGTAAACAGTTGTTGATTTGTGTCATGCACAAAGTAGATGTCTTAACTGACTTGCCAGAACTATAGTTTGTTAACAAGAAATTTGTGGTGGTTGAAAAACGAGTTGTAATGACTCCAACCTAAGAGTATGTAAACTTCCAAGTTCAACTGTATATATACAGTACCAGTCAAAAGTTTGGACACACCTACTCATTCCAGGGTTCTTTTTTAAAACTATTTTCTAGATTGTAGAATAATATTGAAGACATCAACACATATGGAATCACGTAGTAACCGAAAAATCTTAATATATTTTATATTTGAGATTCTTCAAAGTAGCCACCCTTTTCCTTGATGACAGCTTTGCACATTCTTGGCATACTCTCAACCAGCTGCACCTGTAATGTTTTTACAACGGTCTTGAAGGAGTTCCCACATATGCTGAGCACTTGTTGGCAGCTTTTCCTTCACTCTGCGGTCTGACTCATCCAAAACCATCTCAATTGGGTTGAGGTTATGTGATTGTGGAGGACAGGTCATCTGATGCAGCACTCCATCACTCTCCTTCTTGGTCAAATAGCCCTTACACAGCCTGGAGGTGTGATGGGTCATTGTCCTGTTTAAAAACAATTGATAGTCCCACTAAGTGCAAACCAGATGGGATGGCGTGTCACTGCAGAATGCTGTGGTAGCCATGGTGTTTAAGTGTGCCTTGAATTCTAAATGAATCACCAACAGTGTAACCAGCAAAGCACCCCCACACCATCACACCTTCTCCTCTTCTATGCTTCACAGTGGGAACCACACATGCAGAGATCATCCGTTCACCTACTCTGTGTCTCACAAGGACATGGCGGTTGGAACCAAAAAATTGTCTTTCTTGGTGTCCTTTAGTGGTGGTTTCTTTGTAGCAATTCGACAATGAAGGCCTGATTCACGCAATCTCCTCTGAACAGTTGATGTTGAGATGTGTCTGTTACTTGAACTCTGTGAAACATTTATTTGGGATGCAAATTCTCAGGCTGGTAACTCTAATGAAATTATCCTTTGCAGCAGAGGGAACTCTGGGTCTTCCTTTCCTGTGGCAGACCTCTTGAGAGCCAGTTTCATCATAGTGCTTGATGGTTTTTGCGACTGCACTTGAAGAAACTGTCAAAGTTCTTGAAATGTTCTGTATTGACTGACCTTCATGTCTTAAAGTATTGATGGATTGTTATTTCTCTTTGTTCTTGCCATAATATGGACATGGTATTTTACCAAATAGGGCTCGTTAAACAGAGAACCCGTGCAAAACGCACGGAGGAACAAACAAAGTTCCGACACTCATACACTTTACGTAACTGTGAAAACAAATAACGGAAAATCCAACCGAGCACATCACAATAAAATACTCATCCCGCACAAATTTAGGCAGGCAACAGGTTACAATTATACATACAGAAATTAATGCAAATGAAACGAGGTGTGAACAGGAACCAAAGACAAAACAAACAGAAAGGGAAAAAGGGATCGGTGATGGCTAGTAGACCGGCAACGCCGACCGCCGCCCGAACAGTGAGAGGAGCCACCTTCAGTAGAAGTCGTGACATGCACTACTTTATACCAGAGCCCTATAGACATTTGATCAAAAGTAGTGCACTACTTTCTCCCAGAGCCCTATGGACATTTGATCAAAAGTAGTGCACTACTTTATATCAGAGCCGTACAGACATTTGATCAAAAGTAGTGCACTATAAAGGAAATCGGGTACCATTTGGGATGCAAACAGTATTCATTCACCTGTGTGATCTGGTTGCCTGCCTTTGTTTAACATGTTTAAAGTGGCCATGTTTGTCTTTTCTGCGGAGGGAGGAGAAGAAGCGTGTGGCTGGTGGCACGACAGAACATGACAGATGGGAGGCCCTGACCATGACCCACTTGATACCACAATAGGGCAATTACGTCTCCCTTCCATGGCTCCCTCCCCGGCTCCCTTAGGAGACTTCCTCCAAGAAGTTTTTTAGGTTGCTCAAAATGTGTCCTCTCAAAACATACAATGGGTACAATGAATGAATGAAATTTTATTTTCGTGTCAAATTGCCAATTGGCAACCCATCCCTTATGGGATTAATTGACACATAAACAAACATTACAATAATTCCCTATGGTAATTAAATGATTATTATTCTTCCAGTGTTCTCTGCGTTGCGCATCACATAAAGAGTGAAAAAATATATAGAATTAATATTTTTAAATAATATAATCAATACATGATAGCATATAAGGTTATCCAAACAATAATCACATCCCTAGAGCATGTGTAGGCTAGGCCTACTTAAAATGGTGTCGAAATTAACCAGTTGTATAAAATAGGCTACAGTATGGTGTGATATAGTCTATGTATGACAAGCCAAGAAGTAGAAATGTATCTCTGTGTGCGGTCCTATCAAATGGTCACGAACATTTTGACGTTGCAGCAGCCGTAATCTCGTTCCCAGACACTTCAATCCAAATACACGAAGAGTGTCGGACCAACGCGTCAAACTTGGCTTTCGTTAGCAGAGACCCGGGAGAAACTCCAGGTGCCGCATTGGTTTAATCGACTTAATCTGCCAAACAATCATATCCCACAAACTCTTCCCCCTATCCCTCCTCCATGCACTAATGACGCGTTCATGTGCAAGTTGAAACTAGGAAACTCTGAAATATCAGACTTGCCGCGTTCAACCAGTTAGCAGGTCGGAAATGTAGGAGTTACTTAGTTCCGACTAGGACATGAACGTGCTAGCACACAACAAGCACAAAGCCACGCCTCACAGTTGTGTGATTCGCTAAAATTAAATGATGACGAATACTTGACTCAGTAGGTCACTCCTATAGAATTATATGGTCACTCCCAATAAATAAAGATTTGAATGGTAGATATCCCAGGTGTACATGCCTGTGCGGAGGACAGGCTTTAGCCTTTTGGTGGCCCTAAACAAGATTTTGTTGCGGCCCCCGCACCTTGCGTGCAAAACATTTTAGTGGCCCACCTCTTGATGGCGGAGAGAAAAAAAATGTACGTTAATTTCCTGCAAATTCTACACATGTTGCCTTGAGGAGTAGACTAAATGTTGCCGTTTTAAAGCAAGTTATCTGCAATTCTACACATTATACACATGAGTCAGAGGGAAAATGTTGTAATTGTACAACTCATTTCATGCCATGTCGCTCTGGATAAGAGCGTCTGCTAAATGACTTAAATGTAATGTAAATGACTCTCGTTTTACCATGGGGCAGAGGGAAAATGTTGTAATTGTACAACTCATTTCATGCCATGACTCTCGTTTTACCATGGGGCAGATAGAAACAATTACAGTTTGACTGACATGGCAAGAGGAAAACTGCTGATGCACAACCAAATGTATAAATTGCACCTTTTGTATTCTACTATTCTAACGCCTAACAGAGACCCGACTGAGTTAGGGGGTCGGGGCCCACTAACGGCCGGGGGCCCAAGCCGACCGCCTATGTCGCTAATGCCCAGGGCCGGCCATGGCTGTGGCAATTGTCTATAGATGAGGTTACATCAGCAGCAGCAGAAGGGATGGGCACTCCCCTTGCTGTGTAGGGTGAATTTTCAAGGTGATGTTAATTCAGGGGTAGTGTCATGTCACGTGACAAGTGTATCTCCAACCCATCTCACTCTTGGGGAATTGTGAATTAGCAGGACTCAAACATATTCCCCACGGAAATTTACTGAAATGTACCTAGTAAACCCAACTCTAGAATCCGCTATAATTTGCATAGCCTCCTGTAGCCTAGGCGATATACCTCCCGATAATAAAATACCGATATGTAGGCTACATCTATTACAGGACAGAGACTACACAGAACTATTATCAGACATCATCATGAGCATTATCTAAATCTAATAGACTCATCATGTACAAAAATCAAACATCAATTTGGTCTGTTAACGCGTTTATACACAGCACCCATGCTGCCTTGCATGTTGGTAATATAAATGTATTCGTGTAGTGAATAAAAAAGAAAGAAAATAAATAGTCCGCTATAACAGCCTACCGCTATAGTCACCCTTACAATTATCCCCGCATAACCTTGCTACTCGCGCATCTCCCCTCTGACGCAGGCTAAACCCTTTAATTTCAGTGGGTAGGCCGTTGCGAAGGGCAGCCTATAGACTACCTAGAGGTTATATAAAATATATAGTCCAGGAGGAATTGTATTCGTTCATATTTGAGGAGGCATTTTTCTTATCTTCTCGTGTGCACCTATACTCATTTCTACTCTCCAAGGCAAATAGGCTCCTGTAAACCGGTTGGACGTTGCATGCTGTATTGACTGGCTCGCAGTAGCCTAGTATTACTCGTTGGTTTTCATAATCTCCCAGATTGCCGGCTGGTACTGCAGTCGATGCTGCAGTTGTAGGCTCTTGCACCGGGCTGTGTGCTGCGACAGCAGACTCAATGAGAAAGGAATGCTTGCCTTCGTTCTGATCTCTGGGTCTATCTGGATTATATTAGGTGAGTTTCATATATTTTCATTCATTATGTTCACCATAGAATAGCAGGTGCTATGTATTGCATGGGCGCAGCCTCTCTGAAATTGTGAGACAGGTTATTGATTTACAATTCATATAGGATCAATTATTTTTACGGGTGCAGTTTCCATATTTAGAATAGCCTATAGAGTGGCCTGCATGATATGAATACATTTTCTGGATACAGTTATTCGCGTCCGGCCTACGAGGAATGCCTCTTGGAAAGGTTATCTTTATGTGCATACCTGCCGGTCTGACAGGGTGTGCAGCACTATAACGTAACCTATTTGATGAACTACTCTTAATTAATAGGCAACACCAGTTTTTTGGACATCTTCACAGAACAACGATTTTATTCGAAGCCGGCCTTGCAATTACAGGCATATGGCATGACATGGGCAAGATCATAGCATACCATAACGCCAAAATTCTACGCATACAACAAATGGGCCGGTACATTTTTTTCTTCACTTAGGCCTAGATATTATTTAGTGTTTTAATGAATGATACATATTTACGGTAGCCTATTCTGTATACGAAGTTATTCCACATGACATGCTTCAAAATGAAAAAGTATTGTCGGCAGGCTAAGGTCATGTGCAATAGCCTACTATAGGGTACGCTATCTCTGCGTAATGAAAACCACCTAGCAACTGCATGTTGCCTATCAGTGACTCAATGACTGATGCTAGCATGCATCGTCGTAAATGTAAGCAATTATCAGACAGTCAGACAGATATAAATAGCCATAATTGAATGTAGGATATGTCTTTATTGCGACGTGGCACAGTGGTTGCGGATGAATGTTTGCTTCTAAATCTACCCCTGCCATAGTGTGACGTGCACCTTCACGCGCTGAAGCGATCTTGTCTGATTGGAAGGAGCTGTTCAATGGTGAGGGTCCTGAAACACTGCATCCAGTCCGAGCATATTTAGCACTCTCTGGAGTAGCGGTCTGTAAAACAGTTTTATTCCACCAGTCAGGGGCATGGGGTAAAATGTGACCATTTTAAAATACATTTGGGCATATACTCAACATATCAGCATGTTTGATCTATAGTAACCTCGTGCCCAAAATATAAAGTAGCCAAGCCTAAGGCCTGTACTTCTGTTGCGTTCTCAACGTTTACTTTACAGCCATTGTACACTGTCAAATGCTAGTCATCGTCATGCATAATGCATTGTTTTAACATCTGAGGTACTACACAGGTAAACCTATTCTTTTTCCCCTCTCAATAATTTACAGGATAAGACACATGCTCCACTCATCACAGACTGAAACGTTTTGCCAAAATTCTGTATTTTCTGAACATTGTAGGCTGCATTTCTCAATTAGCTTACCTTTTAAGTCAGCATGAAGCCTTTCTAGGCTGTATGAAGTAATATTACAGGCCTACCAGTGGTAGTTAAGTGTTGTCTCTGTAATTTAGGAACATTGCAATCGAAGAGTGTACATAATATCAAGCTCTGTACATTAGGCTATGCTACTACTATATACATGAGGTGTTCATTTACATTATAAACTGGGTGGTTCGAGCTCTGAATGCTGATAGGCTGACAGCCATGTTATGTCAGACCTATAATACGGGTATGACCAAACATTTATTTGTACTGCTCTAATTCCATTGGTAAACAGTTTATAATAGCAATAAGGCACCTCAGGGGTTTATGGTATATTGCCAATATACCACATCTAAGGGCTGTTTCTAGGCATTCTGCGTTGCATTGTGCCCAAGAACAGCCTTTAGCTGTGGTATATACCACACACTCCCAGGCCTTATTGCTTAATTAACAGGTTCATATTCATATTTATGTAACCTCATAAAGAGGGGAAATTATATGCCTACTTCTCATATAATCCATCACATATATTGGACTACATTGACCAAACGGAAAGTACTGGACAAGGGTTATGTCCTCTCCTGATTCATCACATGCTTTACTGGGTTTCATTAGATCACTCTTAAAAAGCATTGCCTGACATCCCCTTCCTACAGAAAATCACACATGTCGTTTTACAGACTGTATACTACAGTACTGAGTACATGCACACATCTACAGACAAACGCACCCACATACAAACAAACTCCTGCTAGTTTGTATGTGTGTGGGTTTGTCTGTAGATGTGTGCATGTACTCAGTACTATAGTATACAGTCTGCAAAACGACATGTGTGATTTTCTGTAGGAAGGGAGGCACTCTGGGTTTAGGGAGTGGGAGGGAGGATGGGGAGAGAGCGAGAGTAGCTGCAGAGTCTGCTCAGGGTGGTGTGATACGGTGGCCAACCAGGCACAAACTAGGCCAAACGAGGTTCTCCTTTACCCCCTCGCAGTCCTCGCTGAGTGTAATCATAGGTTTGTAGAAGTCAATTGGGAAATCTGATACAGTCGGATGCATTTCAGCACTCCTTTAAGTGTACACCATGAGAAGCTAGTGTGCCCTGTTCCTTTATTAGTGCTGCTGCTTTTCCTCCTCGTGTGGCATGGAAGGTGTGGATGTGCGCAGCATGCATACAATGGGCTTAAAGTGGTTGTGAATCTGCAGAGGTGACACTGTGGTAGGGAGGAAGGGAGAGAGAGAGAGAGAGAGAGAGAGAGCGAGAGAGAGGGGGAGGGAGGAAGGAAGGAAGGGAGAGAGAGAGAGAGGGGGGAAGGAAGGGAGAGGAGAGAGAGAGAGAGAGAGAGAGAGAGAGAGAGAGAGAGAGGGGGAGGGAGGGAGGGAGGAAGGAAGGAAGAGAGAGGAGGGAGGGGGGAGGGAGGGAGAGAGAGGAGAGAGAGAGAGAGAGAGAGAGAGAGAGAGAGAGAGTGAGCTAACAGGCCTTAATCTCATGGCAGCAGAGGCTTATTGCTGGGTACTTTCTGCAGATGGGGAGAGGGGGTGGGACTCAGGCCAAGTGTGCATGGTGTGTTCCTCCCCCTTGATTTAAGCCTCTGAGGTCAACCCTACACCTTCCATTCACAACCCTTGAGCTACCGGTAGGGTGCATGAACAGTAACCAAAGATACAGTGGGCCTAGCTACATTTCTTTTGTTTATTTAGTGAGTAAATATATTTCTTAAAACTGCTTTGTAGGTTAAGGGCATGTAAGTAAACATTTTACAGTAAGGTGTACAACATACCTGTTGTATTCGGCGCATGTGACAAATAAAAATTGATTTCAAAAGGAAAGAAACAGTACATGTATGGAAAATTAACTAAATGGACTCTACACTGTAAAACCGGATAAGTTCTGACTACTCAAAGTTTTGAGGAAACCAATTACCTAAAAATAATGTGTTAAACTTAAATAGCTGAATTGAGTAGTACTAATTTGATATGAGTAATACTAATAAAAAAAATTGTAAGATATTGGAGCCAGGCCTCCAATAATTTCCCAGTATCCCTTTTGATTGAATTGTAGAATTACCACCCATGAGTGATTTTTTTTGTGACAGAGACATGGTTGTTAAATTCATTGAATTTCAGTTATGTGGCCTTCACCAAGTGAGCTCCTAGACAAATGGTATCGATATAATTGAAGCATTACATATATCATAAGGCCTTATACAGTCGACTGAAACTCATAGTTTACAGCCCACGTCAGGCCTGTAAGTAGGATTCAAAATTCCACCAACTTTCCCAAAAACATTTCCAGTAATTTTCCAACCAGGATTTCTGAAAAACCTGGAAAATCTACCAGAATTTTGCATCCCTAACTGTAAATCCCATTATGCTGGCTTCAAAGTGATGTGTAATTCCTATTGGACTTGTTAGGCTTTCCAAGAGTTTAAATTTGTATTCACCCACAACCTGCATTGATGACTGCCAGGGTTAGAACCTGTTGTGACTAGGGGGCAGTATTTTCATTTTTGGAAAAATAACGTACCCAAAGTAAACGGGATATTTTGTTAGGACAAGATGCTAGAATATGCATATAATTGACAGCTTAGGATAGAAAACACTCTAAAGTTTCCAAAACTGTAAAAATATTGTCTGTGAGTATAACAGAACTGATATTGCAGGCGAAAGCCTGAGAAAAATCCAATCCGGAAGTGCCTCATGTTTTGAAAGCTCTGCGTTCCAATGCGTCCCTATTGAGCAGTGAATGGGCTATCAACCAGATTACTTTTTTTCTACGTATTCCCCAAGGTGTCTACAGCATTGTGACGTAGTTTTACGCATTTATGTTGAAGAATACCCGTAAGGGGCTACATTGTGTATGTCACGTTCTGACCTTTATTTCCTTTGTTTTGTCATTATTTAGTATGGTCAGGGCGTGAGTTGGGGTGGGCAGTCTATGTTTGTTTTTCTATGATTTTGGGATTTCTATGTTTCGGCCTAGTATGGTTCTCAATCAGAGGCAGGTGTCATTAGTTGTCTAATTGAGAATCATACTTAGGTAGCCTGGGTTTCACTGTTTGTTGGTGGGTGTTTGTTTCCATGTCTGTGTTTTTCACCACACGGTACTGTTTTGGTTTTCGTTCGTTCCACGTTTATTGCTTTTGTATTCAGGTGTTCATGTTGAGTATTTCTTATTAAAAGAACCATGGACACTTACCACACCGCATATTGGTCCTCCGATCCTTCTCGCCTCTCCTCTTCAGAAGAAGAGGAGGAAAACCTTTACAGAAACACCCACCAACCAAGGACCAAGCGGCGTGGTAACAGACAGCGACGACAGCAGCAGCAGCAGCAACAACAGCGGCCAGCATCACAGGACTCCTGGACATGGGAGGAGATTTTGAACAGAGAAGAACCCTGGGCACAGGATGGGGAGCGGCAGCGATATGAGGCAGCACGGCAGCGCGACAGGTACGAGAGGCAGCCCCAAAACATTTTGGGGGGGGAACAAGTGTGGGGCTAAGCCAGGTAGCAGACCTGAGCTCACTCCTCGTGCTTAATATAAGCAGTGCGTTACTGGTCAGGCACCGTGTTATGCGGTTAAGCGCACAGTGTCGCCAGTACGTGCCCATAGCCCGGTGCGCTATAAGGCAGCCCCCCGAGAGTGTCATGCGAGTGGGGGCATCCAGCTAGGGCGTATGGTGCCTGCTCAGCGTGTCTGGTCGCCGGTACGCCGTTTCGGTCCAGGGTATCCTGCGCCGGCTCTGCGTGCTGTGTCTCTGGGGCGCTAGGAGGGTGCAGTGCGTCCTATGCCTGCGCTCCACTCATGCTGGGCAAATGTGGGAGTGGTGCCTAAGGGATAGGTGCGCGTAGTAGGCACTCGATCTCCCGTGCTTACCCACAGCCCGGTTCAACCTGTGCCTGCACTCTGGAGGGTCAGGGCTAGAGTAGTTATCCAGCCTGGGGGAGTGGTGCCAAGGCTGCGCACCAGAGCTCCAGTGCTCCCCCACAGCCCGGTCCTTCAGGTGCCTCCTCCTAACACCAAGCCCCCTAGAGGTCTCCCCAGCCTGGTGGGTCCTGTGGCAACCCCACGCACCAGGCCTACAGTACGCCTCGTCTGTCCAGCGCTGCCAGAGCCTTCCTCCTCTCCAGTGCTAGCAGAGTCTCCCGTCTGTCCAGAGCTGCTAGAGTCTCCCGTCTGTCCAGAGCTGCTAGAGTCTCCCGTCTGTCCAGAGCTGCTAGAGTCTCCCGTCTGTCCAGAGCTGCTAGAGTCTCCCGTCTGTCCAGAGCTGCTAGAGTTTCCCGTCTGTCCAGAGCTGCTAGAGCCGCCAGTCTGCAAGGAGCCGCCAGAGCCGCCAGTCTGCAAGGAGCCGCCAGAGCCGGCAGTCTGCAAGGAGCCGCCAGAGCCGCCAGTCTGCCAGGAGCCGCCAGAGCCGCCAGTCTGCCAGGATCCGCCGGAGCCGCCAGTCAGCCAGGATCCGCCGGAGCCGCCATTCAGCCAGGATCTTCCGGAGCCGCCAGTCAGCCAGGATCTTCCAGAGCCGCCAGTCAGCCAGGATCTGCCAGAGCCGCCAGTCAGCCAGGATCTGCCATTCAGCCAAGATCTGCCAGAGCCGCCATTCAGCCAGGAGCTGCCAGAGCCGCCATTCAGCCAGGAGCTGCCAGAGCCGTCAGTCAGCCAGGAGCTGCCAGAGCCGTCAGTCAGGCAGAAGCTGCCAGAGCCGTCAACCAGCCTGAGCTACCCCTCAGTCCTGAGCTACCTCAGTCCAGTGGGGCCCGTTGTTAGGGTTCCTAGGCCAAGGTCGGCGGCGAGGGTCGCCACTCAAAGGACGCTAAGGAGGTGGACTAAGACAATGATGGAGTGGGGTCCACGTCCCGCGCCAGAGCCGCCACCGCGGACAGACACCCACCCAGACCCTCGCCTATAGGTTAAGGTTTTGCGGCCGGAGTCCGCACCTTTGGGGGGGTACTGTCACGTTCTGACCTTTATTTCCTTTGTTTTGTCATTATTTAGTATGGTCAGGGCATGAGTTGGGGTGGGCAGTCTATGTTTGTTTTTCTATGATTTTGTGATTTCTATGTTTCGGCCTAGTATGGTTCTCAATCAGAGGCAGGTGTCATTAGTTGTCTCTGATTGAGAATCATACTTAGGTAGCCTGGGTTTCACTGTTTGTTGGTGGGTGTTTGTTTCCTTTCTTCCTAGGGTTTGGCCTTTCTAGGGAGTTTTGCCTAGCCACTGTGCTTCTACACCTGCATTGCTTGCTGTTTGGGGTTTTAGGCTGGGTTTCTGTACAGCACTTTGAGATATCAGCTGATGTACGAAGGGCTATATAAATACATTTGATTTGATTTGATTTCTGTGTCTGTGTTTTTCACCACACGGTACTGTTTTGGTTCGTTCCACGTTTATTGCTTTTGTATTCAGGTGTTCATGTTGAGTATTTCTTATTAAAAGAACCATGGACACTTACCATGCCGCATATTGGTCCTCCGATCCTTATCGCCTCTCCTCTTCAGAAGAAGAGGAGGAAAACCTTTACAGTGTAAGTGGTCACCTGATGGCTCTCAGAGTGATTCTCGCGTAAAATACAGAGGTAGCCATTTTTCCAATCGGTCCTACTGAAAAACCAATTGTTCCGGTTAATATATTATCGAATAGATATTTGAAAAACACCTTGAAGATTGATTATAAACAACGTTTGCCATGTTTTTGTCGATATTACGGAGCTAATTTTGAATATTTTTCGGCGTTTTCGTGACCGTAATTTCCGGGCGATTCCTCAGCCAAACGTGAAGAACAAACGGAGCTATTTCGGAGCTATTTTTGAACATTGGCTATCTAACTGGGAGTCTCGTGAGTGAAAACATCCGAAGCTCATCAAAGGTAAACGATTTAAGTTGATTGCTTTTCTGATTTTCGTGACCAAGTTACCTGCTGCTAGCTGGACATAATGCTATGCTAGGCTATCGATAAAATTACACAAATGATTGTCTTGCTTTGGCTGTAAAGCATATTTTGAAAATCTGAGATGACAGGGTGATTAACAAAAGGCTAAGCTGTGTCTCAGTATATTTCATTTGTGATTTTCATGAATAGGAATATTTTCTAGTAATATTTATGTCCGTTGCGTTATTCTAATTAGTGTCAGTCGATGATTACGCTCCCGGATCCGGGATGGGGAGTATCTAACTTAGAACAGTGGGAGGAAACTACCTAAGCCATTTAAACTAGAACAACCATTTCAGTAACGGGTGCAAAAATTCAATGATTGGATTAGTTTAGAAAAAATATATTTATCTTTTTGTAGCATAACATTTATTCAATCAATCACGCCATGTACATGCAGAAACACAGATATCAAAAACATGTATTTTTTAAAAATCTACCTACAGTAGAGCATGCTTGGAAAAAAAGTTAATTTGTTATCATATCTTTAAAAAAAATTGTTGGTGTGACTTCTCGTTTAGTTTTGAGTCAGTACCACATACACATTTTTAAGTAATAATGACTTTTAATTCATTTTGAGTGCAACTTACTATAAGTATTTGAATAAAAAATTACTAGGGGTTTACAGTGTATCTGCTGCCTTAGGGTGGGAATTAAATAAAGGAAACTAATGTATATCTCGCTGTCTGTGTACCCCTCCAGCCACAGAGATCTTGAGCTCACTGTGTCCCTAATAATACAAATAAGGCTGGGTAAGGCGACTTCTGTGATTGGTCCATCTGATCAAGGTCGTTATTGTTGAGGATGATGCTGAGCAGCTCTTCAGCTGCCCTGTGCCCAGTACAGTAGTACTCTTCCTGGGCTAAATATATCTGGCTTTGACCTGTGAGTGATCCTCCAGTAGCTTAGTGTAAGGCTGGGTTACTATAGGACAAAGTGCAGAGAACAGACATTCCCTATTGGATGAGAGGATAGGCTAACCCTCTAACCCTGATACAGATACACTCCGGCGATAGTCTAATGACGATGATGGGCTGCCATCATTAAGGGGAAGGGTCTACAACTGTTAGCCCCTTGTTTACATCCAAGCTTTCTTACTCTCCAACTGGGGGACTTGACTTCCTCAAAGGTTGATTGGGTATTTTACTTTTGTATCCTACCTGGACAACGTTTAGCCTGGCCTAGTCTCAGGTTGATATGGCTCCTCAGCCTCTACCGGTCACAACGGGACAGGTATCGTAGCCTCACACAGTGCTCGGAAGGCATCCATCAACTCTGGGGTGGAGCAGACTGGGACACATCACATTATGCTACCCTGTTTCAGTGGAAAGGTTCAGTCAACAGTTAGGTGAAAATCTTTCTCTAATATACTATTAGGCCTATAATGTCTCTCCCAAGAGTTTGTGAATGTTTTCCATTGCATACACATTGTTACAGGGATGCTACAATGTGATGACTAATGTTGTGACTTTACATTAAATTGTAACAAGGACGTAAGTAGACATGTAGTGACATCATCAATCCATATCCATGTGATTAATTCTGGCCTGTTTGTCTGTGGTGTTTCGTGTTCAGTATGTTACTGAACTCAATGGCCATTGAAACAACTGTTAAACAAGCACTGAACAGCAGGTTGACTGGTGTTTGTGTTCAGGTGGGTAGACTTCCCCAGACCAGAGCCTTTAATGGCTCTACCTTGAAATCAATAGCCTCAATAGTGTCAGCTAGTTTGGTGTAATTAGAATGAATAATACATTGACACACAGACAATGAAGCACAATGTGATCTCCTGAGATGGACCAGGATGCCCGTGTTGTTCAATCATGTACCCATTCTTCAGGCTAGCGTGTTCGATTCAACTAGCCTAGGACTAGCCTATATCTACACGTACCTTTGCAGTAGAGTTTGACATTTCCCTCTGCTCTATTGTTACCACAGATGCTAAGCTATGTACTGTAAGCTTTGCAGAGCAACAGGAAGGGAGCGTATGGCATGTGTGTCTCTGATTGCCCATTCAATGAAAGCAAATGTGTGACCTACTGTGTATTCCCTTTATGCTTCCCATGTTCTTCCCCCTCTGCCATGTTACTCACACCTCACATCCTGCCAGCCACCGCCTGTGGTCCTGCTGCCACATGTAGCCTACAGCTAACACGCACGCAAGCACGCACATGCTGACTTTCATTCATATCCCCCAGGCAACAACAGAGCATCTCCTCCGCCACACACGTTTACAGTAGCACACACAATCTCATGCATTCACATGCACAACATGCAGTCATGTGCACAGTCTCGCTCACTCGCTCGCCTGGTATCAGCAGGCATCCCCTCTCCCTCGGCGACGGTGTGGCCAGGCAGGCTCATCGGGGACTGTTGTAACCCAGAAATCACACCAGCATGTATGAACTTAGTGTGTGTTCCAAATGGCACCCTATTTCCTATATAGTTCACTAATTTTGAACAGAGCCCTATAGGCCCTGGTCAAAAGTGGTGGGAAATTAAAGGGAACAGGATGCCATTTGGGACTAGGAGGAGTCTCCCTGCCAGGGTCTGTATAGCCGTGTCACTGGTTAATGTAGTAAAGGAGCCATATATACAGTGCATTCGGGAAGTATTCAGACACCTCCACATGTTGTTACGTTACAGCCTTATTCTAAATTTGATTTAAGAGTTTTTTCCCCTCATCAATCTACACACAATACCCCATAATGAGAAAATACATTTTTTTGTTTTTTTTTGCAAATGTATTAAAAATAAAAAACTGATATAACATTAACATAAGTATTCAGACCCTTTACTCAGTACTTTGCTAAAGCACCTTTGGCAGCGATTACAGCCTTGAGTCTTCTTGGGTATGACGCTACAAGCTTGGCACGCCTATGTTTGGGGAGTTTCTCCCATTCTTCTCTGCAAATCCTCTCAAGCTCTGTCAGGTTGGATGGGGAGCATCAATGCACAGCTATTTGCAGGTCTCTCCAGAGATGTTTGATCAGGTTCAAGTCCGTGCTCTGGTTGGCCACTCAAGGACATTCAGAGACTTGTCCTGAGCTCTCTGGAGCAGGTTTTCATCAATGATCTCTCTGTACTTTGCTCCGTTTATCTTTCCCTCGATCCTGACTAGTCTCCAAGTCACTGCCGCTGAATAACATCCCCACAGCGTGATGCTGCCACCACCATGCTGCACCGTAGGGATGGTGCCAGGTCTCCTCCAGATGTGACGCTTGGCATTCAGGCCAGAGAATCTCATGGTCTGAGAGTCCATTAGGTGCCTTTTGGCAAACTCCAAGCGGGCTGTCATGTGCCTTTTATTGAGGAGTGGCTTCCGTCTGGCCACTCTACTATAAAGGCCTTATTGGTGGAGTGCTGCAGAGATGGTTGTTCTTCTGGAAGGGTCTCCCATCTCCATAGAGGAACTCTGGAGCATTTTCAGAGCGACCATTGGGTTCTTGGTTACCTCCTTGACCAAGTTCCTTCTCCCCTGATTGCTGAGTTTGGCCGGGTGGCTAACTCTAGGACGAGTCTTGGTCGTTCCAAACTTCTTCCATTTAAGAATGATGGAGGCCACTGTGTTCTTGGGGACATTCAATGCTGCAGATTTTTTGGTGTCTTCCCAGATCTGTGCAATCTTGTCTCGGAGCTCTATGGACAATTCCTTTGACCTCATGGCATGGTTTTTGCTCTGACATGCACTGTCAACTGTGGGTGCCTTTTCAAATATTGTCCAATCATTTAAATTTACTACAGGTGGACTCCAATCAAGTTTTAGAAACATCTCAAGCATGATAAATTAAAACAGGATGCACCTGAGCTCAATTTTGAGTTTCATAGCAAAGGGTCTGAATACTTATGCCAGTGTGATATTTCTGGTGTCTTTTGTGAGAAAAATGTCTGAAAACCTGTTTTCACTTTGTCATGATGGGATATTGTGTGTAGAATTAATTTAATCCATTTTAGAATAAGGCTGTAATGTAGCAAAATGTAGATAAAAAATCAATGGTTCTGGATACTTTCCCAAGGCACAGTATTACAGCAAGACTGCTGTTTTCCTCTATAACAACACCTTAACACCAATGGGCCTAGACAGACACTCTGGACAAGGAAGCTGTGGCTAGGTCACATGACACCATCATCCCGCTGTGGCAATAGATTCACACATCATGTTTTAGATCTGTTTGACTTTTACATGCTCTCTTGGCAGGGTAACCATATGTAAATAATGTGTATCAATGGACTGTGTGTGTGTGTGTGTGTGATGGCCGGTATAGCTCTGCTCTTTGATCTCTCTGGCAGTGTAATTCACCCTCATCAAGGCTGAAAAAGGCTGAGATGGATATCGGACAGACGCCGCTGTCTGCCACCTCTGGGCGTCAACGTCTGGTCTAATGGACAGCAACACCCTTAGCTACTGAACTTCTAGGCCTAGGCTTGTATGATAATAATACTCTGAAACAAGGAAGGCGAGGATGATATAGCCATAGAAATAAGAATTAATAGACTGGACTTGGAAGCTCAAACCCTGGCAATTGACTTGAATGGAGACGCCCTTCCTATTCATTCGTATTTCTATGAGTATAGCAGTGTGGAAATCAGTTTGTGTAAAGCATTGTTTTCCAAACTTTTTATAGTCCCGTACCCCTTCAAACATTCAACATCCAGCTGAGTACCCCCTCTAGCACCAGGGTCAGCGCAATCTCAAATGTTGTTTTTTTCGCCATCGTTGTAAGCCTGCTACAAACACTATACTACACATTTCTTAAACATAAGAATGAGTGTGAGTTTTTGTTACAACCCGGCTCGTGGGAAGTGGGTTGTTATTTAGCTGAACACTAGATCCCTAACCCTAACCATTCATTTGATTTTTGGCAGTGAAACGAGGCTACTCAGGCGAGAGAAAAAAACTCACCCAAATGTATAGCCCCGTTGGAAAATATAAATGGAGTATTTGAAAATGTGAAGAACTTTTGTATTTTTTAAATACATGTTTTTTTATATATATTTTTAATGCAAATCACCTTTTTATTTGGCATACCCCTGACGGCATTGCTCGTACCTGCTGTAAAGCCAACCTTTGTACCAGGCATCGTATATCATTATGAGCAGTAATAGTATTACCGTCATGACTTATTATTGTAACCTTTCTGTAACTTTCCCATAGAGATGGTACTGATAGGGTCGTACACCTCATGACCAGAAATAAGTGGACACCTGCTTGTTGAACATCTCATTCCAAAATCATGGTCATTAATATGGAGTTGGTTCCCCTTTTGCTTCTATAACAGCCTCTGCCCTTCTGGGAAGGCTTTCCACCAGATTTTTTAATTTTTAATTTGACCTTTATTTATACAGGTTTTTCTCATTGAGATAACATCTGTTTTCCAAGAGGTCCAATAGCAGCAGGGGGAACAACGTTTCAGACAAAACAACTTACATACACTAACACAACATTAAACAAAACTATAAACACACATACAGTACAACTAAAACATTTTACGTCTTGACTAAAAACAGCTGGCCTAAAAACATTTACACTCTTCTATGATATATACACATCGATCAAGTGTTTAAACTCCACCAATGGAACTACAGTAGATCATCACATTTTAAAATGTTCAGGAGAGAATTCCAGGACCACGGAGCTAAGTTACTAAAACTATTACTACCATGACCTGTTCTAATTTTTGGTACTGTTAGAAGCAAATGAGAATGGGACCGTAATTTATATTTATTTACTGACCTGACTAAAAAAGAACAGAGATAAAATGGCATTTGACCCAATATGGCCTTAGAAATCAGTGTATATCAGTGTTTAAGCCTACGCAAGGTCAATGACAACCAGCCAACAGCGCTGTAGAGATCACAATGATGTGTTAGAAGTTTTTGATTTGTAATGATCCTGAGGGCTGCATGGTATACTGAATCAAGTGCTCTCAGGGTAGTGGTTGAGGCCTGCATATATATAACATCAGTAAAATCTAAAACCGCCAGTAATGTACATCGTCCCCGCTCCTTCCTGGCCTTACCAGCCTTATGCCGGTAATAAAAACCTATTTTCAGCTTGAGCTTCCTTATCAAGTTCTCTACATGCACAGTGAAGCTCAGCTTATCATCAACCCACACACCCAAATATCGGTACTCTTTAACTTGCTCTATAGTATGTCCAGCTAATGGAGCAATGACATGATTAGTAACATGCCTGGCATTTGAAAATACCATTGCATTTTGTTTTACCCGAATTGACAACCAGCTTTAAATCATGCAGATTCTGTTGTATGATGCTAAATGCTCTTTGGGCATTTTCAAAAGCTAACGATAAACTACTACCACTTGAATAAAGAACTGTATCATCTGCATAAAAATTAACATCTGCTGTTTCAATAAGATCCCCAATGTTGTTGATATACCTGAGCACAATTCTATGGACTCAGATTTACAACTATCTGCCATTACACATTGTGTACGATTTGCTAGGTAATTTATAAACCAATCTAGAGCATGACCAGTAATTCCACAACATTTTAACCTTTGCACTAACACAGCATGGTCTACGGTGTCAAAAGCCTTCGACAAATCAATAAAGACAGACACACAATGTAACTTCTTATCAAGAGCACATGTTGGAACATTGCTGCTGTGACTTGCTTCCATTCAGCCACAAGAGCATTAGTGAGGCACTGATGTTGGACGATTAGGCCTGGCTTGCAGTCGGCGTTCCAATTCATCCCAAAGATGTTCAATGGGGTTCAGGTCAGGGCTCTGTGCTGACCAGTCAAGTTCTTCCACACCGATCTCGACAAACCGTTTCTATATGGACTTCGTTTTGTGCACGGGGGAATTGTCATGCTGAAACAGGAAAGGCCCTTCCCCAAACTGTTGCCACAAAGTTGTAAGCACAGAATTGTCTAGAATGTCATTGTATGCTGTAGTGTAAAGATTTCCCTTCACTGCAACTAAGAGGCCTAGCTCGAACTATGAAAACCAGTCCCAGACCGTTATTCCTCCTCCACCAAACTTTACAGTTGGCACTATGCATTGGGGCAGGTATCGTTCCCCTGGCATCCACCAAACCTAGATTAGCCCATCGGATTACCAGATGGTGAAGCGTGATTCATTACTCCAGAGAACGTGTTTCCACTGCTCCAGTCCAATGGCGGTGAGCTTTACACCACTCCAGCCAACGCTTGGCATTGCATATGGTGATCTTACGCTTGTGTGCGGCCATGTAAACCCATTTCATGAAACTCCTGAAGAACAGTTCTTGTGCTGACGTTGCTTCCAAAGGCATTTTGGAACTCAGCAGTGAGTGTTGCAACCGAGGACATGCGATTTTTACGTGCTTCAGCACTCGGCGGTCCCGTTCTGTGAGCATGTATGGCCTACCACTTCGCGGCTGAGCCGGTGTTGCTCCTAGACGTTTCCACTTCACAATAACAGCACTTACAGTTGACGAATTTACTTGTTGGAAAGGTGGCATCCTATGACGGTGCCACGTTGAATGTCACTGAGCTCTTCAGTAAGGCCATTCTACTGCCAATGTTTGTCTATGGAGATTGCAAGGCTGTGTGCTCGATTTTATACACCTGCCAGCAACGGGTGTGGCTGAAATGACCGAATCCACTAATTTAAAGAGGTGTCCACATACTTGTGTGTGTGTATATATAGTGTGTACTGTAGTTAAAAACACTCGTACTTGTCAGTTTTGACAGAAGAGGAAGTGTGGCCTGTACTCTTTTGGTAGATGAGGGGATTCACACGGTGGCTGCTGTAACTGTCATTGCTGCGGTCTATTTCTGCTGCATAGTGAACCAAGAACAACAAGGAAATGAATCTGATTGGCAGTGCGGTGTTGTTATGTGTGACTCGCACCACTAAGGACGGGAGAAAGAAATTCAGCATTTAAACCGTCCACCAACCTGCCACACTAAATAATGTATATTATACATCATGGACTGGGCTTCATGCTTGATCGTATAGTTTTGTACTGTATTTGCATTCGGCTTTTCTAAGTTTATCTCTGACTTCTAAAGCTGTACGGTACAAAACATACTTTATATAGTAAAGATCTACTGTGTTGTGGGATCAAGCTAAAGCCTTATTCTGTAAGTCATAACCCTGCATCTCCCCCTCTCTTTCCCTCCCCCTCCTCCCTCCCCTCTCTATCTTCTCCTCTCTTTCTGCCCCCCTCTCTTCCCTTCTCTATCTCTCTCCCCCCTCCTGCTATCCCACTCCAGAGCTGAGTTCCACCCTGATGGAGAGGATGCAGACCCAGGAGCTGCAGAGCAGTCTACAGCTGCCAGAGCTGGATGAGTTAAACCAGTTCTTCCGCTCCCTGCCCATCTCCACACTGGTGGGCATCGGTGCCCTGACCGCTGTGCTGGCCTACTGGCTGGCCACACGGCCACGTGCCATCTCTCCTCCCTGCAATCTCCAACACCAGTCTGAAGAAGTGGCGGTAAGCCAACGAATCACGATACAATACTCCACCTGGATCTGTATTCGCAACATGTCTCAGAAAAGCAGTGCTGATCTAGGATCTGTTTAGTCTTTTAGATCATAATGAATAATACAGGGTGTACCTGATCCTAGAACAGCACTTTCTGAGATGCTTTGGGGCCGATTCAGACTTAGAAATTAATGTCTTTCCTGCGTACTTCTCAGTATTTGGTCGCGTAACACGCTCTTTAGGTGTGGCTACCTTGCACGCTCTGAATACATTTAATTTAACTGCTGAAAACCCTGCCACTTGCAGGCCAACAGATTTCCTTGTGGAGTGGTCATTCGATTTTTTAGTACATTTAGCTTAAACCATCCCTTTAAATACGATGTACCTTTTAGTTTCAATTTTGTCCACAGACTTACTCAAATGTATGGGTTCAGAATATCAGGAATCAATGAAAGAAAGCTATTTAAATACACACATTCATCTCCACTTCAGCACCAGTTGGTAGATTTAAAAATACTCTGATCTTGTAGGTTATTTAGGTTTAGGAAAGTATTTATGAATCATAAGAAACAGATTTGGAGAGCCTTTACACATGAAAGAAAGAAAACGGTGGTTTGATTCATTCTGAAAAAGGGAATTACGTTTAATTTACGCCCGCTTGACTCAGGCACATCCTTACAACAGCCCAGTTTCAGTTGGCGAATCAGAATTTTCAGGGAGTCTCCCTGTAGTTTTACATTAACTGAAGACGCATGCTCGCACACACACACACTCACTCACTCACTCACACACACACACACTCACTCACTCACTCACTCACTCACTCACTCACTCACTCACTCACTCACTCACTCACTCACTCACTCACACACACACACACACACACACACACACACACACACACACACTCACTCACTCACTCACTCACTCACTCACTCACTCACTCACTCACTCACTCACTCACACACACACACACACACACACACACACACACACACACACACACGCACGCACACACACACTCACACACGGTTGCACAGACAGTTTTCAGGTACAGTTTCAGCTCCACTGCTTCCTTTTCTTTAGCCTTTTCCTTCTTGCTTTGAGTAGCTCTCATACTGAGTAACTCTCATGCACATGCCCAGTTGCCACAAACCATAATGGCCTCTTTACTCAATTTATCAGGAGAGGAATGGAAGGTATTTAAACCCCCTAGAGTCAATCTAAGTAACAATAAAAAATAAATAAATCCCCATCAAAATCTGTCAGCCGATGTCACACTTCCGTATCTGCGGTGAAGTGTCAGAGCTGGAGCGGTGTTTGTCAGACCATGAGACATCCCAAATTCTGTAGCGTTTGAACGGTTTGACCAACTATTATGACCACTATATGGAAAGGGGAGGCTTTCGCCAACATGATAGTGTTCTCCATTTTTCTCCACGACCCCCACAAGTGTCACGGGACTTGTCTGAGGGTAACTGATACTGGTTGAAAGAAATTACTGGAAGTATGAAGGTAGTTTTGTGCCTACCCAAAAGGGGTTAAATATGTGTACAAAAAATATATATATATTTATTTCCTGGGCTTACTCATATCTTCTAGATATAGGACAAACACTTCAAAACCTTGTTTCTTATGATACATTTATGAATGTGTTATTCAATGCGTTTCTCTTGGCTATAGTAGTAAAGGCTAAATTAAATGTTTTATCAAATAATTATTGTATATATGTTTATATCTAAAAGGGTCCTACAATTCTAAATCAAATAGCTAAATGATCCATAGTATAACCATCTTAAAACAATTCAAATGTCAGCTTAGAACCCTCCCTTTACTACTATAAACAATCATAGACTGACTTAGGTGTCAGCAACCACTCCGGCTTCAATCAGAGTAAGGCCTAAAGACGGATATTCCACGTGTAAACCAATCTCTCTTTCTGCCCTGAGGCTTCTGTACTGTACCTGTTGAAGCATGTCTAAAAGCTGGCAATTTGCATAATAACAATAATAATAATGGCTCCCATAGTTTAGAGAATAAGGATTTGGATTTGGAATATATATTTGGACTACATCCAGAAATAGCCATGTTGTTACTTTGGTGTGTGTGTCCTAGCCTCACTGTCTGTGTCTATCTCCTCATGTCTGTCTGTCTCTAGCATGAAGATGGGGTTCGCAGGTCCATGCTGGGGGACAGCCCCAATAATCTGCTGACACACTACCACGAGGATGCCAAAACCATGTATGAGGTGTTCCAGAGAGGCCTCCACATAGCCGGTGTGTACACACACACACACACACACACACACACACACACACACACACACACACACACACACACACACACACACTGTGGTCTGAAAAAGTGCTGGTGCACTGTCTGTGTGGTCTGTCTGGTGAGGGGATAAAGTACTATCTAGATTACCATGGCAACTGAGAGCATTGGAAGTAGCATCTGAGGTGAGGCCTAAAGTCAGACTGCGGACAGACTAGACTGTGTATACAATACCAGTCAAAAGTTTGGACACACCTACTCATTCAAGGGTTTTTCTTTATTTGTACTATTTTCTATAGAGTAGAATAATAGTGAAGACATCAAAACTATGAAATAACACATATGGAATCATGTAGTAACCAAAAAATGGATTCTTCGAAGTAACCACTCTTTACCGTGATGATGTCTTTGCACACTCTTGGCATTCTCTCAACCAACTTCATGAGGTAGTCACCTGGAATGCATTTCAATTAACAGGTGTGCCTTGTTAAAAGCTAATTTGTGGAATTTCTTTCCTTATGTGTTTGAGCCAATCAGTTGTTGTGACAAGGTAGGGGTGGTATACAGAAGACATCCCTATTTTGTAAAAGACCAAGTACATATTAATGCAAGAACAGCTCAAATATGCAAAGAGAAACGACAGTCCATCATTACTTCAAGACGGAACATTTCAAGAACTTTGAAAATTTCTTCATGTGCAGTTGCAAAAAACATCCAGTGCTATGATGAAACTGGCTCTCATGAGGACCACCACAGGAAAGGAAGACACAGAGTTACCTCTGCTGCAGAGGATAAGTTCATTAGAGTTACCAGCCTCAGAAATTGGAGCCCAAATCAATGCTTTACAGAGTTCAAGTAACAGACACATCTCAACAACAACTGTTCAGAGGAGACTGTGTGAATCAGGCCTTCATGGTTGAATTGCTGCAAATAAATCACTACCAAAGGACACCAGTAAGAAGAAGAGATTTGCTTGGACCAAGAAACACGAGCAATGGACATTAGACCAGTGGAAATCTGTCCTTCGTTCTGATGAGTCCAAATTTGAGATGTTTGGTTCCAACCACTTGTCTTTGTGAGAAGCAGAGTAGGTGAATGGATGATCTCCGCATGTGTGGTTCCCACCGTGAAGCATGGAGGAGGAGGTGTGATGGTGTGGGTTACAGAACATACAGTAGGACATACTGAAAAGCACTTACACATCCTGTGTTTGATTTCTTTCAGAGAGTCATGGAGTTGGAGGCTAACCAGAACCCACATTAAATAATGAATGTAAATTTTAACCTGGCAAAAACACGTCGTGTGGGAAGAAAGGTCATCGGGGAAAGGGCCACCGTTGATGTGCTGGGTCAGAGAGGGGCAAATATCACAATGTGTGCTGCAATCTCGAGTGCTGGTTTGGGCTTGCAGAAATGCCAGATTGGTCCCTACAACACTGAGCGCCTCCACCAACAACTGGTGCCAGAAGCAGAAAGGGAGGAAACACGAGGACAGTTGTGATTGCATGGGACAATGTAGAATTACACCATTCACATGCAATCCCAAACTGGTTTTCAGCCCATCCAAGGAGGATTTCCTTTTTCCTCCCTCCCTACTCACCTTTCCTCAACCCCATTGAGGATTTTTGATCATCGGCCACATGACCAAATGTCCCCACTGGATGCCATGGATGCCGGCTGCAGAGACATCTCAGCTGAAGACTGCCAGGAGTGGATGAGGCAGGCCAAGCATTTCTATCCAAGGTGCATAGCGAGAGACGACATAAGATGTGATGTGGACGAGAACATGTGTCCAAATGCTGAAGATGGTATGGATTAGAACAGGACGGGGCATTTTACAGTTTTTTCCCTTCCGTGCCTTTTTTACTGTAATTGTGTTGTATTTTTACACATTTGGAACTAAAGGCCATGTATGTTGGATGTGTTGTTGAACCAAAGGCCATGTATGTTGGAGGTGTTGTTGAACCAAAGGGCATGTATGTTGGAGGTGTTGTTGAACCAAAGGCCATGTATGTTGGATGTGTTGTTGAACCAAAGGCCATGTATGTTGGAGGTGTTGTTGAACCAAAGGCCATGTATGTTGGATGTGTTGTTGAACCAAAGGCCATATATGTTGGAGGTGTTGTTGAACTAAAGGCCATGTATGTTGGAGGTGTTGTTGAACCAAAGGCCATGTATGTTGGAGGTGTTGTTGAACCAAAGGTCATGTATGTTGGATGTGTTGTTGAACCAAAGGCCATGTATGTTGGATGTGTTGTTGAACCAAAGGCCATGTATGTTGGATGTGTTGTTGAACCAAAGGCCATGTATATTGGATGTGTTGTTGAACCAAAGGACATGTATGTTGGATGTGTTGTTGAACCAAAGGTCATGTATGTTGGAGGTGTTGTTGAACCAAAGGCCATGTATGTTGGAGGTGTTGTTGAACCAAAGGCCATGTATATTGGATGTGTTGTTGAACCAAAGGCCATGTATGTTGGATGTGTTGTTGAACCAAAGGCCATGTATGTTGGATGTGTTGTTGAACCAAAGGCCATGTATGTTGGATGTGTTGTTGAACCAAAGGCCATGTATATTGGATGTGTTGTTGAACCAAAGGCCATGTATGTTGGATGTGTTGTTGAACCAAAGGCCATGTATGTTGGATGTGTTGTTGAACCAAAGGCCATGTATGTTGGATGTGTTGTTGAACCAAAGGCCATATATGTTGGAGGTGTTGTTGAACTAAAGGCCATGTATGTTGGAGGTGTTGTTGAACCAAAGGCCATGTATGTTGGAGGTGTTGTTGAACCAAAGGCCATGTATATTGGATGTGTTGTTGAACCAAAGGCCATGTATGTTGGATGTGTTGTTGAACCAAAGGCCATGTATGTTGGATGTGTTGTTGAACCAAAGGCCATGTATGTTGGATGTGTTGTTGAACCAAAGGCCATATATGTTGGATGTGATGTTGAACTAAAGGCCATGTATGTTGGATGTGATGTTGAACTAAAGGCCATGTATGTTGGATGTGTTGTTGAACCAAAGGCCATGTATGTTGGAGGTGTTGTTGAACCAAAGGCCATGTATGTTGGATGTGTTGTTGAACCAAAGGCCATATATGTTGGAGGTGTTGTTGAACTAAAGGCCATGTATGTTGGAGGTGTTGTTGAACCAAAGGCCATGTATGTTGGAGGTGTTGTTGAACCAAAGGCCATGTATATTGGATGTGTTGTTGAACCAAAGGCCATGTATGTTGGATGTGTTGTTGAACCAAAGGCCATGTATGTTGGATGTGTTGTTGAACCAAAGGCCATGTATGTTGGATGTGTTGTTGAACCAAAGGCCATATATGTTGGATGTGATGTTGAACTAAAGGCCATGTATGTTGGATGTGATGTTGAACTAAAGGCCATGTATGTTGGATGTGTTGTTGAACCAAAGGCCATGTATGTTGGAGGTGTTGTTGAACCAAAGGCCATGTATGTTGGATGTGTTGTTGAACCAAAGGCCATGTATGTTGGATGTGTTGTTGAACCAAAGGCCATGTATGTTGGAGGTGTTGTTGAACCAAAGGCCATATATGTTGGAGGTGTTGTTGAACCAAAGGTCATGTATGTTGGATGTGTTGTTGAACCAAAGGCCATGTATGTTGGAGGTGTTGTTGAACCAAAGGCCATATATGTTGGAGGTGTTGTTGAACCAAAGGCCACGTATGTTGGATGTGTTGTTGAACCAAAGGCCATGTATGTTGGAGGTGTTGTTGAACCAAAGGCCATGCATGTTGCAGGTGTTGTTGAACCAAAGGTCATGTATGTTGGATGTGTTGTTGAACCAAAGGCCATGTATGTTGGAGGTGTTGTTGAACCAAAGGCCATATATGTTGGAGGTGTTGTTGAACCAAAGACCACGTATGTTGGATGTGTTGTTGAACCAAAGGCCATGTATGTTGGAGGTGTTGTTGAACCAAAGGTCATGTATGTTGGATGTGTTGTTGAACCAAAGGCCATGTATGTTGGATGTGTTGTTGATCACAATTTCATGTTGCTAAATAAAGCTTTTACTGCAGCAATTCTGTCACTTACTATTTTATCTACTGTACATTCTATAAAGTAAAGATGACTCAATCACTTTTAGATAGTATGTTGCCAAAAAGGCACACATAAGACACTCAACCAACCAATGTAGAGTGGTTTACAGTAAAAGGAAATGGAATTATAAAAAACGGTGTATTTCATATTGTCTATTGTATGCAGGTAGAACTGAAACATGAAAAGTAATGTAGTTTTTGTAATGCCATCAACTGTTAGTATTTTGAAAGTTGTTATGCTATGATTGACTATATGTTGCTCTTAGATAGAAAATATGCTAGTGTTTTGACAGAATGATTAGATATTGAGTCTGGTTTGCCGTGTTTTTATAGAGTTCGTGTATGTAAACAACGTTTTTTTGCATTTTGAAATGCGGAGTTGGTATTTAATGAACAAAATGTGGTTTTGAGTAGAACATTTACTATTTGTCTAATTGTGTGATGTCGGTGTGTTGCTGTGTTAAGAGTTTAGAAAAAGTATCTTAAGTACAAGTAAACACTTTAATAGCCGAGCAGTTAGCCACTAACTGTGACTAGCTGGCTGACTGACTAGCTGACTAACTAGCTGACTAGCTGACTGACTAGCTGGCTGACCGACTGACTGATTAACTGACTGACTGATTAACTGACTAGCTGACTAACTGACTGACTATATTTACATTTTAGTCATTTAGCAGACGGTCTTATGACAGACTGACTGACTGACTGACTGACTAACTGACTTGCTGAATGACTAGCTGACTACATAAATATAGTTACATTTACATATTAGTCATTTAGCAGACAGTCTTATTTCAGACTGACTGACTGACTTGCTGATTGACTAGCTGACTGACTGACTGACTAACTGACTACATAAATATAGGTACATTTACATATTAGTCATTTAGCAGACAGTCTTATTTCAGACTGACTAACTGACTTGCTGATTGACTAGCTGACTACATAAATATAGTTACATTTACATATTAGTCACTTAGCAGACAGTCTTATTTCAGACTGACTGACTAGCTGACTAACTGACTTGCTGACTGACTAGCTGACTGACTGACTAACTGACTAATTAAATATAGTGACATTTACATATTAGTCATTTAGCAGACAGTCTTATTTCAGACTGACTGACTGACTAGCTGATTGACTAGCTGACTGACTGACTAACTGACTAATTAAATATAGTTACATTTACATATTAGTCATTTAGTAGACAGTCTTATTTCAGACTGACTGACTGACTTGCTGACTGACTAGCTGACTGACTGAATGACTAACTGACTAATTAAATATAGTGACATTGACATATTAGTCACTTAGAAGACAGTCTTATTTCAGACTGACTAACTAGCTGACTAACTGACTTGCTGACTGACTAGCTGACTGACTGACTGACTAACTGACTAATTAAATATAGTTACATTTACATATTAGTCATTTAGCAGAGAGTCTTATTTCAGACTGACTGACTGACTGACTAGCTGATTGACTAGCTGACTGACTGACTAACTGACTAATTAAATATAGTTACATTTACATATTAGTCATTTAGTAGACAGTCTTATTTCAGACTGACTGACTGACTAGCTGATTGACTAGCTGAATGACTGAATGACTAACTGACTAATTAAATATAGTTACATTTACATATTAGTCACTTAGCAGACAGTCTTATTTCAGACTGACTAACTGACTTGCTGACTGACTAGCTGACTGACTGACTGACTAACTGACTACATAAATATAGTTACATTTACATATTAGTCACTTAGCAGACAGTCTTATTTCAGACTGACTGACTAGCTGACTAACTGACTTGCTGACTGACTAGCTGACTGACTGACTAACTGACTAATTAAATATAGTGACATTTACATATTAGTCATTTAGCAGACAGTCTTATTTCAGACTGACTGACTGACTAGCTGACTAACTGACTTGCTGATTGACTAGCTGACTGACTGACTAACTGACTAATTAAATGTAGTTAAATTGACATATTAGTCATTTAGCATTTAGCGGTCTTATAACTGAGTAACTGACTGATTCCAACATAATGCTGAGCAGCAATTGTAGTTAGTAGCCAGTAAAAAGACTGCTAAAGAGGAATCGATAGAGGAACAGAGACTGTACATGCATGGTCACAATGAGTGTCAGTCATGTGATCCTTTGGGGATTTCTGTGTTTTTGTAAATTCACTGACTCGTCCTGTTGTGGTATTGTCTCTAGGTGATGGACCTTGCTTAGGCTCCCGGCTACCCGAAAAGCCTTACAAGTGGCTGTCCTATAAAGAGGTAAGCACAGAGTAGAACTACCTCTGTGCAGAACACTGAAGCACAAGAGCAATCTATAGCTCTGTATGTAACTCAGTCCTTGTAGTTTGTATTCCACTTGGATGTGTCATGTGGTTGATCAACAGATGCTCAGTTTACAGTACCCCCTACGTCTGCTGCTTCTAAAACATCTGTAGCAACACACAGTTGTATTTCAAGTTGATTTACACTAAAGCTTTATGTACCACTGCACTGAACTACTGGACTTTTTAACTTACATTTATTAACAAAACCGGGGGGATTTATTTTCACCATTCTATTCATGGTATTTGATCTTCTATGTTACTGAGAGTGATTTATTCAGGAAGCTTATAAACACTTCAGTGTTGGAATGCTGCAGCTGGAAGGATTCTGGAGTTACAAAAACACTGCTCCAATATTTGATCTATGACATCATGACAGTTGAGGAGAGCAAGCTTGTTTTATATTTTTTTTATACTGGCATATTTCTTGTTTCAACATACGCTCAGCTGCTGCCCATTCATTTTCACTTCCAGGTCACAACCCGGGCGGAGTACTTAGGGTCGGGGCTGCTGAGCCAGGGCTGCACGCCGTGCCCAGATCAGTTCATCGGAGTGTTTGCACAGAACAGGCCAGAGGTGAGGTCATTGTCAAAGCCAGACATTATGTGTGTCTCAAATGGCACCCATTCCCTACATAGTGCAATATTTTTGACCAGACCCCTATTAAAAGTAGTGCACTATATAGGGAATAGGGTGCCATTTGGGACAAGACACTGATTCACAAATGTTCTGACATGATATAAAGGTTAACAGCTCCAACTCCATTCGTAGAGGCTTTTTTTTTTTTTGCGCTTTATGGCAACGGTGCCCTGGCCTCCTTTTAACCTGTCTGTCTCTAATTGCAGTGGATCATTTCGGAGCTGGCCTGCTACACCTACTCTATGGTGGTGGTGCCTCTGTATGACACACTAGGGCCTGATGCCATACGCTACATCATCAACACTGGTAAGACTAGCAGATTTCAGAGATCTGTGTCCCAAATGGCACCCTATTCACCTCTATGGGCCTTGGTCAAATCTAGTGCACGACATAGGTAATTAGGGATCCATTTGGGACAGAGCCCTACAGTAATTGTACTGCTGGCATTAGCGGTGCGTGGTTAAAATCACCAGGGATGCTAATACAGAAAAAAAATCCATATTACAACCTATGTGTTGTGATAATTGTGTTGTTTTCTCTACAACCTGTTAGTTTATATGCCTTGCCACTGTGATATATAGATAGGCCTAAGGCAGAGACAGTAAGAACACAGTGGCAGAATAAATTCAACCACACCTTTGTTTCATCACTAAACCGGAGAGCAACCTCTGGTGAAGTCCACAAAGCATATTGCATGTTACAGTTACATGAACTACAGCATGATAAGTTAATGTTCCCCACATTTTCTGACTACTAAACAACTATTGATTTAGAACCACAGAGTTTTACCACAAGTCGCAAAGAAAACAGAATCTGCCTCCACCATTCCAGAACCATTTCAACTTCAACATTTCAACATTATCTAATCACCTCTGCTTCGTCTAATACAGTGACAACTAAAAGATATCAAAAACTGTTTAGTCCAATCAACATAAGCTAAAGATGATGTGGCTGTCCATGGTACTGATTTGTGTGTGTGTGTGTGTGTGTGTGTGTGTGTGTGTGTGTGTGTGTGTGTGTGTGTGTGTGTGTGTGTGTGTGTGTGTGTGTGTGTGTGTGTGTGTGTGTGTGTGCAAATAGAAAAAACATGTTGACTCACCCTACTTGTAGAGAAACGCCAATGCCATCCTCTTCTTTCATGTTGCTTAAATGGTCTATGACTCTGTCATACAGTGCACGTTTTTAGTTGTTGTTGTCCTAGGCTACTATGAATACACGCCACTGGCTGCTGGAGCTTGTTGTGTGCTGGTGTAATTCTATAGCTAGGCCGGGGTTATGCCATACAGGTGTATGCCAACGCACAACCTATTGTGTTGGCACATGCCCTACTTTGCCCCGTCTACTCTTTATTAACCTATAGCACTAGATCTGAGACTCTTCCTTTTATTTTAAAAGGAACATTTATTTAGTTTCATGGACCAGTTATTTTGATACTTTTTTGGGGTCCAGTTGTGTTAAAAAATTATGTTACATTTTAGTTGTTTAGGATTCAAACCAACAAACTTTAATTTACAGACCCAATGTACTTAACCACTAGGCTACCTGCTGCTAACAACTTGTATGAAACACATCCTACCTATAGATCTGGGATGGGCAACAGGCGGCCGTGGGTTTTGAAGGCCCTCGGATCGATACCCACCCAAAAAAGATATTCTATATTTATTATATATATTATATATTTATTATATATATATTTTTGGGAAACTCTGTCTAGGGTATGCACATGTGGGTACGCAGACCCGCGAGCAACTGCGGCCCCTCATGAAGAGTTCAGTGGTTTTGTGGCCCCCACCCCATCAAAGTTGCCCATCCCTGCTATAGATGACGCTCATAAGCTGAGACACTCGTCCTTCCCTTCCTGAACAGTTGTCCTTAGACTAGAGAATTCTGTTTTATTGTGTTGTGTTTCAGACACACAATCCCTCTAACTCTCTCTCTCTCTCTCTCTCTCTCTCTCTCTCTCTCTCTCTCTCTCTCTCTCTCTCTCTCTCTCACACACACACACACAGACACACACACAGACACACACACACACACACACACAGAGGAATCAGGTTAGGGCTCACCTTCGCCTTATGCTGGAGGTAATGAGCTTAGCTCAGTTGGTTTGGGAGGAAGGGAGAGCCTCTCTCTGTCGTTACACTTTCCTCCTTCCCCATGTCCTCAGGACTTTCCATCCTTCAGTTTGACACTAATCAGTTAACTGACATAAAACTCTGTCATGTTATTCATCTCTTTCCAACTGCCCCTCAGTTACACAGTGCTTTGGTTTTGGCCCAGTGTCCCAACAGAATTTGTCTCTGCTCCAAGGCCGTGAAATGGAAATCTGTGTGTAGAGCAGTAGTTATCTGTGTGTAGAGCAGTAGTTATCTGTGTGTAGAGCAGTAGTTATCTCTGTGTAGAGCAGTAGTTATCTGTGTGTAGAGCAGTAGTTATCTGTGTGTTTACTAGCTGATTGGATCATGTATGTGTCTTCTATTTCTCACACAAGAAGTGGGGGCATTTTGTGTGCTGTCTTTCAGCGGACATCGTCACAGTAATCTGTGACAAGCCTGAGAAGGCCCAGGTGCTTTTGGGTAACGTGGAGAGGCAGGAGACCCCTGGGCTGAAGAGAATCATCCTGATGGACCCCTTTGATCCTGCCCTGCTGGAGGAGGGGGCGGGCTGCGGGGTCATCGTCCAGTCCATGCAAGATGTGGAGGTAGGGATAGTGTGTAGGGGGGCACGGGTGATGGGGAGTAGTGTATGGGGGTAGGGAGAGGGGAGAGAGGGAGGGGGAGAGTAGATGCTCATGGAGAGGGGAGGGAGGGGCTTCAGGTGGGGAGGGAGAGAGGCCTCAGCTCAGCTAATATAATGTATCAAAGCCCAACCCTGTCTATGCAGAGACCTGTAGCTCAGCTGTGTACTCTTTCCACTGCTTGCAAGCCACACGATTGATTCTTTGGAGAAGTATGAACAACACTTCAATGGCTCCATGTCTATGTACTCCGAACACTCCAAACACTAATGTATGACTGGTGTGTTGGCTATAACTTAATAAAGACTGTAGTATGTACAGTGTTTACTGTAATCCATGTACTAGCCCTCTGAGGGCAAGAGATAGGCATTATTATTTCTGCAGAACATGATGGTATCTTGAACAGGTCTAGCCTGTCTCACTTCCTTGCTGTAAATTACCATGTCAACAAAAAACAAACATTATGAAAGAAGCGAAGGTTATGGTTAAATCCTACATTTTGTCAAATAAAGAAAGAATGCTTCTGTTACAGTTTACTAAATGAATCTAGTGTAAAACTATGCAAGCAAGAGAGAGTTGTTCAGATATTTAGTCCCTTCCACTTTATTATGGCTGTGTTTTATGGTTCTTCTAATGATTATCTAACACAAGATAATGTGCTTGTTTGCTTGCTGCCGTCCCATCCAGGATCTGGGCAGAGAGAACCACAGAAAGCCCCTGGTGAGTTCAGTCTTATATGTCTGGTCTGGTTAGTTGTCTGTGTCTCAAATAGCAACCTATTCCCTACTCAATCGATGCCGCCCAATTCTCACCTTAAAGTAGTGCACTAAATAGGGAATATGGTGTCAGTTGGACAGCATCCAGCCTCGAGATGTATACGGTCTGTCCCTGTCTGCCGCGCTCTGCACAGGAAGAATGCAGGAAGACCTCAGAGTGGTGCTGACTATGTTTTGTTATGTTTTAGACATATTTTAGACATGATCTCTGGCTGGGTGACAGTTTTCCCTCCATGACCTATTTGTGTATGCAGAGAGGGTTGTGTTGAATGTGTACTTAAATGTTTGAATGTGGAAAAAAAAAGTTATACAATTCAGATTTGTGCTTTTGAGACCTGAGTACAAACCAATTGGTTCCCTTTGATTGCAATCTACGTGTGCTATTGTGTTAGAATTGAGATCACACCATCCAAGACAACACAGTAGAGAAGGTCTGCAAACATTCTTTAGCTGTCTGTTACTGTAGTAACCACTGTTTAAAATGCATACTGTATTAATATCCCTTTTGATCTCACATAGCACTTTAAGTCTGTGAGTGTTTTGTATTCTCGTTTTACGTGACCATCTTCTACATTGACATATTGCTTTAAATGCCTGAGATGGGCTAATATAACATTGACTATTATCTGAAGGTGATATCAATGAGTTCATGATCTCATTGGGACTATTTCCTGACTGTGTTTTTGTTCCCCACAGCCACCTACACCAGAAGATCTGTCCATCGTGTGCTTCACCAGTGGTACCACAGGTATCTCCATCTAGCCACCAGATAAACTATAGCTCGCCAAAGTGTCTTATTCTTACAAGCTGATATAATTGAATCAAATGTTATTAGTCACATGTGCCGAATACAACAGGTGTGGACCTTACAGTGAAATGCTTACTTACGAGCCCCTAACCGACAGTGCAGTTTCAAAAAATATGGATAAGAATAAGAGATAAAAGTAACAAGTAATTAAAGAGCAGCAGTAAAAAAATAACAATCTATACAGGGGGGTGCCGGGACAGAGTCAATGTGGGGGGGCACCGGTTAGTTGAGGTAGTATGTACATGTAGGTAGAGTTAATTAAAGTGACGATGCATAGATGACAACAGAGAGTGGCAGTGGTGTGGAGAGAGGGGGGGGGGCAATACTGATCACAATATTGATGTGTATTAACACAGTAATGCAGTATCTGAAGAGTTCCTCCACAATCCCTGGTTCAAGTCCAACCCTGACGGTAGCTTTGGTCTGTTTCAGGACAACTTTATGAAGCGTGTCTATTGTTTCTCTCATCGTGTGTGACAGATTATTAACAGGAAGAGGCCTCCCTCTGACCACTTAAAGCCAATGCCATGTATCAGGGTTGAAATGGTACAGTAATGGTCATGGTAGGGCCCATATTAACAGTGAGACTTCAGAGGGAAAGGCAGTTCTGCATCAAAAGGGGCTTAGGTGGTAGGCGTGGAGGGGGGGCAATGCAATGGGCGTGGTCGGCCCGTCGGCATGGCAATGGGCGTGGTCGGCCTGTCGGCATGGCTGAATTTTAGAGAACATTTTAGACGCCCCAATTTCAGAGCCATTTCTGCATTGAAGCAAATTTCCTGAAATTTTACACAATTCTCTATGGAGCTGAGAGAAAATGTTTCGGTTTTAAAGCTAGTTTCATGTGATACTACATATTCTGTAATGGTGCTAAGAAAAAAGGTTTCAGTTTTAAAACAAATTTCCTGCAATTCTATGCATTTTGGCTAATGTTACTTTGCTAAAACATAATAACAAATATTGTCAATACTGTTAAATTCATTGGGTAACACTTTACATTAAGTTGCCCCTATTACCATGTACTGTAACTAACACAGTAATAACTGCATTAGCAATATAGTAGTTACATACTGTAGGTGTTACTATGTAATTACATGGTAATAAGGTTGTAGCCTTATCAGATATTACACAATTGGAACAAGGAATCTGTAATCACACATCCACTTGCTGAAGGTTGATTCAGATGTGTAACTACTTATGTTATTACACATGTTCTTGTACCACTATTTAACTAATGTTTTGTAATTACACATTTAAAAGTCACCTGTGAATTACCATGTTAATAACTCAAACCAAACTCTGTCCTTGTTACATGTACCAGGGTTGGGAAGTAACTGATTACATGTAACCCGTTACATGTAAGGGATTACAAAAAAAACGTTAACTGTAATCTGTTACGTTACCAGCAAAATATTGTAATCAGATTACCGATACTTATGAAAATGAAAAACTAGATGATTACTTTGAGGATTACTTTTAAATTCAGAAAGGATGTTTGACACTTTGTTTTCTCAATGACATTCAAATCAGCATTGAAAAAAAGGCGCAGGTTTAAGTTTGTTCCACCTGAGTGAGTCTGACCACAAGTCAGAGACCAATAAGAGCGTCTGCTAAATGACTTAAATGTAAATGTAAATGTAATATGATGACACACCAAATGTGTTTGATGGATCGCATGAAAAGAGCAGGAATAGGCTTTTGTAGGCTACAGTCCAAGCTATGTCTTCCAATGGTGTGACTGCTGTCGGCATCCAAAGATTATCCAATTTGAATAAACGCTTGGTGGTAAGGATGACAGTAGTAGTATAGTCTACGGTGATACGGATATCACTTATTATTGATATCTACATAGTGCATTGATGTGAATCACCCAGCTGTTCTCTCATTTAGCTATTTGCTGCTTACGGATTGTGGTTGTTGAGGATGGCTGTTCACAAATCTAAATGTGTATTTGAACCCAATAATGGTTGAATTCAAGAAGTTTAAGCTGCCTATCAATCATTGTTTTTGAAACCAGTGGACAGCCAGTGAAAAATGGGCTCTTGCAACAGCTGCATAGTGCTGTTCCCAACCTATGAGCAATAAAAACCCTACTTTTATTCTAATCTAATTCATGCTGATAAAAGAAATCCATAGGCGTAATGGACACGTGCTGAAACTTGCAAACTTTTGATAGACTTAAAGGGGCAATGTGTAGTTGCTGCACCCATTTTTGGACTTAGAAATTATATATACAGAACCAGTCAGAATTTGACACACCTACTCATTCCAGGGTTTTTCTTTATTTTACTATTTTCTACATTGTTGAATAATAGTGAAGACATCAAAACTACGAAATAACACATAAGGAATCATGTAGTAACCAAAAAAAGTGTTAAACAAATCAAAATATATTTTAGATTTTATGTTCTTCAAAGTAGCCACCCTTTGCCTTGATGACAGCTTTGCACACTCTTGGCAAAGCATGCCTTTCCATGAGCGCAGCATTTATTTTTAACTTGAATCAATGAGCCCAATCAGTCCTCCATTACAACAAAAATCATAAACATCAAAGTAGGGCTGGCTAATAAGTCCTTAGTTTTTGGGTCATGCTCAGGTAGAACACTTTGGTTAATCTATACTCCCATATTTCCAAGTCCTATTCTTGAAGATCAAGGTGTATAACATTTATTGGAATGACTGGAATTCTGATAGACTTTGGTTTTTAATGTAAAGATCAAATGTAATCGTATTATTATATGTAGCAGAAAGCGATGGGTTAGAAGAAGCCTACATAACCAACCCATAAAGTAAAATTGAGCATCCATATATGACCAGCTATGTAAACTTTAACATTGATTTATCCTGCAATAGATGTCGTTCAATTGGTAACATACATTTGTGTCTTCTTCTAATGCCTCTTAAGGGGGAAGTAATCTAAAAGTAACAGCATGCAATCCGATTACATTACTGAGTTACGTTACTCATTACATTTTAAGACAGGTAACTTGTAACTGCAACAGATCACATTTTAGAAAGTAACCTACCCAACCCTGCATGTAACTACAAGATACCACAACCATTGAATCCACATGTAATGCCAGGGTTGATAAATAGGCTAGGACCTGGTAACAACAATTGTAATAAGCCACACCCTGTCATAAACTACTGGTCATATTAAATTGGTTTATTTCTATGTTATGACCTGGCTCAAAGGCTACATATACCGAATCAAGTGTGATACAAGAACAATGTAGTTACATAAGATATACTTTTAACTATCATGTACCCACCCAGGAGCAAGCAACTTAATGTAAAGGGAAACCCAGTAAAGTACACCCTTTATAAATACTATGTAGTTACAATGTAACAACCTTTGCAGACAATAGACAACAACCTTGTTACCATGTCATTTACAAAGTAACAGCTACGTAACTACTATGTTACTTGAGTTATTACTGTGGAGTTACATAGTAATAGGGGCAACAATGTAAGGCGCTTGGTAATTTTATTACGGTCTGGCCACAAATACAGTCATATAGAATACCCTGGTATTTCCACACATGTAACCACAGCTTTAGTCACAAACAGCCTACTGCAATCATGGAAAGAGTGCCATCTGTTGGTCTTTCAGTGTAACTTCCATCAGCCAGTATGTGTTTTCCCATGGTGGATGTTTCCCCTGGTGCACTTGTTACACGCCTGCCCTGAGGCCAATCTAAACTCCTGTCTCTCTGAGTGTGTGTGTTCCAAAGGCTGTTACAGGGTTATTCAACTCAGGTTGCTCCCACTATGGCAAAGCAAAACACATACTGTTCATGTGTAGCCTGAAAAACAAGTGCCACAATGATAATTATGTTCGTTCCTAGGCTGCTAACTTGTTTTTCCGGATATATATGTCTAACCTTGTTGTTTTCCATCGATTGATACTGGATGGGTCCCAAAAGGAAAACCGTTTCCATATACAGTCATGGGTGTACACTTTTTACCATAGTCCTAAATATGCACTATAAGGGAATAGCGTGCTATCCATTGTTGAGAGTAGGTGGAGGAGGAGTCCATTGATTTTGTTGCACTGTTTTCTGTCCCTCTCCTCCGTAGGAAACCCAAAGGGAGTCATGCTGACACACGGGAATGTTGTGGCTGATTTCTCAGGCTTCCTCAAAGTGACAGATGTAAGTTCGATCGGACTATGGTATAGCTGACCCTTTCTGTGGAAGAAATGTCCCTTGTACAGTATTTATCTTGAGTAGGTGCTAAATGTCCCATTTATGTAACGATATTAGATGTAAGACTCACTAAATGGCTTCAAGTCCCATATCTTACATGGGACAATAACAAGATGGAAATGTACAATGCACAAATGTATTTGTTTTTGTGTGCTTGTGTATAATATCTGTTTCTCATTAAGATCATGTTTGACAGTTGAGTGGTGAGAAACAAACCCCACTGGGCACAGAAGTCATTCAACATCTATTCTGCATTGGTTCAATGTAATTTCGTTGAAATGACGTGGAAACAACGTTGATTCAACCATTGTGTACCCGATGGGGCGGTTCTAATCCCCTGCTAACCACTTTTCCTCTTCCTCATGCCACAGAAAGTAATATTCCCAAACCAAGACGACGTTCTTATCTCCTTCCTGCCTCTGGCGCACATGTTTGAAAGACTCATCCAGGTAATGTCTCAAACAAAGCCCACACTAAGCTTTCATCTTTATAACTGTGTGTGTGTGTGTGTGTGTGTGTGTGTGTGTGTGTGTGTGTGTGTGTGTGTGTGTGTGTGTGTGTGTGTGTGTGTGTGTGTGTGTGTGTGTGTGGTGTGTGTGTGTACACATGTACCTGTATTTTCAGACATGTAGGATCTTGGCGATTACCCTTGTCCTTGGCTGTTATTGACCTGGTTATCTGCGGTTGGATTTCATTGTGACATTATATTATTATATAGGCATATCATCTGCTTGCTCTGGATAAGCTGGCTCATACAGTCATGGGTGTGCATTATTTCTGCCGGTTCTAACAGCTTCGCCCCCACAGGAAACTTGAGCCCTGCTGTTAACCCCCCACGCTGCCTCTAGCTTGGGATGCATCCTAAATTGCATCCTATCCCCTATATACTGAACTACTTTCGACATAGGGCCTTGGTCAAAAGTAGTGTACTACAAAGGGAATAGGGTGCTATTTAAATTGCAGGCTTGGTCTGTTGTTTCCGATAGCTGTGGTTCCATAGCTCGTGTTTTCAGTCCCTAACTACTGATTTTGGATCAGTCCCATATGTATTATTTTGAATAACTACTATGAGTTAAACAACAAAGCTGGCACTGGATCAGCTTCAGTACTGAAGGGGTAAAGCAACCATACAGGTTCAACCGAGGTTCTTTCCTTGTTAGTGTGTGAGACACAGACACAGGAAACCACCTCTCTTCCCCTCCAACACAAGCAGGCACATACTTCATGTTCACAAGAATGCACACACCCAATGTATGTGACCTTTATGTAACTAATGTAAACGCCTTTAAGTTCATCCTCAAAAGGAACGACCCATGTTCTCCTTGTAGAACTGGTTGAATAGGCTTTTCCATATACAGTAAGTTTTATGGTCCCTGCCAGTGCGCTCCAGTCTATTATGCAAATCATGTCTTTCAACACGTGAAAGAAAAAAAGGCAGTCCCTGCAGAGCCTGTCCTCATCATGACCTCAAAAACAGGAACTGTTCCAAAGAACTGTGTGAATTGTGGTACTTTCAAGACATCTCAGAAACTCTGAACCTCCGAGTTAAAATCAATATATTTTTTTGCGTTAAGTTTCCTGTTTGTCAATTCTGATATTTTGCAAGTGGGAAAGTCGGAGCCCTAGTTTCCAAGTGGACATTTTAGAGTTTTCGAGTTCCGAGTTGTCTTGAAAGCGGCATTAGGCCAGATCTATGCAACTGAATACAAGAAGTGCTTTTTGACTCAGTTGTAACTGTTAGGTTCTTTCCCCAGTCTGTGGTGTATTGTCACGGTGGCCGGATCGGTTTCTTCCAAGGCGACATCCGCCTGTTGTCTGATGACATGAAGGCCTTACGGCCCACCATCTTCCCTGTGGTACCTCGACTGCTCAACCGCATGTACGACAAGGTGAGAGAACCAGCCTTTACACCCCCCCCCTACACACACACCTCCCTTCATTTTTCATATCTTATATCAACTCACCCCCTCTCTTGAATGTCTATGTGTGTGTGTGTGTGTGTGTGTGTGTGTGTGTGTGTGTGTGTGTGTGTGTGTGTGTGTGTGTGTGTGTGTGTGTGTGTGTGTGTGTACTCTACAGATATTCAGCCAGGCCAACACCCCATTGAAGCGTTGGCTGCTGAACTTTGCAGCTAAGAGAAAAGGGGCAGAGGTCAGCAGGGGGATCATCCGCATGGACAGCCTGTGGGATAAGATATTCTTCAGTAAGATACAGGTATCCACCTCCCCTCCTCCATTCCTTCTCTTCTCCTCCTGCCTATGAGTGGCCTGATATGGTGCCCCCGCACATTGGCTACCCGGACTATCTGCATTGTGCCCCGCCACCCACCAACCCCTCTTTTACGCTACTGCTACTCTCTGTTTATCATATATGTATAGTCAATTTAACCATATCTACATGTACATACTACCTCAATTAGCCTGACTTACCGGTGCCTATATGTAGCCTCGCTACAGTTATTTTTCATTGTTGTTTTTATTTCTTTACTTATCCATTGTTCACCTAATACCTATTTTTTACTTAAAAATTACACTGTTGGTTAGGGCCTGTATGTAAGCATTTCACTGTAAGGTCTACTACACCTGTTGTTTTCGGCGCACGTGACAAATAAACTTTGATTTGATTTGCTGTGTGTGTACAGGCAATAAAATGGGAATATGCACTGTGACCCGTGGAAGTGTTGCTAGGCAGGCAGGATGCACTGTATTTCAACAACACAGACTGCATTCCTGGTGTGTTGTGGGAGTTTGGGTTGTGTAATAGTATCGTGTTCTGTTGGCAGGCCAGCCTGGGTGGGAGGTTACGCATGATTGTAACTGGAGCTGCGCCGGCCTCCCCCACTGTACTGGGGTTTCTCAGGGCTGCACTGGGTTGTCAGGTAAGTGATGCACACGTGAATGCGCACACACAAACACACACATGGTGGATAAACACACACATGCAGCTGCATGCGTAAGCATACACATGCGCACACACACGCACATGTGTTGACAAACACACAAATGCATGCAGCCACAAGCACACCATCAGACTGATCATATCACATCCTGCTAACATCCTGTCTGTCCTGGCTGTCTGTAGGTGTATGAGGCGTATGGCCAGACAGAGTGTACTGCTGGTTGTACTTTCACCACTCCTGGAGACTGGACCTCAGGTGAGCTTATCTCTCCTCACCCCTCTCCTCAACGCTCTTCCCTTCTCCTCTCTTCCCCACTCCTTTCTTCTCTTCTCCTCTCTCCCCCACTCCTTTCTTCTCATCTTTTCTCTTCTCCTCTCTCCCCCACTCCTTTCTTCTCATCTTTTCTCTTCTCCTCTCTCCCCCACTCCTTTCTTCTCATCTTTTATCTTCTCCTCTCTTCCCCACTCCTTTCTTCTCATCTTTTCTCTTCTCCTTTCTTCCCCACTTCTTTCTTCTCATCTTTTCTCTTCCCCACTCTTTTCTTCTCATCTTTTCTCTTCCCCACTCCTTTCTTCTCATCTTTTCTCTTCTCCTCTCTTCCCCACTGCTTTCTTCTCATCTTTCTCTTCTCCCTCTCTCCCCCACTCCTTTTTCTTCTCTTCTCCTCTCTCCCACACTCCTTTCTTCTCTTCTCCTCTCTCCCCCACTCCTTTCTTCTCTTCTCCTCTCCCCCACTCCTTTCTTCTCTTCTCCTTTCTCCCCCACTCATTTCTTCTCATCTCTTCTCTTCTCCTTTCTTCTCCTCTTTTACTTGTCTCCTCTTCTACTCCACTTCAACCGGTCAACAGCTGTTCCACTCCTAGTACACCCAAGTGGTGCAACTATACATAGGGAGCCATTTGGGACCCACCCCTACATTAGGCCAGGGAGCAAGAGTACCTTTATGACATCAGAGTACAGTCGGCTCTAGCCCATGCCTGTTTAAAAACATTATACTTCACCACTGGGGTGAAAGTCTAAGAGGTTTTACAACGGTGGAAACACAAGCCCACAGAGATAACACGCTGTGTATTGGGGACACATTATAGTGTGACTGAGTATAGCTGCTGCTGACTGATGCCAACATTAACAAGGCCCTCCATGTCCTGAGGAGATGGGGTTATGAGTCAGTGTCGCTTGCTTTCAGCGGAAGGACCACCGCAACGTGTAATATTTTACTGTGAACACTACAGCTGAAGCTAACTCTTTCCTCCGCCGCACGTAAGTGCTTTCAGCTTCAGACTCAAACAAACAAACAAGGTTCTCACTGTTTTTAGCTCTGTGGCTTCCGGTTGGCTGCACGTTTCAGGGCCACAACCATTTCCCCTCTGTAATGTGTGAGAATAGGGGCAACTAGTCGGGAGGCTTAATTGTAGTTGGGTCAACAACCTTTGGATCACAGCCAGTATTTACCCACGTACTCTGATGTGCTACAAAACACTGGCAGTTGCAGTATTTCAACCCAAGCATGCAATAGACACTTTATTGTCTCGGTGAAACAGCCATGGCCAAAGGTTACACTGGAAATATGTTGAGCTGCAGTACATTTGAATGGATGCTAGAGCAGCTCTAACACCTGACCCACCCATCAGCCCACTGAATCATCGGTTATGTCCCAAATGGCACCCTATTTCCTATATAGTGCACTACTTTTGACCAGAGCCCTATGGGAATAGGGTCCCCTATGGGTCCTGGTCAAAAGCTGTGCACTATATAAGGAATAAGATGTGATTTGGAATGCAGCCATAATCTCCTGTCTTCCTGGAAATGTCATTACTTATTACATATTATTTCATGATGCAGACTTTGCCAGGTCTAGCATAAATTTCCAGCCCAAGGACCACTCAAAACCCACCCACAAGGCCTGAAAACTAGGCCAAAATGTTTTTGTTTTTTTCAGCAAGAGAGGAGTTGTTAAATAGGTGTCTCCATAATGACAATCTAGATACAACTGGTAAAAAAGGCAAAATTGACTGAGAACACATTCTCATTTACAGCAACGACCTGGGGAATAGTTACAGGGGAGAGGAGGGGGAATGAATGAGCCAATTGGACGCTGGGATGATTAGGTGGTTATGATAGTATGAGGGTCAGACTGGGTATTTAGCCAGGACACCAGGGTTATCACCCCTACTCTTACGAGTAGTGCCATAGTATCTTTAGTGACCACAGAAAGTCAGGAAACCAATTTAACGTCCCATCTGAAAAACAGCACCCTACACAGGGCAATGTTCCCAATAAAATATATTTTTTTGTGATCTTGATCAAGTGTTTGTAAGCTACTCTGGACTTCTATAGGCCCTGCGCATTATACTCTTCGACACTATTAAAAACAATTTGGAACTCGCTAGTGCTGTTATTCGTTTGTTGTTCTCACATGACTTGTCATGAAGTGCTGCTCTCCTCTCACTTGTGACTCTCTCAACACACGGCCCTCCCCATCCCTCGATCCCTCCCTCCCTACCACTCTCTCAGCAACAGACTGACTCACTACCTGATTATCAATAGCAGCAGGTCACAGTGAAATAAATAGATAAAAAAATACACAAAAAATAGAAATACCATAGAAATACCATGGCAGCGGCGGTGTTACTTAGAAGTAGCGCAAAAACCTGCAACCCGCAACCAATACATTTTCCCCTGTGACATTGTTTTCAAAGGACTTCAATGTTCAGAAAAACCATGGACATGGCAACCCTGATCAGTACACTCTCTTAATAAGGCCCTGTGCTCTTACAGTTCCTGGGCAGTGGGGCAGCCTGCTGTTGGTTTGGAATCAGACACAACTGAATGTGTGGATGACATTCAGGGATCTCAGTGGGGAATAACAATTTCAGATCTTCACACACCCTAGAATTGAGCTTTGGCTTTGTGCCTTGCAATGTTTTTATGTTTAGCAAGTATGGAGAAAAGTATGACTTCTCTAACTATTGTGCAGGCCTGATTGTCAAACAATATACATTTTTGCGTATTTCCACTAAAATATGCACATTTGAGTTGTAAAGGTAATATAGTCATGATTAAGGAACATTTGTATTGCGTCAAATTAAAATATTATTGAACTGCTCCCCCTACTGGTTTGATTCTATATTTCAGTATTTTCAGCTTCACATTGGAGTTTTGGCCTGACTGTATAAATGTATACTTTTTGGTGGCAGCCAATTTACTTTTATTTATCTAATGACTTCAATCCACCAAATGAAGATGTGACTCCACAGCTGTCTGTACACTAGATTTTTTTCTCATACTTCTCCATGGTTTGATGGCTAACTCTAGGTCATGTGGGGGCACCATTGCCATGTAACCTCATCAAGCTGGTGGATGTGGCTGAGAAGAACTACTTTGCACGCAAGGGAGAAGGAGAGGTGAGTTCAATAAAGCATCAAGGACATTTTAGGGTAATCCCTATTTGAACATGGTCCCAGACAGTTGATCACTGAGGCTATGTAAGCATTAGTCGATTTGATAGTTTGGTGCTGAACACATTCTCTTTAATTCTCACTCTGTGGCTGTCTCCCTCTCTCTGATCATCCATTAGGTGTGTGTGAAAGGACCCAATGTTTTCAAGGGCTACCTCAAAGACCCTGAGAGGACTGCTGAAACCCTGGACACAGATGGTTGGCTCCACACCGGAGACATAGGGAGATGGTTACCTGTACGTACACATGCTTGTTTATGACCCTTCCCTTGAAAATACATTTCCTCAAACATCTATTTGCCTTCCTGGTGTTATATACCCTCAATATCAGGGCCAAATCCTAACTTGACATTCACAACTATTTCAATTCAAATGTAAGGTATGTGCCTATTTTTGATGTCTGCCCTCCGCTCCTCAGAACGGTACACTGAAGATCATTGACAGGAAGAAGCACATCTTTAAGCTGGCCCAGGGAGAGTACATCTCCCCTGAGAAGATAGAGAACATTTACATCCGCTGTGAGCCTGTGACCCAGCTCTACGTCCATGGTGACAGCCTACAGGTGATCTCCCTAACCACTTGGTTGTTATCACATGACAGCCTACAGGTGATCTCCCTAACCACTTGGTTGTTATCACATGACAGCCTACAGGTGATCTCCCTAACCACTTGGTTGTTATCACATGACAGCCTACAGGTGATCTCCCTAACCACTTGGTTGTTATCACATAACAGCCGATGGTAAGAGTTGTTTGGCCATTATCATTAAAGTTGAGCAGAACCACTGGAACACAGCTAGACATTAGCCCTATAAAAATCTGTCAGTTTACACTAGAAATCATTTTTTTCATCAATTCACTGCGTACACACTTCCGCATCTGCGATGAAAGGTGGCAAGCGATGTTTGTCAGACCGTGAGGCATCCCGAAAATTAGTCTTCTCACAAAATTGGATAACACTTTACTTGACACCCAGTGTCATAACACATTATGATACAGTCATAACCATGTCATAATATGTCATAACAGCTGACATAACTTGTCATAATATGGTCTATATTGCATTATTTTATCACTGGTTATGATACCAACAAAAGAGTGACAGAACCCACAAAACATGCACCTCTGTTGCTTATGACTAGGATGAATGCAGGAGCAGATTTCAGGTACAAGAAACCCTCTTTTTGACTGATATAAGGTCATGTACATGATAGGCCTATCTGGCTTACATGATTATGATGGTCATAATGCATCTTGGCAGTGTCATAAATCACATGAGCGAAGTTCACTGAACCACCTCGACTAAAATTACAATTGATAGCCTTTGAGTTAGAGTATGATCATTTTTAAAAACATGACACTGATACTGAGGTTAATTGGTAAACTATAACAGACTATGTGAGGTCAAAAAATGTAGGTATCATAACAGGTGTTATGTAGGTGTCATAATCAGCCATAAAATAACACAATATATGTCACAATAAGTGTAAATATGGGTCATGACAGTGTTATGGCAAGTTATGTCAGCTGTTATGACACATTATGACATGGTTATGACCGTGTCATAACGTCTTATAACGCTGGGTTTAAAGTAAAGTGTTACCCAAAATCGTCTGTAGCGTCTGAATGGTTTGACCATTATTACCCCTCTATGGAAAGATGAGACTCTCCCGAACACAATGGTGTTTTCCGTTTTGCTCTACGACCCCCACGAGCGTCTTGGGACTAGTCTGAAGTCAGTACAACCGATCTACTAACTTCTGTCTGTAGCGTCAAAACAGTTTGGACAACACACTAATATGACCCCTCTGTTGAAAGGTGAGACTCTCACAAACACAAATATGTTGTTTTGCTCTAGGATGCCCACAGGCCACACCAGACCCGTCTGAAGGTCCCCATACCAGTTGAAAAAATTAAATGAAAAAAAAAAAAAAAAAAAATGAAACAAAATGATTAACGCAGCATGTAAAGTGTTGGTCCCATGTTTTATGAGCTGAAATAAAACATCCCAGAAATTGTCCTTATGCAAATGTATTTCTCAAAAATGTTGTGCACAGATTTGTTTACATTCCTGTTAGTGAGCATTTCTCCTTTGCCAAGATAATCCATTACAACTGACAGGTGTGACATATGAAGAAGCTGATTAAACAGCATGATTATTACACAGGTGCACCTTGTGCTGGGGACAATAAAAGGCAACTGTAAAATGTGCAGTTTTGTTAGACAACACAATGCCAAAGATGTCTCAAGTTGAGGGAGTGTGCAATTGGCATGCTGACTGGAGGAATTTCCACCAGAGCTGTTACCAGAGAATTTATCGTTAATTTCTTAAGCCACCTCCAATTTTGCTTTAGATAATTTAGCAGTTCATCCAACCAGCCTCACAACCGCAGACCACCTGTATAGCGTTGTGTGGACGAGCGGTTTGCTGATGTCAACATTGTGAACAGAGTGCCCAATGATGGCGGTGGGGTTATGGTATGGGCAGGCATAAGCTACGGACAACGAACACAATTGCATTTATCGATGGCAATTTGAATGCACAGAGATACCGTGACAAGATCCTGAGGCCCATTGTAATGCCATTCATCCACCACCACCACCTCATGTTTCAGCATGATAATGCAAGGCCCCATGTTGCAAGGATCTGTACACAATTCCTGGAAGCTGAAAATGTCCCAGTTCTTCCATGGCCTGCATACTTACCAGATACAGTGGGGAGAACAAGTATTTGATACACTGCCGATTTTGCAGGTTTTCCTACTTACAAAGCATGTAGAGGTCTGTCATTTTTATCATAGGTACACTTCAACTGTGAGAGACGGAATCTAAAACAAAAATCCAGAAAAACACATTGTATGATTTTTAAGTAATTAATTAGCATTTTATTGCATGACATAAGTATTTGATACATCAGAAAAGCAGAACTTAATATTTGGTACAGAAACCTTTGTTTGCAATTACAGAGATCATACGTTTCTTGTAGTTCTTAACCAGGTTTGCACACACTGCAGCAGGGATTTAGGCCCACTCCTCCATACATACCTTCTCCAGATCCTTCAGGTTTCGGGGCTGTCGCTGGGCAATACGGACTTTCAGCTCCCTCCAAAGATGTTCTATTGGGGTCAGGTCTGGAGACTGGCTAGGCCACTCCAGGACCTTGAGATGCTTCTTACGGAGCCACTCCTTAGTTGCCCTGGCTGTGTGTTTCGGGTCGTTGTCATGCTGGAAGACCCAGCCCATCTTCAATGCTCTTACTGATCCTCCCCTCAATACGGTGCAGTCATCCTGTCCCCTTTGCAGAAAAGCATCCCCAAAGAATGATGTTTCCACCTCCGTGCTTCACGGTTGGGATGGTGTTCTTGGAGTTGTACTCATCCTTCTTCTTCCTCCAAACAGGGCGAGTGGAGTTTAGAGCAAAAAGCTCTATTTTTGTCTCATCAGACCACATGACCTTCTCCCATTCCTCTTCTGGATCATTCAGATGGTCATTGGCAAACTTCAGACGGGCCTGGACATGCGCTGGATTGAGCTGGGGGACCTTGCGTGCGCTGCAGGATTTTAATCCATGACGGCGTAGTGTGTTACTAATGGTTTTCTTTGAGACTGTGGTCCCAGCTCTCTTCAGGTCATTGACCAGGTCCTGCCGTGTAGTTCTGGGCTGATCCCTCACCCTCCTCATGATCATTGATGCCCCACGAGGTGAGATCTTTCATGGAGCCCCAGACCGAGGGTGATTGACCGTCATCTTGAACATCTTCCATTTTCTAATAATTGCGCCAACAGTTGTTGCCTTCTCACCAAGCTGCTTGCCTATTGTCCTGTAGCCCATCCCAGCCATGTGCAGGTCTACAATTTTATCCCTGATGTCCTTAAACAGCTCTCTGGTCTTGGCCATTGTGGAGAGGTTGGAGTCTGTTTGATTGAGTATGTGGACAGGTGCAGTTAATACAGGTAATGAGTGAGAACATGAGGGCTTCTTAAAGAAAAACTAACAGGTCTGTGAGAGACGGAATTCTTACTGGTTGGTAGGTGATCAAATACTTATGTCATGCGATAAAATGCAAATTAATTACTTAAAAATCATACAATGTGATTTTCTGGATTTTTGTTTTAGATTCCGTCTCTCACAGTTGAAAGTGTACCTATGATAAAAATTACAGACCCCTACATGCTTTGTAAGTAGGAAAACCTGCAAAATCGGCAGTGTATCAAATACTTGTTCTCCCCACTGTATGTCACCCGTTGAGCATGTTTGGGATGCTCTGGATCAACGTGTACGCCAGCGTGTTCCAGATCCCGGCAATATCCAGAAACTTCAACCAGCCATTGAAGAGGAGTGGGACAACATTCCACAGGCCACAATCAACAGCCTGAACAACTCTATGCAAAGGAGATCTGTGGCACTGCATAAGGCACATTTTTTAAAGGTATCTGTGACCAACAGATGCATATCTGTATTCCCAGTCATGTGACATTAGGGACTAATGAATTTATTTCAATTGACTGTTGCTCAGTAAAATCTGTGAAGTTGTTACATGTTGCGTTTATATTTTTGTTCAATGCACATATAGGGACAATTTATTCAAAAAATAAGGGGTTAAATACATATAAAAAAAATACATATAAACCTTTTCTCTTTCTTAAATCTCTCAGATATAGGACACTTCAGAACAAATTTCCTTGAGATTATTTTGGGACTATCTGTTCCATGTAGTGAATCTGTTATTCAATGTGTTTATATGGGCTAATAACAGTCAGGCCAACATTTTTTTTCATCAAATAATTTTTGTAGATATTTTTTTCATACTTCAACGGCTCTTAAAATGTAAAATCAAATAGATAAATGATCCTTGGTATGACCTTATTAAACAATTCCATATAGCTTAGTCGAACCCCCCTCTCTCTCCCGGCTTAGACTGTAATGGGTTAAAACCACAGTTTATGCTGGATACTGTTTATGTACAGATATTTTCATAGATAGTGTTAGGTGCCTCCTAAGAAGAGGTAGATGCAGGAGTCAGGAGCAGGAGAGCAAGGAATTCCAGTTTGCACAGTCCTTTATTATAAATCCCAACCCACCAACAACAGGCGGGGAAAATCATGAAACACACGGAGGAGAAACCTCTACTCCTAAATATAGTACCCACAGTACAACGACTGAGAGGAAAAAAACCCTGTGGCGCAAACACGCACCCCTTACAGAGCTAACAAGCTAAATTAATCCCGCACAAAGACTAGCAGGCTGCGATGGTTAATAAACCCACCAAAATTAACTAATCAGAAACAGGTGATAACAATAACAGACAGACACAAACGAAAAGGAAAAATGGATCGGTGGCAGGTGGCAGGTAGTAGGCCGGGACGACGACTGCCGAGCACTGCCCGAACAGGGAGGGGAGCCACCTTTGGTGGAAGTCGTGACGGATAGACACATACTTACTTACCTACTTAGGCCTATTGAGAGAGAGAGAAGAGAGAGAGAAAAATACAGAACATTTGATTATTTCTCATTTCTAAAGGTTACTTGTGTGTTTCTGTTCTAGTCCTGTCTGGTTGCCATAGTTGTTCCTGACCCAGAGACAATGCCTGCATGGGCCCTGAAGAAAGGCATGGAGGGGAGCTATCGGGACCTCTGTAAAAATACTGTATGTGATTTCAATCCCATCTTTACATTCAATGGTGTTTTCATTCTGTTTGTTGCCATGATGAAGGAGAGGCTTGAAATAATCAACTATGTGCATAGATGTGAATAGATTGACGTAATCAAAAGAAAGGATTCCTGTTGCACAACATTCATGTCTAGGTACTGCGCTTTTAGAGAAAGATCATCAGATCCTCAGACCCTGAGTAAACTGATTCAAGAAAAGAAAAGGGCACCTTGTTGAACCCTTTGAGTTGTTGAATAGATCGACATAGCACAACACATGGTATTGTCTTAGAGTCATGGTATGGTGTCTTGTGTGTGTGTATGTAAAGGTTCTGAAGAAAGCCATCATGGAAGACTTGCAGAGACTGGGCAAGGCCAGTGGCCTCCACTCGTTTGAGCAGGTGTGTGTGTGTCAATTGTAAGGTGTTCATTGGTGAGGGCAAATGACAACTCTCTGAAAGTGAATACCTAGATGATGATGACAAATAGCTGATATGCACACATGACCTGGCAAAGGATCCTGTCTACATTCTAATGTATTCTGTCTGTCCCAAGGTGAAAAACATCCACATCCACAACGAGCAGTTCTCCATACAGAATGGCCTGTTGACTCCCACACTAAAAGCGAAGAGACCCGAGCTGAGGGAGTTTTTCAAGGAGAAGATTGAAGACCTGTACGAAAAACATCTCCATGTGAAACACTACCACAGAATAAACATTTCTCAGTAACATCAGTCCTCATTTAACATTTGTCATTCACTCCCCTTCACCCCCATCCAACCACAAAACAGACTCAAACCAACCAAACAAGTTACTGACCGTGGGTCAGGAAGGAAGTATCAACTTAGCTCTTTGGACCCCCACTGACCAAGTTCTGTCTGCTGCTCCAGGGCAGCCTAGCAGTGTGTTGGGCCAGTAACCGAAAGGTTGCTGGTTTGAATACCTGAGCCGACAAGGTGAAACATCTGTTGATGTGCCCTTGAGCAAGGCACTTAACCTTAATTTACTCCAGGGGCGCCGTACTACTATGGCTGACCCGGTGAAACAACACATTTCACCTACAGTACTCGGTATATGTGACAATACATCTGTATTATTTTTTTCCAATGTAGAGCTAAAACCAAATCAGCCTCATCTCTTATCTTGAAACGCCAGCAACAGACAGTCAACATAGCCTGCATGCTCCTCTTTCTTTTGTAGGCCTATCAAAACATTACAAAAAAATGATGCAATCTTTAAGTTTTTCTCCATGTTGTGCTCAGAGAATTTGCCTGGTAAGAACATACCGACCTCAAATAAGGGCATTGCATGCAGTGTGCCCTGCATTGCTGGGACCGTTGTTACAGGAGACTTCAAAATGAGTCCTGGGCTTTAAAGGCAGTCAACAGGGGTGTAAAAACGTTTTGTCTGTTGCAAAACCTTTTCCAACAAAAACAGCTTAATCAAAACGTAAAACATTTTTTCAACAAAAACTAGAGTTTTATTGGACAAATTCAGGTAGGCCCCTCCCGTTCCATTTGTTCTGTTTGCTTCCATTTGGTTCCTAGAGTAAATGGTAAACGCTTTCCATGCAAGGCAAAACGTTTTGCAACGGAATCCGACTAATGAATACACCCTGGTATACCAACACCGTCAACCGTCATACTGCAAGGCTTTTTCATGTAGTCGAGATCGACAAGCTCCACTCATTGACGGAGGTTAAAACAAAATGGACTGTGAAAATGTGGGTTTATGTAGTACAAATGTATAGGCTTTTGAGTTCATTTCAGTCCCAAATTATTACTATGTGGATGTACATATTAAGGACAACTAGACATAAGCATATTTAAGCAGTGGTTTGAATGGATTGTTTTGCGTGTAGTGAGATGAATTGTAACTTTATTTAATCTGTTGTCAAATGGAATCAGCACCATATCCTTGTATTGAATGAGTGCAGCAACAGGGATTAGGGGTTGGGATGGGACATAGAAAAATAAAATACATTCTGGAATCATTTTAATTTATTATTTCTTTATTCTTTTCCATGTCAAGCGATGCTTAAACAAATTAAAACAGAATTACCTTTGCATTGCAACATTTGGCTGGGCGATATAGACAGAAAGTGTTAAAGGCCCAGTGGAAACACAAATGTGATTTCCTGTGTTTTTTTATATATATATATATATATATATATATATATTTCCACCCTGAGGTTGGAATAATACTGTGAAATTGTGAAAATTATGATAATGCAATCATTTTTATTGTAACTGCTGTACGAAAGAAACATTTGAAATTTGTTCCTGTTTTGGTGTCAGGGAATTTTGGCCTACCATGGTGACATCACCATGCAGTAAATGAGTTAATAAACCAATAAGAAAGAGTTCCAAACCTCTCTGCCAATAACTGCACATTCAGTTTTACCCTCGCCACTCAAGGCTGCCCTAGACAGTCCTAGAAAAATGATTGCTTGACAAATGGCTCTTTTCTAAGAATGTATTATTATTTAAAAAATATACAATTTTCAAAAACAAAAAAAATCACCTTATGGTACTTAATTATTACCCTGAAATGATCTGATATTGAGATCTGCATTGGACCTTTAAAGGGATACTGCGAGATTCGGGCCTTTTGTTCTACTTACCCAGAGTCTGATGAACTCATGGATACCATTTTTATGTCTCTGTACCCATACCCGTATGTCTCTGTACCCGTATGTCTCTGTACCCGTACCCATATGTCTCTGTACCCGTATGTCTCTGTACCCGTATGTCTTTGTACCCGTATGTCTCTGTACCCGTATGTCTCTGTACCCATATGTCTCTGTACCCGTATGTCTCTGTACCCGTATGTCTCTGTACCCATATGTCTCTGTACCCGTATGTCTCTGTACCCGTATGTCTCTGTACCCGTATGTCTCTGTACCTGTATGTCTCTGTACTCGTATGTCTCTGTACCCGTATGTCTCTGTACCCCTCTGTACCCATAGAATTCCAGTCATTGCGCTAACGCTAAAACTAGAGCTAACTTACTTTATACTGCACAGAGACATAACAATTGTATCCACGGGTTTATCGGACTCTGGGTAAGTAGAACAAGGGCAATATAATAGCAATGATCACGGTAGTGATATAGGGTGAACAAATCAAAGTCTTTTGTCGCGTACGCAGTTTAGCAGGTGTTATGGCGGGTGCAGTGAAATGCTTATGTTCTAGTTCCTATCAATCAATGCAGTAAATGTCAAACAAGCACACAATAATACAAAGTAAAACAAATAATCACAAATGTAGTACATTAGTAGATATATAAATAGTATGCAAACATTGTTAAAGTGACCAGTGGTCATTTACTATGTACATAGGGCAGCAGTCCGTAAGGTGCAGGGTAAAGTATGCAACAGTTGGACACAGTCTCCATTGATATGTGTCTCCTGAGTTTTTGGAGTATAATGAGCTTGACACAGGTAAAGTGGCTGAGTGATTGGTTTACCTCTTCTGTAGGTTTACTTTGGCACAACAAAGTCTACTTGGAGCTAGCGTCCAAGTGCATGCTTCTTCTTATCAGCAGCCAACAACTACAATGTTGAGAGCTGAAGGTCTATAGGGCATATTTTCTTCCAAGTACCTCAGATGAAGTTTCATCATCATAGTTGATGTTTGATTTTAGTAGGGGAAAGGCTGCACCTCAGCGGCTGAGGCTCTGAAATATGTTTGTGAGAGCAGGACCTCAAATAGTCTGTTACAGCTTACCAATTAACCTCAGTATCAGTGTCATGTTTTTAAAAATGATCCTATTCTAACTCAAAGCCTATCAATTGTAACTTTAGTGGAGGTTGTTCAATTAACTTCTCTCATGTGATTGTCTTTTAACTGAGGCCTGAAGACTAGCCCACAAAGTAAACGTCTACAGCAGGCTAACCCAGTCTTGTGACACATGTTGCGTTCCCCTGCTCAGACGTTGCATGCGTCCACCATCGACTGACAGATTGATATAACATATGATGTGGTTAGCTCATACTAAAATACCTATCCAGGCGTTGTAAGATCTGGCATGCTTCTGCAACGCCTGGGCAGAGGAATACGCCCATAGACGACCAGGGCTCAAACCATAGCATTCATAACACTTTTTCAAACAAGACAGGGGCAGATTAATATAATACATTTGCAAAATTCAGCTCATTTTATTTGGTCAAAACAATATTTCCGGGCCTCCCGAGTAGCGGTTGGGCTCTACTTGGCTCATTGTGCTATAGTGACTCCCCGGTCGCCAGTTGAACGGTTTCCTCCGACACATTGGTGTGGCTGGCTTCCGGGTTAAGCTGGCGGGTGTTAAGGAGAGCGGTTAGGCGGGTCATGTTTCGGAGAACACATGACTCCACCTTCGCCTCTCCAGAGCCCATTGGGGAGTTGCAGCGATGAGACAAGTTCGAAATTGGGGAGAAAAATACTAACAAAAAAAAAAATACTAACAAAAAAAAAAATACGAATTAAAAAAAAAAAAAATACTAAAAAAAAAAACAAACAAAAAGAATACTTGACTTATCTGATCTAAGCCCTTGGCTCCAATAAAAGGAGCATAGGCCATAGACAAATGTCCTCCTCCATCTCACTCGTTTCGGGGCAAGTTTTTCCAGGTCTCACTATGTTGAGGCTACTTTCAGTCATTTCTGCCTGGACAAATAAGCCTACACCTGTCACTGAAGATCAAACTGGAAAAATGTGTCACAATCATATCCCTCAAGTCTCTGCATAAATACAAGCTGTTCAGACGATCACATGAATCCACTTCACAGATAAGATGTGATTGGCGTAGGCCTATTTGGGGAGTGTACATTGGATCTGGAAGAACAGGCATGCTTGTACAGCACTATTGTAAATTCATTTATAGAATGAAAGGAATAAAAAAGAATTGCAAGTGAAACCACGGGACTGGTTAGGAATCAATGAAGATTACATTCCAACTGATGATCAGATCACAAAGAATCCTGTAGTATGTTTATAAAATATATGAATAATATGTTTTACAGTAAATCTAAATGATGGGTAGATAGGACAGGAATCAAACTGTACATGTTTGATATTTTAATATTCAGTGTTTTTCCTTCTTTGACTAATGACACTATTTTAGATGAGTGGTCATGTCTCAAACCAGCTACAGGGTTACCTTACTCTATTTTTGTATTTCACATTTATGGCCAGCAGGGAGCGCCAACATAATTAGGGAACATTGCCACACATTTTTTCCCAGCTGAAACTCTGGAAAAGTTTTTGGGGTACCAAGATGACGGGTAGGTTTATGCCCAAATTGTTGTTGGACTTGGAGGTGGAGAATGAGGATGAATTAACTGAAGTGGCAGGTGCTGTGAAAACCGTAGAGTTTCAGCCTTCCCCCGTTGGTGATGAAGATGATTTTGGCCCAGTGGGAGAAAGATTTTTGTAGAGAATGGATTCTTGCCTTCTGGCTGATCCGTATGTGGTGTCACGATGGGTGGAAAAGAGGTTGGGGATTGTTAGGTTTTTGAAAGTGACTCAAAGTGGAATCGTGTAGATTTTTAAAAACGTTTATGCCCTCCGCACCACGCGACTGGAGGAAATAAGTGTGACACGCTTTCCTCTCCAGAGCAGGGCGCCGTTGAAAGGAGTGATAACTGGAGTGGCATGAAGTGTTGAAGAGGGTCAACTGAAGTTGAAGATTCCCAGTGTTTGTGACGAACGCCATTTGGTGCGACTCAGACCTGTGGAGAGGTGGTGAAACAGAGAAGACACCGTGTGTACTACTGAGCTTTGATGCAGTCTTCACCAGTTAAAGTCCACTAACGTGTTTTAGGTGTCAAGCTTATGGCTTATGTAGCAGTAGTGTGCAGGAGGGAGATTCCTGGATGTAAGGAGTGTGCAGGAGGACATGAGACAAAGGAATGTGTAGTATCGGTGGAAAAGGTTGTGTATTAACTGTAGTGGTACACATGGTGCTGGAAATCAGAGGGGTCTGGTGAACGGCAGGTTGAGGTTGCCAGGATCAGAGTATGGCAGAAGATGTGCTATGCTGAGGCAGTAAAGAGAGTATTAGAGGAAGATGGGTCCAGGGTGAGGGATCCTAAGAGGGTAACATTTTTTTTCATCAAATAATTTTTGTAGATATTTTTTCATACTTCAACGGCTCTTAAAATGTAAAATCAAATAGATAAATGATCCTTGGTATGACCTTATTAAACAATTCCATATAGCTTAGTCGAACCCCCCTCTCTCTCCCGGCTTAGACTGTAATGGGTTAAAACCACAGTTTATGCTGGATACTGTTTATGTACAGATATTTTCATAGATAGTGTTAGGTGCCTCCTAAGAAGAGGTAGATGCAGGAGTCAGGAGCAGGAGAGCAAGGAATTCCAGTTTGCACAGTCCTTTATTATAAATCCCAACCCACCAACAACAGGCGGGGAAAATCATGAAACACACGGAGGAGAAACCTCTACTCCTAAATATAGTACCCACAGTACAACGACTGAGAGGAAAAAAACCCTGTGGCGCAAACACGCACCCCTTACAGAGCTAACAAGCTAAATTAATCCCGCACAAAGACTAGCAGGCTGCGATGGTTAATAAACCCACCAAAATTAACTAATCAGAAACAGGTGATAACAATAACAGACAGACACAAACGAAAAGGAAAAATGGATCGGTGGCAGGTGGCAGGTAGTAGGCCGGGGGACGACGACTGCCGAGCACTGCCCGAACAGGGAGGGGAGCCACCTTTGGTGGAAGTCGTGACGGATAGACACATACTTACTTACCTACTTAGGCCTATTGAGAGAGAGAGAAAGAGAGAGAGAAAAATACAGAACATTTGATTATTTCTCATTTCTAAAGGTTACTTGTGTGTTTCTGTTCTAGTCCTGTCTGGTTGCCATAGTTGTTCCTGACCCAGAGACAATGCCTGCATGGGCCCTGAAGAAAGGCATGGAGGGGAGCTATCGGGACCTCTGTAAAAATACTGTATGTGATTTCAATCCCATCTTTACATTCAATGGTGTTTTCATTCTGTTTGTTGCCATGATGAAGGAGAGGCTTGAAATAATCAACTATGTGCATAGATGTGAATAGATTGACGTAATCAAAAGAAAGGATTCCTGTTGCACAACATTCATGTCTAGGTACTGCGCTTTTAGAGAAAGATCATCAGATCCTCAGACCCTGAGTAAACTGATTCAAGAAAAGAAAAGGGCACCTTGTTGAACCCTTTGAGTTGTTGAATAGATCGACATAGCACAACACATGGTATTGTCTTAGAGTCATGGTATGGTGTCTTGTGTGTGTGTATGTAAAGGTTCTGAAGAAAGCCATCATGGAAGACTTGCAGAGACTGGGCAAGGCCAGTGGCCTCCACTCGTTTGAGCAGGTGTGTGTGTGTCAATTGTAAGGTGTTCATTGGTGAGGGCAAATGACAACTCTCTGAAAGTGAATACCTAGATGATGATGACAAATAGCTGATATGCACACATGACCTGGCAAAGGATCCTGTCTACATTCTAATGTATTCTGTCTGTCCCAAGGTGAAAAACATCCACATCCACAACGAGCAGTTCTCCATACAGAATGGCCTGTTGACTCCCACACTAAAAGCGAAGAGACCCGAGCTGAGGGAGTTTTTCAAGGAGAAGATTGAAGACCTGTACGAAAACATCTCCATGTGAAACACTACCACAGAATAAACATTTCTCAGTAACATCAGTCCTCATTTAACATTTGTCATTCACTCCCCTTCACCCCCATCCAACCACAAAACAGACTCAAACCAACCAAACAAGTTACTGACCGTGGGTCAGGAAGGAAGTATCAACTTAGCTCTTTGGACCCCCACTGACCAAGTTCTGTCTGCTGCTCCAGGGCAGCCTAGCAGTGTGTTGGGCCAGTAACCGAAAGGTTGCTGGTTTGAATACCTGAGCCGACAAGGTGAAACATCTGTTGATGTGCCCTTGAGCAAGGCACTTAACCTTAATTTACTCCAGGGGCGCCGTACTACTATGGCTGACCCGGTGAAACAACACATTTCACCTACAGTACTCGGTATATGTGACAATACATCTGTATTATTTTTTCCAATGTAGAGCTAAAACCAAATCAGCCTCATCTCTTATCTTGAAACGCCAGCAACAGACAGTCAACATAGCCTGCATGCTCCTCTTTCTTTTGTAGGCCTATCAAAACATTACAAAAAAAATGATGCAATCTTTAAGTTTTTCTCCATGTTGTGCTCAGAGAATTTGCCTGGTAAGAACATACCGACCTCAAATAAGGGCATTGCATGCAGTGTGCCCTGCATTGCTGGGACCGTTGTTACAGGAGACTTCAAAATGAGTCCTGGGCTTTAAAGGCAGTCAACAGGGGTGTAAAAACGTTTTGTCTGTTGCAAAACCTTTTCCAACAAAAACAGCTTAATCAAAACGTAAAACATTTTTTCAACAAAAACTAGAGTTTTATTGGACAAATTCAGGTAGGCCCCTCCCGTTCCATTTGTTCTGTTTGCTTCCATTTGGTTCCTAGAGTAAATGGTAAACGCTTTCCATGCAAGGCAAAACGTTTTGCAACGGAATCCGACTAATGAATACACCCTGGTATACCAACACCGTCAACCGTCATACTGCAAGGCTTTTTCATGTAGTCGAGATCGACAAGCTCCACTCATTGACGGAGGTTAAAACAAAATGGACTGTGAAAATGTGGGTTTATGTAGTACAAATGTATAGGCTTTTGAGTTCATTTCAGTCCCAAATTATTACTATGTGGATGTACATATTAAGGACAACTAGACATAAGCATATTTAAGCAGTGGTTTGAATGGATTGTTTTGCGTGTAGTGAGATGAATTGTAACTTTATTTAATCTGTTGTCAAATGGAATCAGCACCATATCCTTGTATTGAATGAGTGCAGCAACAGGGATTAGGGGTTGGGATGGGACATAGAAAAATAAAATACATTCTGGAATCATTTTAATTTATTATTTCTTTATTCTTTTCCATGTCAAGCGATGCTTAAACAAATTAAAACAGAATTACCTTTGCATTGCAACATTTGGCTGGGCGATATAGACAGAAAGTGTTAAAGGCCCAGTGGAAACACAAATGTGATTTCCTGTGTTTTTTTTTTATATATATATATATATATATATATATATATTTCCACCCTGAGGTTGGAATAATACTGTGAAATTGTGAAAATTATGATAATGCAATCATTTTTATTGTAACTGCTGTACGAAAGAAACATTTGAAATTTGTTCCTGTTTTGGTGTCAGGGAATTTTGGCCTACCATGGTGACATCACCATGCAGTAAATGAGTTAATAAACCAATAAGAAAGAGTTCCAAACCTCTCTGCCAATAACTGCACATTCAGTTTTACCCTCGCCACTCAAGGCTGCCCTAGACAGTCCTAGAAAAATGATTGCTTGACAAATGGCTCTTTTCTAAGAATGTATTATTATTTAAAAAATATACAATTTTCAAAAACAAAAAAAATCACCTTATGGTACTTAATTATTACCCTGAAATGATCTGATATTGAGATCTGCATTGGACCTTTAAAGGGATACTGCGAGATTCGGGCCTTTTGTTCTACTTACCCAGAGTCTGATGAACTCATGGATACCATTTTTATGTCTCTGTACCCATACCCGTATGTCTCTGTACCCGTATGTCTCTGTACCCGTACCCATATGTCTCTGTACCCGTATGTCTCTGTACCCGTATGTCTTTGTACCCGTATGTCTCTGTACCCGTATGTCTCTGTACCCATATGTCTCTGTACCCGTATGTCTCTGTACCCGTATGTCTCTGTACCCATATGTCTCTGTACCCGTATGTCTCTGTACCCGTATGTCTCTGTACCCGTATGTCTCTGTACCTGTATGTCTCTGTACTCGTATGTCTCTGTACCCGTATGTCTCTGTACCCCTCTGTACCCATAGAATTCCAGTCATTGCGCTAACGCTAAAACTAGAGCTAACTTACTTTATACTGCACAGAGACATAACAATTGTATCCACGGGTTTATCGGACTCTGGGTAAGTAGAACAAGGGCAATATAATAGCAATGATCACGGTAGTGATATAGGGTGAACAAATCAAAGTCTTTTGGTCGCGTACGCAGTTTAGCAGGTGTTATGGCGGGTGCAGTGAAATGCTTATGTTCTAGTTCCTATCAATCAATGCAGTAAATGTCAAACAAGCACACAATAATACAAAGTAAAACAAATAATCACAAATGTAGTACATTAGTAGATATATAAATAGTATGCAAACATTGTTAAAGTGACCAGTGGTCATTTACTATGTACATAGGGCAGCAGTCCGTAAGGTGCAGGGTAAGTATGCAACAGTTGGACACAGTCTCCATTGATATGTGTCTCCTGAGTTTTTGGAGTATAATGAGCTTGACACAGGTAAAGTGGCTGAGTGATTGGTTTACCTCTTCTGTAGGTTTACTTTGGCACAACAAAAGTCTACTTGGAGCTAGCGTCCAAGTGCATGCTTCTTCTTATCAGCAGCCAACAACTACAATGTTGAGAGCTGAAGGTCTATAGGGCATATTTTCTTCCAAGTACCTCAGATGAAGTTTCATCATCATAGTTGATGTTTGATTTTAGTAGGGGAAAGGCTGCACCTCAGCGGCTGAGGCTCTGAAATATGTTTGTGAGAGCAGGACCTCAAATAGTCTGTTACAGCTTACCAATTAACCTCAGTATCAGTGTCATGTTTTTAAAAATGATCCTATTCTAACTCAAAGCCTATCAATTGTAACTTTAGTGGAGGTTGTTCAATTAACTTCTCTCATGTGATTGTCTTTTAACTGAGGCCTGAAGACTAGCCCACAAAGTAAACGTCTACAGCAGGCTAACCCAGTCTTGTGACACATGTTGCGTTCCCCTGCTCAGACGTTGCATGCGTCAACCATCGACTGACAGATTGATATAACATATGATGTGGTTAGCTCATACTAAAATACCTATCCAGGCGTTGTAAGATCTGGCATGCTTCAGCAACGCCTGGGCAGAGGAATACGCCCATAGACGACCAGGGCTCAAACCATAGCATTCATAACACTTTTTCAAACAAGACAGGGGCAGATTAATATAATACATTTGCAAAATTCAGCTCATTTTATTTGGTCAAAACAATATTTCCGGGCCTCCCGAGTAGCGGTTGGGCTCTACTTGGCTCATTGTGCTATAGTGACTCCCCGGTCGCCAGTTGAACGGTTTCCTCCGACACATTGGTGTGGCTGGCTTCCGGGTTAAGCTGGCGGGTGTTAAGGAGAGCGGTTAGGCGGGTCATGTTTCGGAGAACACATGACTCCACCTTCGCCTCTCCAGAGCCCATTGGGGAGTTGCAGCGATGAGACAAGTTCGAAATTGGGGAGAAAAAATACTAACAAAAAAAAAATACTAACAAAAAAAAAATACGAATTAAAAAAAAAATACTAAAAAAAACAAACAAAAAAGAATACTTGACTTATCTGATCTAAGCCCTTGGCTCCAATAAAAGGAGCATAGGCCATAGACAAATGTCCTCCTCCATCTCACTCGTTTCGGGGCAAGTTTTTCCAGGTCTCACTATGTTGAGGCTACTTTCAGTCATTTCTGCCTGGACAAATAAGCCTACACCTGTCACTGAAGATCAAACTGGAAAAATGTGTCACAATCATATCCCTCAAGTCTCTGCATAAATACAAGCTGTTCAGACGATCACATGAATCCACTTCACAGATAAGATGTGATTGGCGTAGGCCTATTTGGGGAGTGTACATTGGATCTGGAAGAACAGGCATGCTTGTACAGCACTATTGTAAATTCATTTATAGAATGAAAGGAATAAAAAAGAATTGCAAGTGAAACCACGGGACTGGTTAGGAATCAATGAAGATTACATTCCAACTGATGATCAGATCACAAAGAATCCTGTAGTATGTTTATAAAATATATGAATAATATGTTTTACAGTAAATCTAAATGATGGGTAGATAGGACAGGAATCAAACTGTACATGTTTGATATTTTAATATTCAGTGTTTTTCCTTCTTTGACTAATGACACTATTTTAGATGAGTGGTCATGTCTCAAACCAGCTACAGGGTTACCTTACTCTATTTTTGTATTTCACATTTATGGCCAGCAGGGAGCGCCAACATAATTAGGGGAACATTGCCACACATTTTTTTCCCAGCTGAAACTCTGGAAAAGTTTTTTGGGGTACCAAGATGACGGGTAGGTTTATGCCCAAATTGTTGTTGGACTTGGAGGTGGAGAATGAGGATGAATTAACTGAAGTGGCAGGTGCTGTGAAAACCGTAGAGTTTCAGCCTTCCCCCGTTGGTGATGAAGATGATTTTGGCCCAGTGGGAGAAAGATTTTTGTAGAGAATGGATTCTTGCCTTCTGGCTGATCCGTATGTGGTGTCACGATGGGTGGAAAAGAGGTTGGGGATTGTTAGGTTTTTGAAAGTGACTCAAAGTGGAATCGTGTAGATTTTTAAAAACGTTTATGCCCTCCGCACCACGCGACTGGAGGAAATAAGTGTGACACGCTTTCCTCTCCAGAGCAGGGCGCCGTTGAAAGGAGTGATAACTGGAGTGGCATGAAGTGTTGAAGAGGGTCAACTGAAGTTGAAGATTCCCAGTGTTTGTGACGAACGCCATTTGGTGCGACTCAGACCTGTGGAGAGGTGGTGAAACAGAGAAGACACCGTGTGTACTACTGAGCTTTGATGCAGTCTTCACCAGTTAAAGTCCACTAACGTGTTTTAGGTGTCAAGCTTATGGCTTATGTAGCAGTAGTGTGCAGGAGGGAGATTCCTGGATGTAAGGAGTGTGCAGGAGGACATGAGACAAAGGAATGTGTAGTATCGGTGGAAAAGGTTGTGTATTAACTGTAGTGGTACACATGGTGCTGGAAATCAGAGGGGTCTGGTGAACGGCAGGTTGAGGTTGCCAGGATCAGAGTATGGCAGAAGATGTGCTATGCTGAGGCAGTAAAGAGAGTATTAGAGGAAGATGGGTCCAGGGTGAGGGATCCTAAGAGGGTAACATTTTTTTTTCATCAAATAATTTTTGTAGATATTTTTTTTCATACTTCAACGGCTCTTAAAATGTAAAATCAAATAGATAAATGATCCTTGGTATGACCTTATTAAACAATTCCATATAGCTTAGTCGAACCCCCCTCTCTCTCCCGGCTTAGACTGTAATGGGTTAAAACCACAGTTTATGCTGGATACTGTTTATGTACAGATATTTTCATAGATAGTGTTAGGTGCCTCCTAAGAAGAGGTAGATGCAGGAGTCAGGAGCAGGAGAGCAAGGAATTCCAGTTTGCACAGTCCTTTATTATAAATCCCAACCCACCAACAACAGGCGGGGAAAATCATGAAACACACGGAGGAGAAACCTCTACTCCTAAATATAGTACCCACAGTACAACGACTGAGAGGAAAAAACCCTGTGGCGCAAACACGCACCCCTTACAGAGCTAACAAGCTAAATTAATCCCGCACAAAGACTAGCAGGCTGCGATGGTTAATAAACCCACCAAAATTAACTAATCAGAAACAGGTGATAACAATAACAGACAGACACAAACGAAAAGGAAAAATGGATCGGTGGCAGGTGGCAGGTAGTAGGCCGGGGACGACGACTGCCGAGCACTGCCCGAACAGGGAGGGGAGCCACCTTTGGTGGAAGTCGTGACGGATAGACACATACTTACTTACCTACTTAGGCCTATTGAGAGAGAGAGAAAGAGAGAGAGAAAAATACAGAACATTTGATTATTTCTCATTTCTAAAGGTTACTTGTGTGTTTCTGTTCTAGTCCTGTCTGGTTGCCATAGTTGTTCCTGACCCAGAGACAATGCCTGCATGGGCCCTGAAGAAAGGCATGGAGGGGAGCTATCGGGACCTCTGTAAAAATACTGTATGTGATTTCAATCCCATCTTTACATTCAATGGTGTTTTCATTCTGTTTGTTGCCATGATGAAGGAGAGGCTTGAAATAATCAACTATGTGCATAGATGTGAATAGATTGACGTAATCAAAAGAAAGGATTCCTGTTGCACAACATTCATGTCTAGGTACTGCGCTTTTAGAGAAAGATCATCAGATCCTCAGACCCTGAGTAAACTGATTCAAGAAAAGAAAAGGGCACCTTGTTGAACCCTTTGAGTTGTTGAATAGATCGACATAGCACAACACATGGTATTGTCTTAGAGTCATGGTATGGTGTCTTGTGTGTGTGTATGTAAAGGTTCTGAAGAAAGCCATCATGGAAGACTTGCAGAGACTGGGCAAGGCCAGTGGCCTCCACTCGTTTGAGCAGGTGTGTGTGTGTCAATTGTAAGGTGTTCATTGGTGAGGGCAAATGACAACTCTCTGAAAGTGAATACCTAGATGATGATGACAAATAGCTGATATGCACACATGACCTGGCAAAGGATCCTGTCTACATTCTAATGTATTCTGTCTGTCCCAAGGTGAAAAACATCCACATCCACAACGAGCAGTTCTCCATACAGAATGGCCTGTTGACTCCCACACTAAAAGCGAAGAGACCCGAGCTGAGGGAGTTTTTCAAGGAGAAGATTGAAGACCTGTACGAAAACATCTCCATGTGAAACACTACCACAGAATAAACATTTCTCAGTAACATCAGTCCTCATTTAACATTTGTCATTCACTCCCCTTCACCCCCATCCAACCACAAAACAGACTCAAACCAACCAAACAAGTTACTGACCGTGGGTCAGGAAGGAAGTATCAACTTAGCTCTTTGGACCCCCACTGACCAAGTTCTGTCTGCTGCTCCAGGGCAGCCTAGCAGTGTGTTGGGCCAGTAACCGAAAGGTTGCTGGTTTGAATACCTGAGCCGACAAGGTGAAACATCTGTTGATGTGCCCTTGAGCAAGGCACTTAACCTTAATTTACTCCAGGGCGCCGTACTACTATGGCTGACCCGGTGAAACAACACATTTCACCTACAGTACTCGGTATATGTGACAATACATCTGTATTATTTTTTTCCAATGTAGAGCTAAAACCAAATCAGCCTCATCTCTTATCTTGAAACGCCAGCAACAGACAGTCAACATAGCCTGCATGCTCCTCTTTCTTTTGTAGGCCTATCAAAACATTACAAAAAAAATGATGCAATCTTTAAGTTTTTCTCCATGTTGTGCTCAGAGAATTTGCCTGGTAAGAACATACCGACCTCAAATAAGGGCATTGCATGCAGTGTGCCCTGCATTGCTGGGACCGTTGTTACAGGAGACTTCAAAATGAGTCCTGGGCTTTAAAGGCAGTCAACAGGGGTGTAAAAACGTTTTGTCTGTTGCAAAACCTTTTCCAACAAAAACAGCTTAATCAAAACGTAAAACATTTTTTCAACAAAAACTAGAGTTTTATTGGACAAATTCAGGTAGGCCCCTCCCCGTTCCATTTGTTCTGTTTGCTTCCATTTGGTTCCTAGAGTAAATGGTAAACGCTTTCCATGCAAGGCAAAACGTTTTGCAACGGAATCCGACTAATGAATACACCCCTGGTATACCAACACCGTCAACCGTCATACTGCAAGGCTTTTTCATGTAGTCGAGATCGACAAGCTCCACTCATTGACGGAGGTTAAAACAAAATGGACTGTGAAAATGTGGGTTTATGTAGTACAAATGTATAGGCTTTTGAGTTCATTTCAGTCCCAAATTATTACTATGTGGATGTACATATTAAGGACAACTAGACATAAGCATATTTAAGCAGTGGTTTGAATGGATTGTTTTGCGTGTAGTGAGATGAATTGTAACTTTATTTAATCTGTTGTCAAATGGAATCAGCACCATATCCTTGTATTGAATGAGTGCAGCAACAGGGATTAGGGGTTGGGATGGGACATAGAAAAATAAAATACATTCTGGAATCATTTTAATTTATTATTTCTTTATTCTTTTCCATGTCAAGCGATGCTTAAACAAATTAAAACAGAATTACCTTTGCATTGCAACATTTGGCTGGGCGATATAGACAGAAAGTGTTAAAGGCCCAGTGGAAACACAAATGTGATTTCCTGTGTTTTTTTTTTTATATATATATATATATATATATATATATATTTCCACCCTGAGGTTGGAATAATACTGTGAAATTGTGAAAATTATGATAATGCAATCATTTTTATTGTAACTGCTGTACGAAAGAAACATTTGAAATTTGTTCCTGTTTTGGTGTCAGGGAATTTTGGCCTACCATGGTGACATCACCATGCAGTAAATGAGTTAATAAACCAATAAGAAAGAGTTCCAAACCTCTCTGCCAATAACTGCACATTCAGTTTTACCCTCGCCACTCAAGGCTGCCCTAGACAGTCCTAGAAAAATGATTGCTTGACAAATGGCTCTTTTCTAAGAATGTATTATTATTTAAAAATATACAATTTTCAAAAACAAAAAAAATCACCTTATGGTACTTAATTATTACCCTGAAATGATCTGATATTGAGATCTGCATTGGACCTTTAAAGGGATAGTGCGAGATTCGGGCCTTTTGTTCTACTTACCCAGAGTCTGATGAACTCATGGATACCATTTTTATGTCTCTGTACCCATACCCGTATGTCTCTGTACCCGTATGTCTCTGTACCCGTACCCATATGTCTCTGTACCCGTATGTCTCTGTACCCGTATGTCTTTGTACCCGTATGTCTCTGTACCCGTATGTCTCTGTACCCATATGTCTCTGTACCCGTATATCTCTGTACCCGTATGTCTCTGTACCCATATGTCTCTGTACCCGTATGTCTCTGTACCCGTATGTCTCTGTACCCGTATGTCTCTGTACCTGTATGTCTCTGTACTCGTATGTCTCTGTACCCGTATGTCTCTGTACCCCTCTGTACCCATAGAATTCCAGTCATTGCGCTAACGCTAAAACTAGAGCTAACTTACTTTATACTGCACAGAGACATAACAATTGTATCCACGGGTTTATCGGACTCTGGGTAAGTAGAACAAGGGCAATATAATAGCAATGATCACGGTAGTGATATAGGGTGAACAAATCAAAGTCTTTTGTCGCGTACGCAGTTTAGCAGGTGTTATGGCGGGTGCAGTGAAATGCTTATGTTCTAGTTCCTATCAATCAATGCAGTAAATGTCAAACAAGCACACAATAATACAAAGTAAAACAAATAATCACAAATGTAGTACATTAGTAGATATATAAATAGTATGCAAACATTGTTAAAGTGACCAGTGGTCATTTACTATGTACATAGGGCAGCAGTCCGTAAGGTGCAGGGTAAAGTATGCAACAGTTGGACACAGTCTCCATTGATATGTGTCTCCTGAGTTTTTGGAGTATAATGAGCTTGACACAGGTAAAGTGGCTGAGTGATTGGTTTACCTCTTCTGTAGGTTTACTTTGGCACAACAAAAGTCTACTTGGAGCTAGCGTCCAAGTGCATGCTTCTTCATATCAGCAGCCAACAACTACAATGTTGAGAGCTGAAGGTCTATAGGGCATATTTTCTTCCAAGTACCTCAGATGAAGTTTCATCATCATAGTTGATGTTTGATTTTAGTAGGGGAAAGGCTGCACCTCAGCGGCTGAGGCTCTGAAATATGTTTGTGAGAGCAGGACCTCAAATAGTCTGTTACAGCTTACCAATTAACCTCAGTATCAGTGTCATGTTTTTAAAAATGATCCTATTCTAACTCAAAGCCTATCAATTGTAACTTTAGTGGAGGTTGTTCAATTAACTTCTCTCATGTGATTGTCTTTTAACTGAGGCCTGAAGACTAGCCCACAAAGTAAACGTCTACAGCAGGCTAACCCAGTCTTGTGACACATGTTGCGTTCCCCTGCTCAGACGTTGCATGCGTCAACCATCGACTGACAGATTGATATAACATATGATGTGGTTAGCTCATACTAAAATACCTATCCAGGCGTTGTAAGATCTGGCATGCTTCAGCAACGCCTGGGCAGAGGAATACGCCCATAGACGACCAGGGCTCAAACCATAGCATTCATAACACTTTTTCAAACAAGACAGGGGCAGATTAATATAATACATTTGCAAAATTCAGCTCATTTTATTTGGTCAAAACAATATTTCCGGGCCTCCCGAGTAGCGGTTGGGCTCTACTTGGCTCATTGTGCTATAGTGACTCCCCGGTCGCCAGTTGAACGGTTTCCTCCGACACATTGGTGTGGCTGGCTTCCGGGTTAAGCTGGCGGGTGTTAAGGAGAGCGGTTAGGCGGGTCATGTTTCGGAGAACACATGACTCCACCTTCGCCTCTCCAGAGCCCATTGGGGAGTTGCAGCGATGAGACAAGTTCGAAATTGGGGAGAAAAAATACTAACAAAAAAAAAAAAATACTAACAAAAAAAAATACGAATTAAAAAAAAAAAAATACTAAAAAAACAAACAAAAAAGAATACTTGACTTATCTGATCTAAGCCCTTGGCTCCAATAAAAGGAGCATAGGCCATAGACAAATGTCCTCCTCCATCTCACTCGTTTCGGGGCAAGTTTTTCCAGGTCTCACTATGTTGAGGCTACTTTCAGTCATTTCTGCCTGGACAAATAAGCCTACACCTGTCACTGAAGATCAAACTGGAAAAATGTGTCACAATCATATCCCTCAAGTCTCTGCATAAATACAAGCTGTTCAGACGATCACATGAATCCACTTCACAGATAAGATGTGATTGGCGTAGGCCTATTTGGGGAGTGTACATTGGATCTGGAAGAACAGGCATGCTTGTACAGCACTATTGTAAATTCATTTATAGAATGAAAGGAATAAAAAAGAATTGCAAGTGAAACCACGGGACTGGTTAGGAATCAATGAAGATTACATTCCAACTGATGATCAGATCACAAAGAATCCTGTAGTATGTTTATAAAATATATGAATAATATGTTTTACAGTAAATCTAAATGATGGGTAGATAGGACAGGAATCAAACTGTACATGTTTGATATTTTAATATTCAGTGTTTTTCCTTCTTTGACTAATGACACTATTTTAGATGAGTGGTCATGTCTCAAACCAGCTACAGGGTTACCTTACTCTATTTTTGTATTTCACATTTATGGCCAGCAGGGAGCGCCAACATAATTAGGGAACATTGCCACACATTTTTTCCCAGCTGAAACTCTGGAAAAGTTTTTTGGGGTACCAAGATGACGGGGTAGGTTTATGCCCAAATTGTTGTTGGACTTGGAGGTGGAGAATGAGGATGAATTAACTGAAGTGGCAGGTGCTGTGAAAACCGTAGAGTTTCAGCCTTCCCCCGTTGGTGATGAAGATGATTTTGGCCCAGTGGGAGAAAGATTTTTGTAGAGAATGGATTCTTGCCTTCTGGCTGATCCGTATGTGGTGTCACGATGGGTGGAAAAGAGGTTGGGGATTGTTAGGTTTTGAAAGTGACTCAAAGTGGAATCGTGTAGATTTTTAAAAACGTTTATGCCCTCCGCACCACGCGACTGGAGGAAATAAGTGTGACACGCTTTCCTCTCCAGAGCAGGGCGCCGTTGAAAGGAGTGATAACTGGAGTGGCATGAAGTGTTGAAGAGGGTCAACTGAAGTTGAAGATTCCCAGTGTTTGTGACGAACGCCATTTGGTGCGACTCAGACCTGTGGAGAGGTGGTGAAACAGAGAAGACACCGTGTGTACTACTGAGCTTTGATGCAGTCTTCACCAGTTAAAGTCCACTAACGTGTTTTAGGTGTCAAGCTTATGGCTTATGTAGCAGTAGTGTGCAGGAGGGAGATTCCTGGATGTAAGGAGTGTGCAGGAGGACATGAGACAAAGGAATGTGTAGTATCGGTGGAAAAGGTTGTGTATTAACTGTAGTGGTACACATGGTGCTGGAAATCAGAGGGGTCTGGTGAACGGCAGGTTGAGGTTGCCAGGATCAGAGTATGGCAGAAGATGTGCTATGCTGAGGCAGTAAAGAGAGTATTAGAGGAAGATGGGTCCAGGGTGAGGGATCCTAAGAGGGTAACATTTTTTTCATCAAATAATTTTTGTAGATACGGCTCTTTTTCAAATAGATAAATGATCCTTGGTATGACCTTATTAAACAATTCCATAAATCAAATAGATAAATGATCCTTGGTATGACCTTATTAAACAATTCCATATAGCTTAGTCGAACCCCCCTCTCTCCCGGCTTAGACTGTAATGGGTTAAAACCACAGTTTATGCTGGATACTGTTTATGTACAGATATTTTCATAGATAGTGTTAGGTGCCTCCTAAGAAGAGGTAGATGCAGGAGTCAGGAGCAGGAGAGCAAGGAATTCCAGTTTGCACAGTCCTTTATTATAAATCCCAACCCACCAACAACAGGCGGGGAAAATCATGAAACACACGGAGGAGAAACCTCTACTCCTAAATATAGTACCCACAGTACAACGACTGAGAGGAAAAAAACCCTGTGGCGCAAACACGCACCCCTTACAGAGCTAACAAGCTAAATTAATCCCGCACAAAGACTAGCAGGCTGCGATGGTTAATAAACCCACCAAAATTAACTAATCAGAAACAGGTGATAACAATAACAGACAGACACAAACGAAAAGGAAAAATGGATCGGTGGCAGGTGGCAGGTAGTAGGCCGGGGACGACGACTGCCGAGCACTGCCCGAACAGGGAGGGGAGCCACCTTTGGTGGAAGTCGTGACGGATAGACACATACTTACTTACCTACTTAGGCCTATTGAGAGAGAGAGAAAGAGAGAGAGAAAAATACAGAACATTTGATTATTTCTCATTTCTAAAGGTTACTTGTGTGTTTCTGTTCTAGTCCTGTCTGGTTGCCATAGTTGTTCCTGACCCAGAGACAATGCCTGCATGGGCCCTGAAGAAAGGCATGGAGGGGAGCTATCGGGACCTCTGTAAAAATACTGTATGTGATTTCAATCCCATCTTTACATTCAATGGTGTTTTCATTCTGTTTGTTGCCATGATGAAGGAGAGGCTTGAAATAATCAACTATGTGCATAGATGTGAATAGATTGACGTAATCAAAAGAAAGGATTCCTGTTACACAACATTCATGTCTAGGTACTGCGCTTTTAGAGAAAGATCATCAGATCCTCAGACCCTGAGTAAACTGATTCAAGAAAAGAAAAGGGCACCTTGTTGAACCCTTTGAGTTGTTGAATAGATCGACATAGCACAACACATGGTATTGTCTTAGAGTCATGGTATGGTGTCTTGTGTGTGTGTATGTAAAGGTTCTGAAGAAAGCCATCATGGAAGACTTGCAGAGACTGGGCAAGGCCAGTGGCCTCCACTCGTTTGAGCAGGTGTGTGTGTGTCAATTGTAAGGTGTTCATTGGTGAGGGCAAATGACAACTCTCTGAAAGTGAATACCTAGATGATGATGACAAATAGCTGATATGCACACATGACCTGGCAAAGGATCCTGTCTACATTCTAATGTATTCTGTCTGTCCCAAGGTGAAAAACATCCACATCCACAACGAGCAGTTCTCCATACAGAATGGCCTGTTGACTCCCACACTAAAAGCGAAGAGACCCGAGCTGAGGGAGTTTTTCAAGGAGAAGATTGAAGACCTGTACGAAAACATCTCCATGTGAAACACTACCACAGAATAAACATTTCTCAGTAACATCAGTCCTCATTTAACATTTGTCATTCACTCCCCTTCACCCCCATCCAACCACAAAACAGACTCAAACCAACCAAACAAGTTACTGACCGTGGGTCAGGAAGGAAGTATCAACTTAGCTCTTTGGACCCCCACTGACCAAGTTCTGTCTGCTGCTCCAGGGCAGCCTAGCAGTGTGTTGGGCCAGTAACCGAAAGGTTGCTGGTTTGAATACCTGAGCCGACAAGGTGAAACATCTGTTGATGTGCCCTTGAGCAAGGCACTTAACCTTAATTTACTCCAGGGCGCCGTACTACTATGGCTGACCCGGTGAAACAACACATTTCACCTACAGTACTCGGTATATGTGACAATACATCTGTATTATTTTTTTCCAATGTAGAGCTAAAACCAAATCAGCCTCATCTCTTATCTTGAAACGCCAGCAACAGACAGTCAACATAGCCTGCATGCTCCTCTTTCTTTTGTAGGCCTATCAAAACATTACAAAAAAAATGATGCAATCTTTAAGTTTTTCTCCATGTTGTGCTCAGAGAATTTGCCTGGTAAGAACATACCGACCTCAAATAAGGGCATTGCATGCAGTGTGCCCTGCATTGCTGGGACCGTTGTTAGATGAGACTTCAAAATGAGTCCTGGGCTTTAAAGGCAGTCAACAGGGGTGTAAAAACGTTTTGTCTGTTGCAAAACCTTTTCCAACAAAAACAGCTTAATCAAAACGTAAAACATTTTTTCAACAAAAACTAGAGTTTTATTGGACAAATTCAGGTAGGCCCCTCCCCGTTCCATTTGTTCTGTTTGCTTCCATTTGGTTCCTAGAGTAAATGGTAAACGCTTTCCATGCAAGGCAAAACGTTTTGCAACGGAATCCGACTAATGAATACACCCCTGGTATACCAACACCGTCAACCGTCATACTGCAAGGCTTTTTCATGTAGTCGAGATCGACAAGCTCCACTCATTGACGGAGGTTAAAACAAAATGGACTGTGAAAATGTGGGTTTATGTAGTACAAATGTATAGGCTTTTGAGTTCATTTCAGTCCCAAATTATTACTATGTGGATGTACATATTAAGGACAACTAGACATAAGCATATTTAAGCAGTGGTTTGAATGGATTGTTTTGCGTGTAGTGAGATGAATTGTAACTTTATTTAATCTGTTGTCAAATGGAATCAGCACCATATCCTTGTATTGAATGAGTGCAGCAACAGGGATTAGGGGTTGGGATGGGACATAGAAAAATAAAATACATTCTGGAATCATTTTAATTTATTATTTCTTTATTCTTTTCCATGTCAAGCGATGCTTAAACAAATTAAAACAGAATTACCTTTGCATTGCAACATTTGGCTGGGCGATATAGACAGAAAGTGTTAAAGGCCCAGTGGAAACACAAATGTGATTTCCTGTGTTTTTTATATATATATATATATATATATATATATTTCCACCCTGAGGTTGGAATAATACTGTGAAATTGTGAAAATTATGATAATGCAATCATTTTTATTGTAACTGCTGTACGAAAGAAACATTTGAAATTTGTTCCTGTTTTGGTGTCAGGGAATTTTGGCCTACCATGGTGACATCACCATGCAGTAAATGAGTTAATAAACCAATAAGAAAGAGTTCCAAACCTCTCTGCCAATAACTGCACATTCAGTTTTACCCTCGCCACTCAAGGCTGCCCTAGACAGTCCTAGAAAAATGATTGCTTGACAAATGGCTCTTTTCTAAGAATGTATTATTATTTAAAAAATATACAATTTTCAAAAACAAAAAAAATCACCTTATGGTACTTAATTATTACCCTGAAATGATCTGATATTGAGATCTGCATTGGACCTTTAAAGGGATACTGCGAGATTCGGGCCTTTTGTTCTACTTACCCAGAGTCTGATGAACTCATGGATACCATTTTTATGTCTCTGTACCCATACCCGTATGTCTCTGTACCCGTATGTCTCTGTACCCGTACCCATATGTCTCTGTACCCGTATGTCTCTGTACCCGTATGTCTTTGTACCCGTATGTCTCTGTACCCGTATGTCTCTGTACCCATATGTCTCTGTACCCGTATGTCTCTGTACCCGTATGTCTCTGTACCCATATGTCTCTGTACCCGTATGTCTCTGTACCCGTATGTCTCTGTACCCGTATGTCTCTGTACCTGTATGTCTCTGTACTCGTATGTCTCTGTACCCGTATGTCTCTGTACCCCTCTGTACCCATAGAATTCCAGTCATTGCGCTAACGCTAAAACTAGAGCTAACTTACTTTATACTGCACAGAGACATAACAATTGTATCCACGGGTTTATCGGACTCTGGGTAAGTAGAACAAGGGCAATATAATAGCAATGATCACGGTAGTGATATAGGGTGAACAAATCAAAGTCTTTTGGTCGCGTACGCAGTTTAGCAGGTGTTATGGCGGGTGCAGTGAAATGCTTATGTTCTAGTTCCTATCAATCAATGCAGTAAATGTCAAACAAGCACACAATAATACAAAGTAAAACAAATAATCACAAATGTAGTACATTAGTAGATATATAAATAGTATGCAAACATTGTTAAAGTGACCAGTGGTCATTTACTATGTACATAGGGCAGCAGTCCGTAAGGTGCAGGGTAAAGTATGCAACAGTTGGACACAGTCTCCATTGATATGTGTCTCCTGAGTTTTTGGAGTATAATGAGCTTGACACAGGTAAAGTGGCTGAGTGATTGGTTTACCTCTTCTGTAGGTTTACTTTGGCACAACAAAAGTCTACTTGGAGCTAGCGTCCAAGTGCATGCTTCTTCTTATCAGCAGCCAACAACTACAATGTTGAGAGCTGAAGGTCTATAGGGCATATTTTCTTCCAAGTACCTCAGATGAAGTTTCATCATCATAGTTGATGTTTGATTTTAGTAGGGAAAGGCTGCACCTCAGCGGCTGAGGCTCTGAAATATGTTTGTGAGAGCAGGACCTCAAATAGTCTGTTACAGCTTACCAATTAACCTCAGTATCAGTGTCATGTTTTTAAAAATGATCCTATTCTAACTCAAAGCCTATCAATTGTAACTTTAGTGGAGGTTGTTCAATTAACTTCTCTCATGTGATTGTCTTTTAACTGAGGCCTGAAGACTAGCCCACAAAGTAAACGTCTACAGCAGGCTAACCCAGTCTTGTGACACATGTTGCGTTCCCCTGCTCAGACGTTGCATGCGTCAACCATCGACTGACAGATTGATATAACATATGATGTGGTTAGCTCATACTAAAATACCTATCCAGGCGTTGTAAGATCTGGCATGCTTCAGCAACGCCTGGGCAGAGGAATACGCCCATAGACGACCAGGGCTCAAACCATAGCATTCATAACACTTTTTCAAACAAGACAGGGGCAGATTAATATAATACATTTGCAAAATTCAGCTCATTTTATTTGGTCAAAACAATATTTCCGGGCCTCCCGAGTAGCGGTTGGGCTCTACTTGGCTCATTGTGCTATAGTGACTCCCCGGTCGCCAGTTGAACGGTTTCCTCCGACACATTGGTGTGGCTGGCTTCCGGGTTAAGCTGGCGGGTGTTAAGGAGAGCGGTTAGGCGGGTCATGTTTCGGAGAACACATGACTCCACCTTCGCCTCTCCAGAGCCCATTGGGGAGTTGCAGCGATGAGACAAGTTCGAAATTGGGGAGAAAAATACTAACAAAAAAAAAAAATACTAACAAAAAAAAAAATACGAATTAAAAAAAAAAAATACTAAAAAAACAAACAAAAAAGAATACTTGACTTATCTGATCTAAGCCCTTGGCTCCAATAAAAGGAGCATAGGCCATAGACAAATGTCCTCCTCCATCTCACTCGTTTCGGGGCAAGTTTTTCCAGGTCTCACTATGTTGAGGCTACTTTCAGTCATTTCTGCCTGGACAAATAAGCCTACACCTGTCACTGAAGATCAAACTGGAAAAATGTGTCACAATCATATCCCTCAAGTCTCTGCATAAATACAAGCTGTTCAGACGATCACATGAATCCACTTCACAGATAAGATGTGATTGGCGTAGGCCTATTTGGGGAGTGTACATTGGATCTGGAAGAACAGGCATGCTTGTACAGCACTATTGTAAATTCATTTATAGAATGAAAGGAATAAAAAAAAGAATTGCAAGTGAAACCACGGGACTGGTTAGGAATCAATGAAGATTACATTCCAACTGATGATCAGATCACAAAGAATCCTGTAGTATGTTTATAAAATATATGAATAATATGTTTTACAGTAAATCTAAATGATGGGTAGATAGGACAGGAATCAAACTGTACATGTTTGATATTTTAATATTCAGTGTTTTTCCTTCTTTGACTAATGACACTATTTTAGATGAGTGGTCATGTCTCAAACCAGCTACAGGGTTACCTTACTCTATTTTTGTATTTCACATTTATGGCCAGCAGGGAGCGCCAACATAATTAGGGGAACATTGCCACACATTTTTTCCCAGCTGAAACTCTGAAAAGTTTTTTGGGGTACCAAGATGACGGGTAGGTTTATGCCCAAATTGTTGTTGGACTTGGAGGTGGAGAATGAGGATGAATTAACTGAAGTGGCAGGTGCTGTGAAAACCGTAGAGTTTCAGCCTTCCCCCGTTGGTGATGAAGATGATTTTGGCCCAGTGGGAGAAAGATTTTTGTAGAGAATGGATTCTTGCCTTCTGGCTGATCCGTATGTGGTGTCACGATGGGTGGAAAAGAGGTTGGGGATTGTTAGGTTTTTGAAAGTGACTCAAAGTGGAATCGTGTAGATTTTTAAAAACGTTTATGCCCTCCGCACCACGCGACTGGAGGAAATAAGTGTGACACGCTTTCCTCTCCAGAGCAGGGCGCCGTTGAAAGGAGTGATAACTGGAGTGGCATGAAGTGTTGAAGAGGGTCAACTGAAGTTGAAGATTCCCAGTGTTTGTGACGAACGCCATTTGGTGCGACTCAGACCTGTGGAGAGGTGGTGAAACAGAGAAGACACCGTGTGTACTACTGAGCTTTGATGCAGTCTTCACCAGTTAAAGTCCACTAACGTGTTTTAGGTGTCAAGTTTATGGCTTATGTAGCAGTAGTGTGCAGGAGGGAGATTCCTGGATGTAAGGAGTGTGCAGGAGGACATGAGACAAAGGAATGTGTAGTATCGGTGGAAAAGGTTGTGTATTAACTGTAGTGGTACACATGGTGCTGGAAATCAGAGGGGTCTGGTGAACGGCAGGTTGAGGTTGCCAGGATCAGAGTATGGCAGAAGATGTGCTATGCTGAGGCAGTAAAGAGAGTATTAGAGGAAGATGGGTCCAGGGTGAGGGATCCTAAGAGGGTAACATTTTTTTCATCAAATAATTTTTGTAGATATTTTTTTCATACTTCAACGGCTCTTAAAATGTAAAATCAAATAGATAAATGATCCTTGGTATGACCTTATTAAACAATTCCATATAGCTTAGTCGAACCCCCCTCTCTCTCCCGGCTTAGACTGTAATGGGTTAAAACCACAGTTTATGCTGGATACTGTTTATGTACAGATATTTTCATAGATAGTGTTAGGTGCCTCCTAAGAAGAGGTAGATGCAGGAGTCAGGAGCAGGAGAGCAAGGAATTCCAGTTTGCACAGTCCTTTATTATAAATCCCAACCCACCAACAACAGGCGGGGAAAATCATGAAACACACGGAGGAGAAACCTCTACTCCTAAATATAGTACCCACAGTACAACGACTGAGAGGAAAAAAACCCTGTGGCGCAAACACGCACCCCTTACAGAGCTAACAAGCTAAATTAATCCCGCACAAAGACTAGCAGGCTGCGATGGTTAATAAACCCACCAAAATTAACTAATCAGAAACAGGTGATAACAATAACAGACAGACACAAACGAAAAGGAAAAATGGATCGGTGGCAGGTGGCAGGTAGTAGGCCGGGGACGACGACTGCCGAGCACTGCCCGAACAGGGAGGGGAGCCACCTTTGGTGGAAGTCGTGACGGATAGACACATACTTACTTACCTACTTAGGCCTATTGAGAGAGAGAGAAAGAGAGAGAGAAAAATACAGAACATTTGATTATTTCTCATTTCTAAAGGTTACTTGTGTGTTTCTGTTCTAGTCCTGTCTGGTTGCCATAGTTGTTCCTGACCCAGAGACAATGCCTGCATGGGCCCTGAAGAAAGGCATGGAGGGAGCTATCGGGACCTCTGTAAAAATACTGTATGTGATTTCAATCCCATCTTTACATTCAATGGTGTTTTCATTCTGTTTGTTGCCATGATGAAGGAGAGGCTTGAAATAATCAACTATGTGCATAGATGTGAATAGATTGACGTAATCAAAAGAAAGGATTCCTGTTGCACAACATTCATGTCTAGGTACTGCGCTTTTAGAGAAAGATCATCAGATCCTCAGACCCTGAGTAAACTGATTCAAGAAAAGAAAAGGGCACCTTGTTGAACCCTTTGAGTTGTTGAATAGATCGACATAGCACAACACATGGTATTGTCTTAGAGTCATGGTATGGTGTCTTGTGTGTGTGTATGTAAAGGTTCTGAAGAAAGCCATCATGGAAGACTTGCAGAGACTGGGCAAGGCCAGTGGCCTCCACTCGTTTGAGCAGGTGTGTGTGTGTCAATTGTAAGGTGTTCATTGGTGAGGGCAAATGACAACTCTCTGAAAGTGAATACCTAGATGATGATGACAAATAGCTGATATGCACACATGACCTGGCAAAGGATCCTGTCTACATTCTAATGTATTCTGTCTGTCCCAAGGTGAAAAACATCCACATCCACAACGAGCAGTTCTCCATACAGAATGGCCTGTTGACTCCCACACTAAAAGCGAAGAGACCCGAGCTGAGGGAGTTTTTCAAGGAGAAGATTGAAGACCTGTACGAAAACATCTCCATGTGAAACACTACCACAGAATAAACATTTCTCAGTAACATCAGTCCTCATTTAACATTTGTCATTCACTCCCCTTCACCCCCATCCAACCACAAAACAGACTCAAACCAACCAAACAAGTTACTGACCGTGGGTCAGGAAGGAAGTATCAACTTAGCTCTTTGGACCCCCACTGACCAAGTTCTGTCTGCTGCTCCAGGGCAGCCTAGCAGTGTGTTGGGCCAGTAACCGAAAGGTTGCTGGTTTGAATACCTGAGCCGACAAGGTGAAACATCTGTTGATGTGCCCTTGAGCAAGGCACTTAACCTTAATTTACTCCAGGGGCGCCGTACTACTATGGCTGACCCGGTGAAACAACACATTTCACCTACAGTACTCGGTATATGTGACAATACATCTGTATTATTTTTTTCCAATGTAGAGCTAAAACCAAATCAGCCTCATCTCTTATCTTGAAACGCCAGCAACAGACAGTCAACATAGCCTGCATGCTCCTCTTTCTTTTGTAGGCCTATCAAAACATTACAAAAAAAATGATGCAATCTTTAAGTTTTTCTCCATGTTGTGCTCAGAGAATTTGCCTGGTAAGAACATACCGACCTCAAATAAGGGCATTGCATGCAGTGTGCCCTGCATTGCTGGGACCGTTGTTACAGGAGACTTCAAAATGAGTCCTGGGCTTTAAAGGCAGTCAACAGGGGTGTAAAAACGTTTTGTCTGTTGCAAAACCTTTTCCAACAAAAACAGCTTAATCAAAACGTAAAACATTTTTTCAACAAAAACTAGAGTTTTATTGGACAAATTCAGGTAGGCCCCTCCCGTTCCATTTGTTCTGTTTGCTTCCATTTGGTTCCTAGAGTAAATGGTAAACGCTTTCCATGCAAGGCAAAACGTTTTGCAACGGAATCCGACTAATGAATACACCCTGGTATACCAACACCGTCAACCGTCATACTGCAAGGCTTTTTCATGTAGTCGAGATCGACAAGCTCCACTCATTGACGGAGGTTAAAACAAAATGGACTGTGAAAATGTGGGTTTATGTAGTACAAATGTATAGGCTTTTGAGTTCATTTCAGTCCCAAATTATTACTATGTGGATGTACATATTAAGGACAACTAGACATAAGCATATTTAAGCAGTGGTTTGAATGGATTGTTTTGCGTGTAGTGAGATGAATTGTAACTTTATTTAATCTGTTGTCAAATGGAATCAGCACCATATCCTTGTATTGAATGAGTGCAGCAACAGGGATTAGGGGTTGGGATGGGACATAGAAAAATAAAATACATTCTGGAATCATTTTAATTTATTATTTCTTTATTCTTTTCCATGTCAAGCGATGCTTAAACAAATTAAAACAGAATTACCTTTGCATTGCAACATTTGGCTGGGCGATATAGACAGAAAGTGTTAAAGGCCCAGTGGAAACACAAATGTGATTTCCTGTGTTTTTATATATATATATATATATATATATATATTTCCACCCTGAGGTTGGAATAATACTGTGAAATTGTGAAAATTATGATAATGCAATCATTTTTATTGTAACTGCTGTACGAAAGAAACATTTGAAATTTGTTCCTGTTTTGGTGTCAGGGAATTTTGGCCTACCATGGTGACATCACCATGCAGTAAATGAGTTAATAAACCAATAAGAAAGAGTTCCAAACCTCTCTGCCAATAACTGCACATTCAGTTTTACCCTCGCCACTCAAGGCTGCCCTAGACAGTCCTAGAAAAATGATTGCTTGACAAATGGCTCTTTTCTAAGAATGTATTATTATTTAAAAATATACAATTTTCAAAAACAAAAAAATCACCTTATGGTACTTAATTATTACCCTGAAATGATCTGATATTGAGATCTGCATTGGACCTTTAAAGGGATACTGCGAGATTCGGGCCTTTTGTTCTACTTACCCAGAGTCTGATGAACTCATGGATACCATTTTTATGTCTCTGTACCCATACCCGTATGTCTCTGTACCCGTATGTCTCTGTACCCGTACCCATATGTCTCTGTACCCGTATGTCTCTGTACCCGTATGTCTTTGTACCCGTATGTCTCTGTACCCGTATGTCTCTGTACCCATATGTCTCTGTACCCGTATGTCTCTGTACCCGTATGTCTCTGTACCCATATGTCTCTGTACCCGTATGTCTCTGTACCCGTATGTCTCTGTACCCGTATGTCTCTGTACCTGTATGTCTCTGTACTCGTATGTCTCTGTACCCGTATGTCTCTGTACCCCTCTGTACCCATAGAATTCCAGTCATTGCGCTAACGCTAAAACTAGAGCTAACTTACTTTATACTGCACAGAGACATAACAATTGTATCCACGGGTTTATCGGACTCTGGGTAAGTAGAACAAGGGCAATATAATAGCAATGATCACGGTAGTGATATAGGGTGAACAAATCAAAGTCTTTTGGTCTCGTACGCAGTTTAGCAGGTGTTATGGCGGGTGCAGTGAAATGCTTATGTTCTAGTTCCTATCAATCAATGCAGTAAATGTCAAACAAGCACACAATAATACAAAGTAAAACAAATAATCACAAATGTAGTACATTAGTAGATATATAAATAGTATGCAAACATTGTTAAAGTGACCAGTGGTCATTTACTATGTACATAGGGCAGCAGTCCGTAAGGTGCAGGGTAAAGTATGCAACAGTTGGACACAGTCTCCATTGATATGTGTCTCCTGAGTTTTTGGAGTATAATGAGCTTGACACAGGTAAAGTGGCTGAGTGATTGGTTTACCTCTTCTGTAGGTTTACTTTGGCACAACAAAAGTCTACTTGGAGCTAGCGTCCAAGTGCATGCTTCTTCTTATCAGCAGCCAACAACTACAATGTTGAGAGCTGAAGGTCTATAGGGCATATTTTCTTCCTCAGATGAAGTTTCATCATCATAGTTGATGTTTGATTTTAGTAGGGGAAAGGCTGCACCTCAGCGGCTGAGGCTCTGAAATATGTTTGTGAGAGCAGGACCTCAAATAGTCTGTTACAGCTTACCAATTAACCTCAGTATCAGTGTCATGTTTTTAAAAATGATCCTATTCTAACTCAAAGCCTATCAATTGTAACTTTAGTGGAGGTTGTTCAATTAACTTCTCTCATGTGATTGTCTTTTAACTGAGGCCTGAAGACTAGCCCACAAAGTAAACGTCTACAGCAGGCTAACCCAGTCTTGTGACACATGTTGCGTTCCCCTGCTCAGACGTTGCATGCGTCAACCATCGACTGACAGATTGATATAACATATGATGTGGTTAGCTCATACTAAAATACCTATCCAGGCGTTGTAAGATCTGGCATGCTTCAGCAACGCCTGGGCAGAGGAATACGCCCATAGACGACCAGGGCTCAAACCATAGCATTCATAACACTTTTTCAAACAAGACAGGGGCAGATTAATATAATACATTTGCAAAATTCAGCTCATTTTATTTGGTCAAAACAATATTTCCGGGCCTCCCGAGTAGCGGTTGGGCTCTACTTGGCTCATTGTGCTATAGTGACTCCCGGTCGCCAGTTGAACGGTTTCCTCCGACACATTGGTGTGGCTGGCTTCCGGGTTAAGCTGGCGGGTGTTAAGGAGAGCGGTTAGGCGGGTCATGTTTCGGAGAACACATGACTCCACCTTCGCCTCTCCAGAGCCCATTGGGGAGTTGCAGCGATGAGACAAGTTCGAAATTGGGGAGAAAAAATACTAACAAAAAAAAAATACTAACAAAAAAAAAAAAATACGAATTAAAAAAAAATACTAAAAAAACAAACAAAAAAGAATACTTGACTTATCTGATCTAAGCCCTTGGCTCCAATAAAAGGAGCATAGGCCATAGACAAATGTCCTCCTCCATCTCACTCGTTTCGGGGCAAGTTTTTCCAGGTCTCACTATGTTGAGGCTACTTTCAGTCATTTCTGCCTGGACAAATAAGCCTACACCTGTCACTGAAGATCAAACTGGAAAAATGTGTCACAATCATATCCCTCAAGTCTCTGCATAAATACAAGCTGTTCAGACGATCACATGAATCCACTTCACAGATAAGATGTGATTGGCGTAGGCCTATTTGGGGAGTGTACATTGGATCTGGAAGAACAGGCATGCTTGTACAGCACTATTGTAAATTCATTTATAGAATGAAAGGAATAAAAAAGAATTGCAAGTGAAACCACGGGACTGGTTAGGAATCAATGAAGATTACATTCCAACTGATGATCAGATCACAAAGAATCCTGTAGTATGTTTATAAAATATATGAATAATATGTTTTACAGTAAATCTAAATGATGGGTAGATAGGACAGGAATCAAACTGTACATGTTTGATATTTTAATATTCAGTGTTTTTCCTTCTTTGACTAATGACACTATTTTAGATGAGTGGTCATGTCTCAAACCAGCTACAGGGTTACCTTACTCTATTTTTGTATTTCACATTTATGGCCAGCAGGGAGCGCCAACATAATTAGGGAACATTGCCACACATTTTTTTCCCAGCTGAAACTCTGGAAAAGTTTTTTGGGGTACCAAGATGACGGGTAGGTTTATGCCCAAATTGTTGTTGGACTTGGAGGTGGAGAATGAGGATGAATTAACTGAAGTGGCAGGTGCTGTGAAAACCGTAGAGTTTCAGCCTTCCCCCGTTGGTGATGAAGATGATTTTGGCCCAGTGGGAGAAAGATTTTTGTAGAGAATGGATTCTTGCCTTCTGGCTGATCCGTATGTGGTGTCACGATGGGTGGAAAAGAGGTTGGGGATTGTTAGGTTTTTGAAAGTGACTCAAAGTGGAATCGTGTAGATTTTTAAAAACGTTTATGCCCTCCGCACCACGCGACTGGAGGAAATAAGTGTGACACGCTTTCCTCTCCAGAGCAGGGCGCCGTTGAAAGGAGTGATAACTGGAGTGGCATGAAGTGTTGAAGAGGGTCAACTGAAGTTGAAGATTCCCAGTGTTTGTGACGAACGCCATTTGGTGCGACTCAGACCTGTGGAGAGGTGGTGAAACAGAGAAGACACCGTGTGTACTACTGAGCTTTGATGCAGTCTTCACCAGTTAAAGTCCACTAACGTGTTTTAGGTGTCAAGCTTATGGCTTATGTAGCAGTAGTGTGCAGGAGGGAGATTCCTGGATGTAAGGAGTGTGCAGGAGGACATGAGACAAAGGAATGTGTAGTATCGGTGGAAAAGGTTGTGTATTAACTGTAGTGGTACACATGGTGCTGGAAATCAGAGGGGTCTGGTGAACGGCAGGTTGAGGTTGCCAGGATCAGAGTATGGCAGAAGATGTGCTATGCTGAGGCAGTAAAGAGAGTATTAGAGGAAGATGGGTCCAGGGTGAGGGATCCTAAGAGGGTAACATTTTTTTCATCAAATAATTTTTGTAGATATTTTTTCATACTTCAACGGCTCTTAAAATGTAAAATCAAATAGATAAATGATCCTTGGTATGACCTTATTAAACAATTCCATATAGCTTAGTCGAACCCCTCTCTCTCCCGGCTTAGACTGTAATGGGTTAAAACCACAGTTTATGCTGGATACTGTTTATGTACAGATATTTTCATAGATAGTGTTAGGTGCCTCCTAAGAAGAGGTAGATGCAGGAGTCAGGAGCAGGAGAGCAAGGAATTCCAGTTTGCACAGTCCTTTATTATAAATCCCAACCCACCAACAACAGGCGGGGAAAATCATGAAACACACGGAGGAGAAACCTCTACTCCTAAATATAGTACCCACAGTACAACGACTGAGAGGAAAAAAACCCTGTGGCGCAAACACGCACCCCTTACAGAGCTAACAAGCTAAATTAATCCCGCACAAAGACTAGCAGGCTGCGATGGTTAATAAACCCACCAAAATTAACTAATCAGAAACAGGTGATAACAATAACAGACAGACACAAACGAAAAGGAAAAATGGATCGGTGGCAGGTGGCAGGTAGTAGGCCGGGGACGACGACTGCCGAGCACTGCCCGAACAGGGGGGGAGCCACCTTTGGTGGAAGTCGTGACGGATAGACACATACTTACTTACCTACTTAGGCCTATTGAGAGAGAGAGAAAGAGAGAGAGAAAAATACAGAACATTTGATTATTTCTCATTTCTAAAGGTTACTTGTGTGTTTCTGTTCTAGTCCTGTCTGGTTGCCATAGTTGTTCCTGACCCAGAGACAATGCCTGCATGGGCCCTGAAGAAAGGCATGGAGGGAGCTATCGGGACCTCTGTAAAAATACTGTATGTGATTTCAATCCCATCTTTACATTCAATGGTGTTTTCATTCTGTTTGTTGCCATGATGAAGGAGAGGCTTGAAATAATCAACTATGTGCATAGATGTGAATAGATTGACGTAATCAAAAGAAAGGATTCCTGTTGCACAACATTCATGTCTAGGTACTGCGCTTTTAGAGAAAGATCATCAGATCCTCAGACCCTGAGTAAACTGATTCAAGAAAAGAAAAGGGCACCTTGTTGAACCCTTTGAGTTGTTGAATAGATCGACATAGCACAACACATGGTATTGTCTTAGAGTCATGGTATGGTGTCTTGTGTGTGTGTATGTAAAGGTTCTGAAGAAAGCCATCATGGAAGACTTGCAGAGACTGGGCAAGGCCAGTGGCCTCCACTCGTTTGAGCAGGTGTGTGTGTGTCAATTGTAAGGTGTTCATTGGTGAGGGCAAATGACAACTCTCTGAAAGTGAATACCTAGATGATGATGACAAATAGCTGATATGCACACATGACCTGGCAAAGGATCCTGTCTACATTCTAATGTATTCTGTCTGTCCCAAGGTGAAAAACATCCACATCCACAACGAGCAGTTCTCCATACAGAATGGCCTGTTGACTCCCACACTAAAAGCGAAGAGACCCGAGCTGAGGGAGTTTTTCAAGGAGAAGATTGAAGACCTGTACGAAAACATCTCCATGTGAAACACTACCACAGAATAAACATTTCTCAGTAACATCAGTCCTCATTTAACATTTGTCATTCACTCCCCTTCACCCCCATCCAACCACAAAACAGACTCAAACCAACCAAACAAGTTACTGACCGTGGGTCAGGAAGGAAGTATCAACTTAGCTCTTTGGACCCCCACTGACCAAGTTCTGTCTGCTGCTCCAGGGCAGCCTAGCAGTGTGTTGGGCCAGTAACCGAAAGGTTGCTGGTTTGAATACCTGAGCCGACAAGGTGAAACATCTGTTGATGTGCCCTTGAGCAAGGCACTTAACCTTAATTTACTCCAGGGGCGCCGTACTACTATGGCTGACCCGGTGAAACAACACATTTCACCTACAGTACTCGGTATATGTGACAATACATCTGTATTATTTTTTTCCAATGTAGAGCTAAAACCAAATCAGCCTCATCTCTTATCTTGAAACGCCAGCAACAGACAGTCAACATAGCCTGCATGCTCCTCTTTCTTTTGTAGGCCTATCAAAACATTACAAAAAAAATGATGCAATCTTTAAGTTTTTCTCCATGTTGTGCTCAGAGAATTTGCCTGGTAAGAACATACCGACCTCAAATAAGGGCATTGCATGCAGTGTGCCCTGCATTGCTGGGACCGTTGTTACAGGAGACTTCAAAATGAGTCCTGGGCTTTAAAGGCAGTCAACAGGGGTGTAAAAACGTTTTGTCTGTTGCAAAACCTTTTCCAACAAAAACAGCTTAATCAAAACGTAAAACATTTTTTCAACAAAAACTAGAGTTTTATTGGACAAATTCAGGTAGGCCCCTCCCGTTCCATTTGTTCTGTTTGCTTCCATTTGGTTCCTAGAGTAAATGGTAAACGCTTTCCATGCAAGGCAAAACGTTTTGCAACGGAATCCGACTAATGAATACACCCCTGGTATACCAACACCGTCAACCGTCATACTGCAAGGCTTTTTCATGTAGTCGAGATCGACAAGCTCCACTCATTGACGGAGGTTAAAACAAAATGGACTGTGAAAATGTGGGTTTATGTAGTACAAATGTATAGGCTTTTGAGTTCATTTCAGTCCCAAATTATTACTATGTGGATGTACATATTAAGGACAACTAGACATAAGCATATTTAAGCAGTGGTTTGAATGGATTGTTTTGCGTGTAGTGAGATGAATTGTAACTTTATTTAATCTGTTGTCAAATGGAATCAGCACCATATCCTTGTATTGAATGAGTGCAGCAACAGGGATTAGGGGTTGGGATGGGACATAGAAAAATAAAATACATTCTGGAATCATTTTAATTTATTATTTCTTTATTCTTTTCCATGTCAAGCGATGCTTAAACAAATTAAAACAGAATTACCTTTGCATTGCAACATTTGGCTGGGCGATATAGACAGAAAGTGTTAAAGGCCCAGTGGAAACACAAATGTGATTTCCTGTGTTTTTTATATATATATATATATATATATATATTTCCACCCTGAGGTTGGAATAATACTGTGAAATTGTGAAAATTATGATAATGCAATCATTTTTATTGTAACTGCTGTACGAAAGAAACATTTGAAATTTGTTCCTGTTTTGGTGTCAGGGAATTTTGGCCTACCATGGTGACATCACCATGCAGTAAATGAGTTAATAAACCAATAAGAAAGAGTTCCAAACCTCTCTGCCAATAACTGCACATTCAGTTTTACCCTCGCCACTCAAGGCTGCCCTAGACAGTCCTAGAAAAATGATTGCTTGACAAATGGCTCTTTTCTAAGAATGTATTATTATTTAAAAAATATACAATTTTCAAAAACAAAAAAAATCACCTTATGGTACTTAATTATTACCCTGAAATGATCTGATATTGAGATCTGCATTGGACCTTTAAAGGGATACTGCGAGATTCGGGCCTTTTGTTCTACTTACCCAGAGTCTGATGAACTCATGGATACCATTTTTATGTCTCTGTACCCATACCCGTATGTCTCTGTACCCGTATGTCTCTGTACCCGTACCGATATGTCTCTGTACCCGTATGTCTCTGTACCCGTATGTCTCTGTACCCGTATGTCTCTGTACCCATATGTCTCTGTACCCGTATGTCTCTGTACCCGTATGTCTCTGTACCCATATGTCTCTGTACCCGTATGTCTCTGTACCCGTATGTCTCTGTACCCGTATGTCTCTGTACCTGTATGTCTCTGTACTCGTATGTCTCTGTACCCGTATGTCTCTGTACCCCTCTGTACCCATAGAATTCCAGTCATTGCGCTAACGCTAAAACTAGAGCTAACTTACTTTATACTGCACAGAGACATAACAATTGTATCCACGGGTTTATCGGACTCTGGGTAAGTAGAACAAGGGCAATATAATAGCAATGATCACGGTAGTGATATAGGGTGAACAAATCAAAGTCTTTTGGTCGCGTACGCAGTTTAGCAGGTGTTATGGCGGGTGCAGTGAAATGCTTATGTTCTAGTTCCTATCAATCAATGCAGTAAATGTCAAACAAGCACACAATAATACAAAGTAAAACAAATAATCACAAATGTAGTACATTAGTAGATATATAAATAGTATGCAAACATTGTTAAAGTGACCAGTGGTCATTTACTATGTACATAGGGCAGCAGTCCGTAAGGTGCAGGGTAAAGTATGCAACAGTTGGACACAGTCTCCATTGATATGTGTCTCCTGAGTTTTTGGAGTATAATGAGCTTGACACAGGTAAAGTGGCTGAGTGATTGGTTTACCTCTTCTGTAGGTTTACTTTGGCACAACAAAAGTCTACTTGGAGCTAGCGTCCAAGTGCATGCTTCTTCTTATCAGCAGCCAACAACTACAATGTTGAGAGCTGAAGGTCTATAGGGCATATTTTCTTCCAAGTCCTCAGATGAAGTTTCATCATCATAGTTGATGTTTGATTTTAGTAGGGGAAAGGCTGCACCTCAGCGGCTGAGGCTCTGAAATATGTTTGTGAGAGCAGGACCTCAAATAGTCTGTTACAGCTTACCAATTAACCTCAGTATCAGTGTCATGTTTTTAAAAATGATCCTATTCTAACTCAAAGCCTATCAATTGTAACTTTAGTGGAGGTTGTTCAATTAACTTCTCTCATGTGATTGTCTTTTAACTGAGGCCTGAAGACTAGCCCACAAAGTAAACGTCTACAGCAGGCTAACCCAGTCTTGTGACACATGTTGCGTTCCCCTGCTCAGACGTTGCATGCGTCAACCATCGACTGACAGATTGATATAACATATGATGTGGTTAGCTCATACTAAAATACCTATCCAGGCGTTGTAAGATCTGGCATGCTTCAGCAACGCCTGGGCAGAGGAATACGCCCATAGACGACCAGGGCTCAAACCATAGCATTCATAACACTTTTTCAAACAAGACAGGGGCAGATTAATATAATACATTTGCAAAATTCAGCTCATTTTATTTGGTCAAAACAATATTTCCGGGCCTCCCGAGTAGCGGTTGGGCTCTACTTGGCTCATTGTGCTATAGTGACTCCCCGGTCGCCAGTTGAACGGTTTCCTCCGACACATTGGTGTGGCTGGCTTCCGGGTTAAGCTGGCGGGTGTTAAGGAGAGCGGTTAGGCGGGTCATGTTTCGGAGAACACATGACTCCACCTTCGCCTCTCCAGAGCCCATTGGGGAGTTGCAGCGATGAGACAAGTTCGAAATTGGGGAGAAAAAATACTAACAAAAAAAAAATACTAACAAAAAAAAATACGAATTAAAAAAAAAATACTAAAAAAAAACAAACAAAAAAGAATACTTGACTTATCTGATCTAAGCCCTTGGCTCCAATAAAAGGAGCATAGGCCATAGACAAATGTCCTCCTCCATCTCACTCGTTTCGGGGCAAGTTTTTCCAGGTCTCACTATGTTGAGGCTACTTTCAGTCATTTCTGCCTGGACAAATAAGCCTACACCTGTCACTGAAGATCAAACTGGAAAAATGTGTCACAATCATATCCCTCAAGTCTCTGCATAAATACAAGCTGTTCAGACGATCACATGAATCCACTTCACAGATAAGATGTGATTGGCGTAGGCCTATTTGGGGAGTGTACATTGGATCTGAAGAACAGGCATGCTTGTACAGCACTATTGTAAATTCATTTATAGAATGAAAGGAATAAAAAAGAATTGCAAGTGAAACCACGGGACTGGTTAGGAATCAATGAAGATTACATTCCAACTGATGATCAGATCACAAAGAATCCTGTAGTATGTTTATAAAATATATGAATAATATGTTTTACAGTAAATCTAAATGATGGGTAGATAGGACAGGAATCAAACTGTACATGTTTGATATTTTAATATTCAGTGTTTTTCCTTCTTTGACTAATGACACTATTTTAGATGAGTGGTCATGTCTCAAACCAGCTACAGGGTTACCTTACTCTATTTTTGTATTTCACATTTATGGCCAGCAGGGAGCGCCAACATAATTAGGGAACATTGCCACACATTTTTTTCCCAGCTGAAACTCTGGAAAAGTTTTTTGGGGTACCAAGATGACGGGTAGGTTTATGCCCAAATTGTTGTTGGACTTGGAGGTGGAGAATGAGGATGAATTAACTGAAGTGGCAGGTGCTGTGAAAACCGTAGAGTTTCAGCCTTCCCCCGTTGGTGATGAAGATGATTTTGGCCCAGTGGGAGAAAGATTTTTGTAGAGAATGGATTCTTGCCTTCTGGCTGATCCGTATGTGGTGTCACGATGGGTGGAAAAGAGGTTGGGGATTGTTAGGTTTTTGAAAGTGACTCAAAGTGGAATCGTGTAGATTTTTAAAAACGTTTATGCCCTCCGCACCACGCGACTGGAGGAAATAAGTGTGACACGCTTTCCTCTCCAGAGCAGGGCGCCGTTGAAAGGAGTGATAACTGGAGTGGCATGAAGTGTTGAAGAGGGTCAACTGAAGTTGAAGATTCCCAGTGTTTGTGACGAACGCCATTTGGTGCGACTCAGACCTGTGGAGAGGTGGTGAAACAGAGAAGACACCGTGTGTACTACTGAGCTTTGATGCAGTCTTCACCAGTTAAAGTCCACTAACGTGTTTTAGGTGTCAAGCTTATGGCTTATGTAGCAGTAGTGTGCAGGAGGGAGATTCCTGGATGTAAGGAGTGTGCAGGAGGACATGAGACAAAGGAATGTGTAGTATCGGTGGAAAAGGTTGTGTATTAACTGTAGTGGTACACATGGTGCTGGAAATCAGAGGGGTCTGGTGAACGGCAGGTTGAGGTTGCCAGGATCAGAGTATGGCAGAAGATGTGCTATGCTGAGGCAGTAAAGAGAGTATTAGAGGAAGATGGGTCCAGGGTGAGGGATCCTAAGAGGGTACCTGTGAGGAGGCTGAGGCCAATAGAGAGTGATAGGAATAACACATGCTTCAGTAAGGTTGTTTTTTTGGCATTCATGGCCATGGATGTCAGTTGTACCTCAGTAATGGAACTTATATCACAGAGGATGGATGTTGTGGTGTCAGCTGCAGAGAACTACTTGGGTGATTGTTTAGACTGTTTTGATCACGCGGACTGGGATATGTTCCAGGTAGCCTCTGAGAACAACATTTACGAACACACGGATATGGTGACTGAGTTCATTAGAAAGTGAATAGGAGAGGTTGTACACACTGTGACTATTAAAACCTACCCAAACCAGAAACCGTGGATAGATGGCAGCATTCATGGAAAACTGAAAGTGCGAACCATCACATTTAACCACGGCAAGGTGACTGGGAATGTGGCCGAATACAAACAGTGTAGTTATTCCCTCAGTAAGGCAAACAAATAGTTAAAACATCAGCACAGAGACAGTGGAGTCGCAATTCAACAGCTCAGACACAAGACATATGTGGCAGGGTCTACAGACAATCACAAATTACAAAGGGAAAACCAGCCACGTCGTGGACACTGACGTCTTGCTCCTGGACAAGCTAAACACCTTCTTCGCCCACTTTGAGGATAATACAGTGTCACTGACGCGGCCCACTACCAAGGACTGTGGGCTCTCCTTCTCCATGGACAACGTAAGACATTTAAACATGTTAACCCTCGCTAGGCTGCTGGCCCAGTCGGCATCACTAGCCGCGTCCCCAGAGCATGCACAAACCAGCTGGCTGGAGGGTTTACGGACATATTCAATCTCTCCCTATCCCAGTCTGCTGTCCCCACTTGCTTCAAGATGTCCACCATTGTTCCTGTACCCAAGAAAGCAAAGGTAACTGAACTAAATGACTATTGCCCTGTAGCACTCACTTCTGTCATCATGAAGTGCTTTGAGAGGCTATTTAAGGATCATATCAGCTCTACCTTACCTGACACCCTAGGCCACCTTCAATTTGCTTACCGTCCCAGATCCACAGACGATGCAATCTCCATCGCTTTGCGCACTGCCCTATCCCATCTGGATAAGAGGAAAATCTATGTAAGAATGCTGAATGCAGACCCCTCCTGTACTCCCTGTTCACCCATGACTGCGTGGCCACGCACGCCTCCAACTCAATCATCAAGTTTGCAGACGACACAAAAGTAGTAGGCCTGATTACCAACAATGACGAGAGAGTGGTGCCAGGAAAATAATCTCTCACTCAAAATCAACAAAACAAAGGATCGGATCATGGACTTCAGGGAACAACAGAGGGAGCACGCCCCTATCCACATCGACTGGACTGCAGTAGAGAAAGTGGATAGCTTCAAGTTCCTCTGCATAGACATCACTGACGATCTGAAATGGTCCAACCACACAGACAGTGTGATGAAGAAGGCGCAACAGCGCCTCTTCAACCTCAGGATGCTGAATAAATTTGCCTTGGCCCCTAAAACCCTGACAAACGTATCACCGCCTGGTACAGCAACTGCACCGCCCGCAACCGCAGGGCTCTCCAGAGGGTGGTGCGGTCACCGGGGGCAAACTACCTGCCCTCCAGGACACCTACAGCACCCGATTGTCACAGGAATGCCAAAAAGATCAAGGACAACAACCACCCGAGCCACGGCTTGTTCACCCCGCTATCATCCAGAAGGCAAAGTCAGTACAGGTGCATCAAAGTTGAGACCGAGAGACAGAAGCGGTTTTTCAATCTCATTGCCATCAGACTGTTAAAAAGCCATGACTAGTGGGCTTCCACCCAGTTACGCAACCCTGTACCTTAGAGGCTGCTGCCCAATATACATAGACTTGGAATCACTGGCCACTTTAATAATGGAACACTAGTCACTTTAATAATGTTTACATACTACTTTAGTCATCTCATATGTATATACTATTCTACTGTATTTTAGTCAATGCCTCTCCGACATTGCTCAATCTCATTTTTATATATTTCTTGAATCCAATTATTTACTTTTAGATTTGTGTGTATTGTTCTGAATAGTTAGATATTACTGCACTGTTGGAGCTAGGAACACAAGCATTTCGCTACACCCACAATAACATTTGCTAAATATGTGCATGTGACCAATACATTTTTTTTATTTGGGTGAATGAGATTTTACTGCAGAAGAGTTACGAGATGTTTTGAATGATAGTGTCCCGTCCTCCAAGGCTGCTGGCCTGGAGTAGGAACAGATAGGACCAAATTAGTGGAATAGTGGTGAGTTTTTAATGGGTGCAATGTTTTCACAAAGTTTAATGAATTCATACTACAGAATAGTAGGCTGATATACAGCCAATACAGTAGGTGGCGCCATGCACCGATAATACTTGTTTGCGGACTGCGGTAAAACCCCAGAAGAAGCAGTTGCTGATGATCCAGAGGTCTACGAAGGTTTGTGAATGTTTAAAAATAAAACTAGCTATGGCCAATGACAACGTTTTAATAATTAAATTACTAATTGTTTGTTCAAACTATCTTTCTGATTCGTTGGTTTGCTGGCTTTATACTTTAATCTAACAAGTGAAACACCTGCCTGGCCAAAAAAATAACAAACGTTGGCTACCGTTAGCTAACTACTGTAGCTAACTTAGCAGGCGTCATTATCGGGACACTCAAACACGTTCAAGTTGAAAGTTCATGCTCACCTTGACTTCATATTAAGTGGATGTAAATGCATCAATGAGCTTCGTACTCGTGTTTTGATTCAACTGTAACTTTTCTCTCCAAAGAATAATCGTGTTTTTGCTGGAATGGTTCGTTCAAAAGGTCGGAGTGACGACACCATCACAAGACGAGAAGGAATGCTCAGCAGCAGCTCCAGAAGGCAGAGTGGCGATACGCCTTTGAAGTCAGGTTTCACAAGAGGCAGTAAGAAATGGGATGCCTTTCAATGACAGTATGCGCTACTATGATTATACCTGATTATACCTATATCTCTCCTCAGATTTCTTCAAGTGGTATCTTCATACACATATAAGATGTAGCCATCTATAAAGTATTACATAAACATTTTCTGACATTCAGCTACACACGGATGTACATGCAGCACAACTGGTGGACAAAAAAGTTCAACAAGCCCAGTAGTATACTCATACCCAAGCAGAGGTTTTACCTTGCAGAGCAAGTTAAGTCTTGTTCATAGCCAATCATTAGGTTTGACTACTATAATTACTGATCACTTGCCTGGCAGAAGCAAATTGGTCTGGATGCCAGGCAATCTGATCAAGTCTTTTGTTTAAATTTCAGAACTAAAGCGACTCTTCCCTAAACCCCTCTGCGCACGGCCAAAAGGACATGTTCTGTCACCTATAAATGAGTCAACATGCACTGATCACAGGTGAGCTGCTTCATCTGTTAAACAATTTATAACAATCAGATAAGGGTTGAGTCCCAAATGGTACCTGCATTTGGGATGCAGACAGGTAAGATTTGTAGCTAGCATTAACGTGACTGTTCATTCCTAGTACATCCCATTATGTGTGCCTCAACAGATCTGTCTTGTCAACTGCTCCCTGGATGAACAGAATGCTGGAATCAAATGGAACTGTGAGTGAAAAGTCATTAAACAAGTTTGCATCACCTCCGATTCACTCGACTAACTTATCACTCTCCATTTTCTCTTTTCAGGAGAGCACAATACATTATAGCACAGAAGACGGTTCAAGTTGAGTTAGGAACGTGTTTGTTTTTGTCAGTTAATGGATAAACCCATGCTCACTTTGGTCCTTCATGTTTTGGATTGGTAATTGCAAATGGGTCATTGCAAAAGTTTACTATTGAACATAATATTTTTTCTATGTGCAGTTTCACAAGTGGGTGTTTCCTCCCTCTTGTTGGATTGTGATGAGACTGACTCTGCTGACATCTCCAGCGATACTAGCTCCAGCAGTCTGCCCTCACCTGAGCAGTTCCGCAGAGAGAAAGTCTATGGTGTGTGTGTTGGTCTAGGACTCTGCAGGCACTGTAAAAAGACCTGGCTGGCAGCCCATGCCTTAAGAAGTTGAGTGACAGGGATTTTTCAATCCCATCTTTTTTTGCGGTTTAGAAGAGATAGTGGCCTTCCCCAGTGAGGAGATGTTGGACCTGAATGTAAAGAACTCCACTCTCCTAGATGTCAGCCATGCTGAGGACATCCACATGCAGCAGCCTCCTAACCTGTCCTCCATCATTGGTAAGAGATACAGCACAATGCTGGACATACAGGATGTTACCCTAAATGGCACCGTATTGACTTTATAGACTACTGTTTTGACCCGCGCACCTAGAGCACCACTTTTGACCAGAGACCTATCTTGGGAAAATGGTGCCATTTGGGACATAACCCAAGTTTTTGTAATTTTAATTATTATTATTTTAATTTGAAGGACCCTGAAACCTTGTCAACCTTGGAGAGATTTAGTATTCCATGCTTCCTTATCTGCGCAAAATGTAATTTTTTTTCTTTGCAGACATTTCCCAAATGAATGATGGAAAAGATCAGGAAAAAAGGTCAATTTGATTCAATGGCTCGACTCTTTGTATAAGATGTGAAATGGACTTTTTCATAGAATGAATAGTCATTTATATTCTAACAAAGAACCTTTATTTGTACACAGCCGTTTAGCGCGACCCATTAAAAGTACATATTCAGGTATTTGCTTATAATATATTTTATCGTAATTTTTTAAATAACTAATAGTAATTTGTTTATTTTTTGGAGAAAAAAAACGAACAAAAGCAGGAGAACGCATATAGAACTGATTATTTATTTTCTATGTATTTGTAGACAAGCTGTTCAATGCCTATGTGTCCGTTGAAAGCACCCCCCTAGCTGGAGGAGTAACTGTGCCCTCAGTCCCCAAGAAAACACAAAGGGTATGAAAACACTCACCTGCCTTGTATTTCTCAGATTCTATCTGAGCTAAAAGTGGCATGTAAAGAAACTGTGGCTCATCTGCAAGTTTAAGAATGTCAGTTAGTAATGAAGTCCTCCTCTCACAGCCAGTGACGATTAGACCCAGGAAGATCAAATGCAGGAAGAGAGTAAAATTTAGTGACTCTGTTACCACTGAGAAGATGGTAGTGAACAATGTGGAGCCTGTCAGTGACCACACGATCAGTGAGAGGACCAGAGACACAGTAGACAACAGAGAAACTGCTGCCCCTGAAGTAGTCCCTCAAGTCCTGAAAAGACCCACACATCACTCACCAGAGCAAGCCAAGTTCTTTGACTTTGCAGATGAGAAAGAAAGAGACACCTTCTTTCAAAAGTTGAGGCAGAGGTACTCCTCCGTTAGGGTAAGCATCCTCTCTGAATGGTCAGTCTTTGGATCATTGCAGATGCCATGTATCAGGAATTTGCTCTCATAGTATGTTGTTTGACTGACCATGTCCTGGTACTTTTCGTCACCAGAGTATATTCGCCAATGTTGGTGGGCGTTCGACAGATACATTTGAAGATGAGGGTAATGTTTGGTAAGCACAATTTCTACATAGGATGAAGTCCTGCAGATGTTAGTAAAATGGTTGGTTCCTAGGACAAAAATGTCTTGCAGACATGTCATTTTGGGGTATATTCAGAGGTGGAAACTTTCCGTGGGAATAATTGAAATATATGAATATTAATACCATTTTAAATGTAGATGTTTTTCTGCATTGGATATATTTACCATATCATATGGAGACAGAAACAAACCTTTAACCTTATCAAAAGTAGACATAATTGCAAATGATTAAATCCTTCCAATAGAACCCCCCCCCCCCCCTTTTAGTTGAATTGAACTTTAATTAAATAAGTTGACTCTTCACATGGGATGATTTCACACTGAACAACAAAAGGGAATATTGAATGATCCATCACATCTCCCAAAAAACGTCTGTAAAATGAAGACATTTCACTGCGGCTAATGTAGAAGGAAAAGCTGTGTACATTTGCAAATACTGTGCCAAATCATTTGTGAAGAATGCAACAAAGATGCAGAATCATCTAGCCAAGTGCATAAAGTTCCCTCAGCTCTCACAACAAGCAACCTCTGACAAAAGTCCCTCTTCTATTTGAGGTGAAAATGATGAATCAGACACCTTATCGATAGCAACAGCTCTTGGTCCTCCTGGAATCAGAAGTTTTTTTTGACTCAATGGAGGAACAGAGTCAGAGAAATGCTGATGAATGTCTTGTTTGAGTGTGTATACAACTGGTTCACCTCTGATGCTCACAGGCAATGTGTATTGGAAGAGATTTCTGAATGGACTTTGCCCAGAATACCCCCTTCAACCAAACATGCTTTATCTACTCATTTGCTGGATGCAGAGTTCAACAGAGTTCAGGTGAAGGTCAAGCAAATCATAGAGAAAGCAGACTATTGCAATCATCTCTGATGGGTGGTTGAATGTTAGTGGGCAAGGAATAATTAACTACATCTCCACCCCTCAACCAGTATTCTATAAGAGCACAGACAATGGACAACAGACACACCAGTCTCTACATTGCAGATGAGCTGAAGGCAGTCATCAATGACCTTGGACCACAGATGGTATTTGCACTGGTGACAGACAATGATGAGAACATGAAGGATGCTTGGTCTAAAGTGGAGGAGTCCTACCCTCACATCACACCCATTGGCTGTGCTGCTCATGGATTGAATCTGCTCCTCAAGGACATCATGGCACTGAAAACAATGGATACACTCTACAAGAGAGCCAAGGAAATGGTTAGGTATTTGAAGAGTCATCAAGTTATAGCAGCAATCTACCTCACCAAGCAAAGTGAGAAGAATAAGAGCATCACATTGAAGCTGCCCAGCAACACCCGTTGGGGTGGTGTTGTCATCATGTTTCACAGTCTCCTGGAGAGGAAGGAGTTTCTCCAAGAAATGACCATATCAGTCTGCCGATATGGACATGCCCATTAAGAGGATCCTCCTGGATGATGTATTTTGGGAAAGAGTGTAAAGCAGCCTGAAACTCATGAAACCTATAGCAGTAGCCATTGCATGGATTGAGGGAGACAATGCCATCCTGTCTGACTCTGCATGCAGATGTAAGATAAGAAATCCATACTGCCCTGCTCACTTCACTGTTTCTCCAAGCAGAGGAAACTGCCGTTCTGAAATGCATCAAAAAGCGTGATGACTTCTGCCTGAAGCCCATACACACCACAGCGTACATGTTGGACTCCAAGTATGCTGACAAGAGCATCCTGTCTGGTGCAGAGATCAACAGGGCCTATGGTGTCATCACTACTGTGTCTCGCCACCTTGGCCTGGATGAGGACAAGGTTCTTGGCAGTCTGGCAAAGTACACTTCCAAGCAAGGGCTTTGGGATGGAGATGCAATATGGCAGTCGTGCCAACATATCTCATCAGCCACCTGGTGGAAGAGACTTTGTGGATCTCAGGATCTCTACCCAGTTGCCTCCATCATCCTCCAAATCCCACCAACATCAGCCGTCTCAGAGCGCAACTGGTCCTTGTTTGGGAACACACACACACACCAAAGCACGCAACAGGCTGACCAATACAAGGGTTGAAAAATTGTTGTCCACCCGGGCAAATTTGAGCCTGACAACGAGCCATCGTCAGCAAGGTTGGAAATTGAAAGTGAAGATGAGGCCTCAAAGTCTGATGTTCAAGAGGTGGACATTGAGGAGGTCCAGCGAGAAGACATGGAAGCCTGAGAGGAAGACATGGAAGCCTGAGAGGAAGACAACCAAAGCTTTAGTTTCTAGACTCATTTTACAGATGAGTCTAGACCTCTGAGACTATCACAGTGCAGGTGCATTTATACGGAGACTTGATTACACACAGGTGGATTGTATTTATCATCATTAGTCATTTAGGTCAACATTGGATCATTCAGAGATCCTCACTGAACTTCTGGAGAGAGTTTGCTGCACTGAAAGTAAAGGGGCTGAATAATTTTGCACGCCCAATTTTTCAGTTTTTGATTTGTTAAAGTTTGAAATATCCAATAAATGTCGTTCCACTTCATGATTGTGTCCCACTTGTTGATTCTTCACAAAAAAAATACAGTTTTATATCTTTATGTTTGAAGCCTGAAATGTGGCAAAAGGTCGCAAAGTTCAAGGGGGCCGAATATTTTCGCAAGGCACTGTAGGTGAATTAACACTCCTCAGTTAGCAGGCTCAAGCAAGCTAAAACCCACATGGTAGCAAAAACTAACTAGCAGAAATTGTTAACAAGTTAGAAATGATTTAAACACTATAGGCTACTATTTACTAGTTAACAAAAAATCATGTATGTCATATAAAATATATTCACCTCAGCCAGTATTGTAATCAAAACAAGAGAGCATGTAGTTCTTGGCTCAGACAGTGTAGTAGTGTGAGCTCAATAGCATCTCATTAGTGTGCAAGATCTTGAGAATCAGCTGTACATGTGATGGAAGAGTGCACTGTGAACGCAGAGGGTTGCAATTATATTGAATTGGGGATAGTTTAGCCAAAATATGCCACAAGATGTAGAATTGCCTTGTGTATCCCACTAAAAAGGTTAACTTGTTATTAGCTAACTTTTTTTTGAAGAATTTAAGCAAAATTCCCAGGCTTAACTTCCCATGGGAAATTTCTGACAGCCCTTTGCAGACCTAGTTATTACCCATTCCTCTCCTCTCGAGACCTTTCATTGCGTCCTCAAGTATTTCCATAGGTAGGGCCAGGAGTTTTTCCTGAACAATGTGACCGGACCTGGGGTGTATTCATTTAGCTAATTATGTGACAAAACCTTTCTTAAATGGAAGCAAACTGGACAAAACGTGGAGGGACCTACTTGAATAGAAACTCTCGCTTTGCTCCTGTGTGGCTAAATTGGTATGGTGGGACCAGTACAGAAAAAAGTATGAACATTTATTCACTCACTACTGTAAGTCGCTCTGGATAAGAGTGTCTGCTAAATGACTAAAATGTTCATGTAAAATGCTCTGTTTGCTTCCGTTTTCAAACAGTATACAGTTTCTGTAGGTAATCCGCCCCAGGTTAAGCTCTTGGCTCTAGTTATTAGCTGTAAATCGGGCTCAAGTTTTTTCCTACTCGGGAGAAATCCCTGCTGCCCTATCCATTAAATATTATACGGTTTTGTTTTTATGATTTATAGTAATGGTTGAGTATGATTGATCTGCTGTTACTTTTTTTCATTTTCCATTGTTATTGAATATTGTGCTTTATTCACTCTGCAGTTCAAAGATATAAGTACCAAGTAGTTAAAGGGCTGAACCATCTGTGCAAAGTGTACCACTTCCAGTCCTCCAGGAAGTAAAGCTACCACAACTTGTAAAAGCTGTCATCAATACAGGTGAGAAAGCAAACAAACCACATTGTCTGAAGCTAACATTTTAACCTTATTTTACATGCCATTTTCTCTAAGCATTAATCTCACAATACCCATTTTATTCATTCTCTTTTAGGACACTTCTGATCCCTAAAGGTTTTCACAGTCCATGGACAGACAGGTTGTTGTGGTTAAAAACGTATATTTAAAAAATGAAATTCTGCTGCTGTAATATATAATGTAGATAATGTCAATTTTTAATTTAATTAACATAATAAATTGATAAAATTACAGTTCTGCTGTATTTGAGCTTATTATTTGACTAAACATGTGAAATATATTTCAGGCATAGAATTGGACTGTGATGTATACAAATTATTTATAATGTTTTAGGTGTTGAATGTACATTTTTATTTGGTGTCTTGTGTTAACTTTCAGCCAAAACATAAACAGAGTGACTATTTTGACCACGTGGTGTTTGGCTAAAAATATCATCCAATCAAGTGTTTTCGAGAAGGAGCAGTGGATCGTCGTCCAATCAGAAAACTGTAGTGGGTTTCCAAGCAGTTCGTGTGACTAATGCCTGTCATATGACTCTGCCACAAATGGGGTTAGTTTTAAGGAACTAAGGCTGCACTTGGATTTGGAAGAAAGCGAGACTTTCTAAAATGCCTCCAACTCTTTTTCAGAAACTTTTTAATAAAAGAAATTCAATTTCGCCACCCCCAAGATGCAACAAAGAGGACCCCGCGTTCAGGTTTGTGCGCATGCTATCTACATTAAACTGCAAGCTATAGCTAACGTTAGCTGGCTAGTTAACGTTAGTTGAGCAGCTCACTCTCTTGTGCAAGTGGAGCAGAAGTTGTCCGGAGTATTAGGTATTAAGATACAGTTATGCAATCCGTAATATGCAACGTGTTTTAACCACCTACCGTTCTGATAACGACAGCTGTAAAATGACCTTAATTATTGCCACCTGCTAATTCAGTTAGTTAACCCACGCCAAATCACAACGTGAAATCGCTTGAGAAAGACTGGGTCTTTGTAGAAAATATGGCAATGCCTCTACTGTTTTGTTGGAAATTACTTGAATCTAATGATAATATTTTGTGTTGTGCTGGACAGGGTTTCTTTGTCGCATTTACTTGCAGTGAAATACATTATCGGAATTATGTTTAATATCAGTGTACACAAACAACAAGAATGCATAACTAGCTAGCTACAATTCAAAATTATTATCATCACTTGGTGCCAAGTACAACGTGCATGCATGCTACTGTACCCAGTCGCAGGCACAGTAGCTCTGTACGTGCAACGGTGCACGTGACTGTTCAATGGGCCTCTGACAACTAGATGGCTGGTTAACTGATGTTGCGCTGTGAAGGCTCTGTAAATACTGTGGTTGTGTTATACTTTCTCTGATTACCATGCAATTACAAAGCATTGGTGGCATTGACCTTCTGTTACCTTGCATTGGGAAATACTTTTTTATAAATTCTTAAATACTGCCATGTCATTTTTTTGGATGTCATCTATGTCATGCCAAAATATTGAATGTTTGTGAATTATAGGCCTATAATTTAAATGTGAAGAAAAATGTCGGATTCTATTTGTGTTGCTCATGAGACCCCCGATGCTAAGTACCCTCACCTATATGTGTCAACCACATTCTACAGCCAAAAATATGTCTTGTCTGTGATAGATAAATGGAGCGTAGTGCATTTTGCCCTTTGACTTCAATTGGGGCATGGCTTACTATTCCCTTTCTGGCTCACACGACAGTACATTTCTTTGGCACACAGGCTTCGTTTATCAGACATGCAGGACTGACAGACAGGAGTTCACTGTAACACTCACTCCAGCACAGGTCTGAAGAAGCAACACTTTGGTGTCTAATTTAATTAATTTGCTTTTCTGACAGTGACACTACTCTGATACTGACACCTGTGATTGAGCCTTAAGATTTTGTGAATTACCGTTCTGAGCAAACTTCTCATCTGGAGCAGTTTGTGAGGGCGCAAACATGCTTGGGAGTGAGATGTCACTGTGCCGCCTACTTCTCAACGGCTCTTCTCTAAACCCATAGTCGTGTATCAATCTGAGACAAGTAAGGAAAAGTTAATGTTAAGGAGTCTCTGTTGGACTGGGCCTGGAACAGCACTGCCACATCAATGCACTGTCCCTCCCTACGAATACCAGGCAGGGCAGCAGGTTGGCTGACCCTCTGAGGAAAACCTAAACAGCGCTCATATTTCCTTGGCTATGAGTGACCCAAGAGCAGCATACTGTACATTGCTGAGAGGTCCCACCCAGGGGCTTTGTTTGCTCCCCTGCCTGCCCCTGTTGCAAACAAACTTCCTTCCTGTACCACAGCACAGCCTGAAGTGTGGACTTAACACACTGCTCCTTCCCCAGCCAGATCACTGTAGATTATAAATGCCAAACTGATATTTTCAATCATTTCTGTTTGTCTATTAAGCCTTTAGCTATAGTAGTGAAATTGTTTTAGAGAGGAGAAATATATGCTCAAGTTCCTTCTCCTGGCCCTCTGCACATAGTTTCAAAACAGTGTGTGTGTCATGTGAGGGATCATCAATCATAATGTCTGCCAGAGTATCACATGTCTGTATTCCCCAGTCAGTCACAATCTATAAAAGTAACTGCCAGGTTAGATGAGGGAAAGTTATTGCTTTTGTATTCCCAATGTCCTCCTTCCCCTGTTTTGAGTGATGGTTTGGCTACCTTGTATTTAAACAAATAAATCATAATAATATGAGTTTGGCTAGTGAGTGTGTTGCATCTCAGCAGACAGCTTTTCGACGTGTTCTTCCTATACAGGCTATTTTAAGTGGCCTGGAGTTCTCAGAACCGCAGTCATGGTAAAGATATATTTTTCTCTCTAATGGAAAACTCCACCCAATCTTTTGGTATTAATTTCATTAGTCCATTGTTGACACAATCTCAAAATGTTTTGCTTGTCAGCAATCAAGTTCTCAAGATATGTAACTTTCAAAATACAGAAGTCACCCCATACTTTGCATTTTGCATAATATGATGCTGCGTTTTGTGTCATATGATGCAAATTGCATCATGTGAGGATTTCTGTATTTTTAAAGTTACATATCATGAAAACTTGATTGCTGACAAGCAAAACATTTTGGGATTGTGTCAATGGGCAAACAAACACCAATATATACTTTCCTTTAACTTTCCCCCTTCTGACGACCAGGTGGCGAATCGCATCTCTGCATGTCTGGCAGACATATCAGTGTGGATGACGGATCATCACCTCAAGCTGAACCTCGGCAAGACGAAGCTGCTCTTCCTCCCGGGGAAGGACTGCCCGTTCCATGATCTCGCCATCACGGTTGACAACTCCATTGTGTCCTCGTCCCAGAGCGCTAAGAACCTTGGCGTGATCCTGGACAACACCCTGTCGTTCTCAAATAACATCAAGGCGGTGGCCCGTTCCTGTAGGTTCATGCTCTACAACATCCGCAGAGTACGACCCTGCCTCACACAGGAAGCGGCGCAGGTCCTAATCCAGGCACTTGTCATCTCCCGTCTGGATTACTGCAACTCGCTGTTGGCTGGGCTCCCTGCCTGTGCCATTAAACCCCTACAACTCATCCAGAACGCCGCAGCCCGTCTGGTGTTCAACCTTCCCAAGTTCTCTCACGTCACCCCCGCTCCTCCGCTCTCTCCACTGGCTTCCAGTTGAAGCTCGCATCCGCTACAAGACCATGGTGCTTGCCTACGGAGCTGTGAGGGGAACGGCACCTCACTACCTCCAGGCTCTGATCAGGCCCTACACCCAAACAAGGGCACTGCGTTCATCCACCTCTGGCCTGCTCGCCTCCCTACCACTGAGGAAGTACAGTTCCCGCTCAGCCCAGTCAAAACTGTTCGCTGCTCTGGCCCCCCAATGGTGGAACAAACTCCCTCACGACGCCAGGACAGCGGAGTCAATCACCACCTTCCGGAGACACCTGAAACCCCACCTCTTTAAGGAATACCTAGGATAGGATAAAGTAATCCTTCTCCCCTCCCCCCTTAAAAGACCTAGATGCACTATTGTAAAGTGGCTGTTCCACTGGATGTCATAAGGTGAAAGCACCAATTTGTAAGTCGCTCTGGATAAGAGCGTCTGCTAAATGACTTAAATGTAAATGTAAATGTAAACTTAGGGCTGTCTTGTTCAACAGAAAGTTGTCAGTTCTTTTGACCAATTGTTCGGTCAAAATGTCTGAACACGTATTTCCCAATATATAGACATGTTTTTTAATAAAACCAACTATATACATTGTCTGATGCTTTAAGCTTACGGTGTGAAATAAGACAAATGCCTCAAGGGGGCGCAAGAGGTCTAGACCCAACTATTGTCCTCCTGCTGACTTTCGCAGATTCTGCCATTACTCTCCTGAAGTTGCCGGTAATAGGCTACATGAGGAGTCGGCAACCTTCTCATGCGGAATGCCAATTTATCTTATTTCTACCGATCTGCTCTCCACTTATGGTTTTCATATGCACATTTTCTTGAAACAGTTTGTCTTCATATCTCAATCATTGTCATGTGATTAATCAAAATTCTATCGAAATGAAAATGATACAAACCTAAAATTACTTCTATTGCCAACTATGTAAAGAAAAAATAGCCTACATAAAGCCAACAAATAAGAACATTGCGGCCTGCCGGTAGAAAATATCCTGATTAAAAATAAAAAAAATCCTATAAATCACATTGGCTACTCATGGCTTGTCTGCAACCACCTTGAAACATTGTATCAACTATCAACTTGGGTCCAGCCAAAGCTTGCTTGCGCTTTGCTAGCAACATTGTATAAAATATTCTGGGCCCACAGTTTCCTGAGCTCAGGACAGACACAGCTGTAGGCTATTTGCGCAAGGGATAAGAAGCTGTGCTTGACTTGGGCAGGAGCTCATCGGAGCTGAGTACCAGCACCTCAAATGTTCTACTGCTTGAGCTCCTGTTCCCTTTTAAATTATATTCGCTCAAAAGTGTTGTGGTGCTCCTGCACCTACATATGAACAGTACCAGCACCCAAAATGAGTACCGGAACATATTTCAGTCCAAGTCAAGCACTGATAAAAGTAATCAGGCCGGCCTATTTTATGACGTTTCCACTGGATCAGAGAATGACTTTTCACCTTTCACACTGAGTGTACCAGTCAAAGGTTTGGACACCTACTCATTCCAGGGTTTTTATTTTTTACTATTTTATACATTGTAGAGTAATAGTGAAGACATCAAAACTATGAAATAACACATATGGAATCATGTAGTAACCAAAGAAAGTGTTAAACAAATCAAAATATTTTATATTTGAGATTCTTCAAATAGCCACGCTTTGTCTTGATGACACCTTTGCAAACTCTTGGCATTCGCTCAACCAGCTTCACGAGGTAGTCACTTGGAATGCATTTAAATTAACAGGTGTGCCTTGTTAAAAGTTCATTTGTGGAATTTCTTTCTTTGAGCCAATCAGTTATGTTGGTGATATACAGAAGATAGCCCTATTTGGTAAAAGACCAAGTCCATATTATGTCAAGAAAAGCTGAAATAAGCAAAGAGATGACAGTCCATCGTTATTTTAAGACATGAAGGTCAGTCAATATGGAAAATTTCTTCAAGTGCAGTTGCAAAAACCATCAAGCGCTATGATGGAACTGGCTCTCGTGAGAACCGCCACAGGAATGGAAGACCCGGAGTTACCTCTGCTGCAGAGGATAAGTTCATTCGAGTTATCTGCACCTCAGATTGCAGCCCAAATAAATACAAACATCAACTGTTCAGAGACCGCATGAATCAGGCCTTCATGGTCAAATTACTGCAAAGAAACCACTACTAAAGGACACCAATAAGAAACAAGCAATGTACATTAGACCGGTGGAAATCTGTCCTTTGGTCTGATGAGACCAAATTTGAGATTTTTGGTTCCAACCGCCATGTCTTTGTGAGACACAGAGAAGGTGAATGGATGATCTCCGCATGTGTGGTTCCCACCATGAAGCATGGAATAGGAGGTGTGTGGTTCCCACCATGAAGCATGGAGGAGGAGGTGTGAGGGTGCTTTGCTGGTGACACTGTTGGTGATTTATTTAGAATTCAAGGCACACTTAACCGGCATGGCTACCACAGCATTCTGCAGTGATACGCCGTCCCATCAGGTTTGCGTTTAGTGGGACTATCATTTGTTTTTCAACAGGACAATGACCCAGCACACCTCCAGGCTGTGTAAGGGCTATTTGACCAAGAAGGAGAGTGATGGAGTGCTGCAGAAGATGACCTGGCCTCCACAATCACCCGATCTCAACCCAATTGAGATGGTTTGGGATGAGTTGGACCGCAGAGTGAAGGAAAAGCAGCCAACAAGTGCTTAGCATATGTGGGAACTCCCTTCAAGGCTGTTGTAAAAGCATTCCAGGTGAAGCTGGTTGACAGAGTTCCAAGAGTGTGCAAAGCTGTCAAGGCAAAGGGTGGCTACTTTGAAGAATGTAAAACATGTTGATTTGTTTCTTTTTTAGGTACTGCATGATTCCATATGTTATTTAATAGTTTTGATGTCTAAACTATTATTCTACGAATATAATAGAAAAAGTCAAATTAAAGAAATCCATGAGTAGTAGGTGTTCTAAAACTTTTGACTGGTACTGTGTGTGTGTGTGTGTTTTAGTTGAGCAGTAACACAAAATAAATAACAATTGACCAGTCGACGAATTGGGGTCAGCCCTACTGCCTTTACTAAAACAGAAGGGGAGACACTTTGTTACAACTGCAGACTGCCCCTTGAATTAAAATACTATCCTATTCATCAGCCTATTTGTGTGAGATTTAGGCTATCAAATGTACAGTTGTTTGACCTATTAGGCATATTTCTGGAACTCTTCCATGCTGTTAGTTAGCAGCACAACCAGGGTTTCGTCATAAACCACATCCAAAGCCTTTGAAAACCTGTTTTTAGTTTTAAGTGTACCTGCATTTTTTTTCTTGATTTGAATCTAACTCTCTTAATTCCAATTTTGGTTTTAATACTAACTTTGCCAGAAACCTTGTTCTCTGTCCCAGAATTGTCAATCAGAGGTTGTGTCCCAAAGGGCACCATATTCCCTATATAGGCTTGTGCAATACTTTTGACTAGAGTTCTATTGGCCCTTGCTTTGACTGTGGTGTCTAACTAGATCTAAGCTAGTATGCACAAATAACTTTCTGATTTTGCACATACTGTCTGTTACTTTGCCTAACATTCATATCTAGCTATTGAATTGCACCACCTTCCGGAGACACCTGAAACCCCACCTCTTTAAGGAATACCTAGGATAGGATGAAGTAATCCCTCTCACCCCCCCCCCCCCCCTTAAAAGATTTAGATGCACTACTGTTCCACTGGATGTCATAAGGTGAATGCACCAATTTGTAAGTCGCTCTGGATAAGAGCGTCTGCTAAATGACTTAAATGTAAATGTAGGCTAACAATATCAATTGTTGATCAATTATTATGTTACTTTTATCACAGCTAATAGAGTTTTTGCATAATAGGGCCATGGTACTGGCAGTGTCCTTTTGGTGTAGTGTTGCAGGGTGTGGACCATTACAGCATGATTCAGATTATGAATCATGTTTGATGTTACACTCCATAGACTGATATGAAAAGTTAAAGGCCTCTCAGAATGTAATATAGCCCTACCCTACTTCGGAGAGAGTCCCATTTCATAGACAGTGTGAGGTGGCAGTGTTATCTTTAGACAGACACAGTGCTGAATTTATGGGAATATCAAATCTAAGCAGAAAGTGTGCTATTACACTGGTCCATCCCAAATGGCACCCTATTCCCTTTATAGTGCACTACTTTTGACCAGGGCCTATAGAGCTCTGGTCAAAAGTAGGGCACTATAAAGGGAATATGGTGCCATTTGGGATGGAATCACAGTCGTCTGAATGCCTACTTTCTTTCTCAGCGATTGAGACTGTCAGTATTGTAGGAGCTTTTATGCAGCATTTCCAATGAGGATTTACACCAGTGTTTTACCCAAAAGAGTGACTTTTCCATCTACGCAAGCCGGCACCCATGTCTCAATGGTCAATGGTTCCAGTGGACCTGCTCTAACTTAGAGCCAAGGCATGGACACTGGTACCTCTTCAGCTTGCATTTACATAATAATGGATAACTGTGAACTTTAACACCTTCCCACAAAGCAACAGTCCTGAATGATGCAGATGTTGTTGATCTGCTCGGCACAAGTCTTTAGTGTCTTGAAAATAACTAGAGCTGCGAAGATAAACCGAAAATGACCTACAACGACATTGCCCTTCTCTTTTGCTTAAGTCGGTCATTTTTGCAGATTCCTGCAGATAGAATAAATAGTAAAAATGCAATTGTGGGACAAAAACGGTTTTAATTACCAGGTGAAACAGAAAACCAGCAGGCTCCTTTCGGCCCTTGTAGGGCAGGGGTTTCAAACTCATTCCATGGAAGGCCTAGTGCCTGCTGGTTTTGTTTTTTCCTTTCATTTAAGACCTAGACAACTAGGTGAGGGGAGTTCTTTACTAATCAGTGACCTTAATTCATCAATCAAGTTCAAAGGAGGAGTGAACCTGCAGACACTCATCCCTCCGTGGAATGAGTTTGACAAGAGTTAAATGCCCCTGGCCTATGCACAATGATGTTGGCAAAGTCATCTCTGGAGAGTCAGAAGTAAATCTGATCATTCTGGATCCTATTTTGACAGGTTGCACATCAAAATATAAATCATGCATTCCCTGGATATATTAGCTTACTTGTTTAATCATAGGCTGTACCGTCTGTTGTCTGTCTTGGCACAAAGATACTAACTGTCCCTTTACACGAACTGTCCTTAAAAAATGGTTTATCCTTAATGAGCAAAATAGTTAACCATTTATTCACGTTACTTTAAAATATTTCAGTTGTGTATATTACATTTAGTTTTATTTGATGACTATTTAATTTCAAGGCATCTCATCATAGAGCTGCTGTCTGACAAAATGACTATTTTAGTAGTTCTTCAAAGGAAATAATACTTTTATGATCGCTGTGTGCCTACTATCAATCACTTAGATCATTTATTTTCAGGTAGAGATACCTCTTGATCATGCATTCTTCTGTCCGTGTCTCTGCCCCACACTAACATAACGTAGCAGGCATTAAAGAAACACACATATATTCTTCTGTCTCTGTCCGTGTCTCTGCCCCACACTAACATAACGTAGCAGGCATTAAAGAAACACACATATATTCTTCTGTCTCTGTCCGTGTCTCTGCCCCACACTAACATAACGTAGCAGGCATTAAAGAAACACACATATATTCTTCTGTCCGTGTCTCTGCCCCACACTAACATAACGTAGCAGGCATTAAAGAAACACACATACATTATTCTGTCTCTGTCCGTGTCTCTGCCCCACACTAACATAACGTAGCAGGCATTAAAGAAACACACATATATTCTTCTGTCTCTGTCTGTGTCTCTGCCCCACACTAACATAACGTAGCAGGCATTAAAGAAACACACATATATTCTTCTGTCTCTGTCCGTGTCTCTGCCCCACACTAACATAACGTAGCAGGCATTAAAGAAACACACATATATTCTTCTGTCTGTGTCTCTGCCCCACACTAACATAACGTAGCAGGCATTAAAGAAACACACATACATTCTTCTGTCTCTGTCCGTGTCTCTGCCCCACACTAACATAACGTAGCAGGCATTAAAGAAACACACATACATTCTTCTGTCTCTGTCCGTGTCTCTGCCCCACACTAACATAACGTAGCAGGCATTAAAGAAACACACATATATTCTTCTGTCCGTGTCTCTGCCCCACACTAACATAACGTAGCAGGCATTAAAGAAACACACATATATTCTTCTGTCTCTGTCCGTGTCTCTGCCCCACACTAACATAACGTAGCAGGCATTAAAGAAACACACATATATTCTTCTGTCTCTGTCCGTGTCTCTGCCCCACACTAACATAACGTAGCAGGCATTAAAGAAACACACATATATTCTTCTGTCTCTGTCTGTGTCTCTGCCCCACACTAACATAACGTAGCAGGCATTAAAGAAACACGCATACATTATTCTGTCTCTGTCCGTGTCTCTGCCCCACACTAACATAACGTAGCAGGCATTAAAGAAACACACATATATTCTTCTGTCTCTGTCCGTGTCTCTGCCCCACACTAACATAACGTAGCAGGCATTAAAGAAACACACATATATTCTTCTGTCTCTGTCCGTGTCTCTGCCCCACACTAACATAACGTAGCAGGCATTAAAGAAACACACATACATTCTTCTGTCTCTGTCCGTGTCTCTGCCCCACACTAACATAACGTAGCAGGCATTAAAGAAACACACATATATTATTCTGTCTCTGTCCGTGTCTCTGCCCCACACTAACATAACGTAGCAGGCATTAAAGAAACACACATACATTCTTCTGTCTCTGTCCGTGTCTCTGCCCCACACTAACATAACGTAGCAGGCATTAAAGAAACACACATACATTCTTCTGTCTCTGTCCGTGTCTCTGCCCCACACTAACATAACGTAGCAGGCATTAAAGAAACACACATATATTCTTCTGTCCGTGTCTCTGCCCCACACTAACATAACGTAGCAGGCATTAAAGAAACACACATATATTCTTCTGTCCGTGTCTCTGCCCCACACTAACATAACGTAGCAGGCATTAAAGAAACACACATACATTATTCTGTCTCTGTCTGTGTCTCTGCCCCACACTAACATAACGTAGCAGGCATTAAAAAAACACACATACATTCTTCTGTCTCTGTCCGTGTCTCTGCCCCACACTAACATAACGTAGCAGGCATTAAAGAAACACACATACATTATTCTGTCTGTGTCTCTGCCCCACACTAACATAACGTAGCAGGCATTAAAGAAACACACATATATTCTTCTGTCTCTGTCCGTGTCTCTGCCCCACACTAACATAACGTAGCAGGCATTAAAGAAACACACATATATTCTTCTGTCTCTGTCCGTGTCTCTGCCCCACACTAACATAACGTAGCAGGCATTAAAGAAACACACATACATTCTTCTGTCTCTGTCCGTGTCTCTGCCCCACACTAACATAACGTAGCAGGCATTAAAGAAACACACATACATTCTTCTGTCTCTGTCCGTGTCTCTGCCCCACACTAACATAACGTAGCAGGCATTAAAGAAACACACATATATTCTTCTGTCCGTGTCTCTGCCCCACACTAACATAACGTAGCAGGCATTAAAGAAACACACATATATTCTTCTTCTGTCCGTGTCTCTGCCCCACACTAACATAACGTAGCAGGCATTAAAGAAACACACATACATTATTCTGTCTCTGTCTGTGTCTCTGCCCCACACTAACATAACGTAGCAGGCATTAAAAAAACACACATACATTCTTCTGTCTCTGTCCGTGTCTCTGCCCCACACTAACATAACGTAGCAGGCATTAAAGAAACACACATACATTATTCTGTCTGTGTCTCTGCCCCACACTAACATAACGTAGCAGGCATTAAAGAAACACACATATATTCTTCTGTCTCTGTCCGTGTCTCTGCCCCACACTAACATAACGTAGCAGGCATTAAAGAAACACACATATATTCTTCTGTCTCTGTCCGTGTCTCTGCCCCACACTAACATAACGTAGCAGGCATTAAAGAAACACACATACATTCTTCTGTCTCTGTCCGTGTCTCTGCCCCACACTAACATAACGTAGCAGGCATTAAAGAAACACACATACATTCTTCTGTCTCTGTCCGTGTCTCTGCCCCACACTAACATAACGTAGCAGGCATTAAAGAAACACACATATATTCTTCTGTCTCTGTCCGTGTCTCTGCCCCACACTAACATAACGTAGCAGGCATTAAAGAAACACACATATATTCTTCTGTCTCTGTCCGTGTCTCTGCCCCACACTAACATAACGTAGCAGGCATTAAAGAAACACACATATATTCTTCTGTCCGTGTCTCTGCCCCACACTAACATAACGTAGCAGGCATTAAAGAAACACACATATATTCTTCTGTCCGTGTCTCTGCCCCACACTAACATAACGTAGCAGGCATTAAAGAAACACACATACATTCTTCTGTCTGTGTCTCTGCCCCACACTAACATAACGTAGCAGGCATTAAAGAAACACACATATATTCTTCTGTCTCTGTCCGTGTCTCTGCCCCACACTAACATAACGTAGCAGGCATTAAAGAAACACACATACATTATTCTGTCTCTGTCCGTGTCTCTGCCCCACACTAACATAACGTAGCAGGCATTAAAGAAACACACATACATTATTCTGTCTCTGTCTGTGTCTCTGCCCCACACTAACATAACGTAGCAGGCATTAAAGAAACACACATATATTCTTCTGTCCGTGTCTCTGCCCCACACTAACATAACGTAGCAGGCATTAAAGAAACACACATACATTCTTCTGTCTGTGTCTCTGGCCCACACTAACATAACGTAGCAGGCATTAAAGAAACACACATATATTCTTCTGTCTCTGTCCGTGTCTCTGCCCCACACTAACATAACGTAGCAGGCATTAAAGAAACACACATATATTCTTCTGTCCGTGTCTCTGCCCCACACTAACATAACGTAGCAGGCATTAAAGAAACACACATATATTCTTCTGTCCGTGTCTCTGCCCCACACTAACATAACGTAGCAGGCATTAAAGAAACACACATACATTCTTCTGTCTCTGTCCGTGTCTCTGCCCCACACTAACATAACGTAGCAGGCATTAAAGAAACACACATACATTCTTCTGTCCGTGTCTCTGCCCCACACTAACATAACGTAGCAGGCATTAAAGAAACACACATATATTCTTCTGTCCGTGTCTCTGCCCCACACTAACATAACGTAGCAGGCATTAAAGAAACACACATATATTCTTCTGTCTCTGTCCGTGTCTCTGCCCCACACTAACATAACGTAGCAGGCATTAAAGAAACACACATACATTCTTCTGTCTCTGTCCGTGTCTCTGCCCCACACTAACATAACGTAGCAGGCATTAAAGAAACACACATATATTCTTCTGTCCGTGTCTCTGCCCCACACTAACATAACGTAGCAGGCATTAAAGAAACACACATATATTCTTCTGTCCGTGTCTCTGCCCCACACTAACATAACGTAGCAGGCATTAAAGAAACACACATATATTCTTCTGTCCGTGTCTCTGCCCCACACTAACATAACGTAGCAGGCATTAAAGAAACACACATACATTCTTCTGTCTGTGTCTCTGCCCCACACTAACATAACGTAGCAGGCATTAAAGAAACACACATATATTCTTCTGTCTGTGTCTCTGCCCCACACTAACATAACGTAGCAGGCATTAAAGAAACACACATATATTCTTCTGTCCGTGTCTCTGCCCCACACTAACATAACGTAGCAGGCATTAAAGAAACACACATATATTCTTCTGTCCGTGTCTCTGCCCCACACTAACATAACGTAGCAGGCATTAAAGAAACACACATATATTCTTCTGTCCGTGTCTCTGCCCCACACTAACATAACGTAGCAGGCATTAAAGAAACACACATATATTCTTCTGTCTGTGTCTCTGCCCCACACTAACATAACGTAGCAGGCATTAAAGAAACACACATACTGGACAAGTAGGTGCGTAGTGGATTATTTTCATTGTAGTTAATGACCATGTTTTCTGCGCTAAACGTTGTATAATATTGGCCTGTTGGAAACTACAACTCCTAACTACATCGCACAGCTCGGGCTTGATCGGATTTATCTCTAGAAAAAAATGGCGCATTGAGTTCAGAGAAAAAAACTGAACGAAATGGAATTCAAATAATTGATCCGACATTGGTCAATTAGTTGAAGGCAGCACTGTAACTTAGAATAACTTTATTTTCCCAGAGAGAATGTTAGTTTGGCAAGTCTAATAAGATTCAAAAAGCACTGGGGGTTGGTGGCACCTTAATTGGGGAGGACGGGATCATGGTGATGGCTGGAGCGGAATAAGTGGAATGGTATCAACTACATCAAACGCATGGCTTCCATGTTTTCTGTTCCATTTGCTCCGTTCCATCCATTATTATGAGCCGTCCTCTCCTCTGCAGCCTCCACTGGTGTAAAGTAAACGCATTACACAACATTCTTACACACACTCACAAAGGAGCATGATCCACTCAGTCATAGACACACAGACCTTGGGTTTATGACTTCCTCTGGATTCCTACATGGTTGGCCTGGAGATGTGATGTCATTCACACACACTCATGGATCATGTGACTCATTAGATCATGTGAGTGTGGAATGCAGAAGTGAGTGCTCACTTGGCTGAAACCAAGGAGACACAACAGGTTGTCGGTCAGGTGTCTGTGAGCCAGCTAAGGTAGGGCCGTTGAAAGAAACGGTTTAGTAGTATCTAGTCATTCCTGTTGTCAAAGAAAGTAAACAGACGTTGATTTGAACATTTGAAGCCTGTGTGTGTTTAGCATCTTCTGGCTTCTCTGGGGTTGTGAGAGAATGGAGAGAGGATTCCCACTTCTTCCAGTGCCCTCTGACCCCTGCCCCAGAGAGAGGTGTTTCACATCTTGCCACTCTTCGAGGGGTCACACAGACACACACACTCGGAATGGGGTGAGTGAGGTAAAAGGCCCTGACTATTTAATTTGTAGTAAGGGTCAGTGTTGTTAATGTACCACAGTACTCTACCAACAAGACCAAAACAATACCACAACAAAGAAACAGGCGTATTTTCCATAGTCACAGAATGGTACTTGAACTCAGCTACTGCTCTGTTTAATCATTGGACATCTTTTGATTTCAATACCGTTACATTTGATTTTTTTAAGACAACCATTTATTAATGAATCAATTATACAATTGTACAGCCAATGTGACTTTTACCAATCTAACTACAAAACAACAATGCTAGTGGTTTATTTGAATGGTAAATCTCTTGATAAACTGGGTAAGTCAATACAGGTGGATGCATATTATTAATTTGGAGTGCGGTGCCTGCATTGAGTTATTGAGCTTGTTTCGGCTCATTTTATGGGGCAACAGATTACAAACAATCCCTTCCATTTAGGACTAATTTTATTGGCAACAGTTAGGAGAATATATCATTTTATTGTACTGATCAACATTTGCATAGAAGCAGTCTCTTCAAACTTGATCCTCTCAATCACGTAAGAAATAATTGACAGAAGAAGTACTGAACGTAACCAATTCTAGTGCTGAACAGTTGTATTCATTTTTTATAACGAAAAAGTACCAACTTTTCGGTCTACCGTGCAAAACTAGCAGACTGTGTGTGTGTTGCCCACAGATCCAGTTACTGTGTTGGAGTGGACAATGACGAGGGGTAAGCAGGTGTACTCTTTCACCCACAAGAAAGCGTGATTAGGCTATTCTAGCCAACCATGTCCCAAAGCAGGGTTTAATTTTCAGCCCAGAGTGTTATAATATAGCCTAGCTGGCTCGGTTCACCAGAATACTGTACTGGAAAAGTACCCGCTGTGGATTCAAAAACGACCCCCACATCAGACGTAGAAAAAGTGACACAAGTGTTAGTTTTTGTCTTGAAAGCACCATTATGTTTCATAGGTTGATTATGTCAAATCATAACGTCAATGATCTTCAGGTTGGAAAGTCAGCTCCAGAAAGATGCCTGAGTTTCTGACTTGGAATTCGAGTTGGATGACTGTTCAAAATGTTTTTTTTCCTAGTCAGAGCTTGTCCCCCCCCCCCCCCCGGGTTCCCAGTTGTCTTGAACGCTCGGAAGTCTGATATTTCCAAGTTCCCAGTTTTGAACGACATAAGTACACAGTCACACAGTGTGTGCCAATGGCCTGAGTAGCTTGTGCCAGTCCGGAGGGAGGGAGGGCTGTTTGAGGTCACAATGAGGAGGACCGATTATTCCCTGTGAAGTCCTCCAGTGGATGCCTCTGCCGGTCTCTTTCTTCAGCTTCAGAGGGGGACAAGACGCCTGCCCAGTGGGCTGTCACAGCGCAAAGATCACCTGACTGTCTCATGTTGTGTGCATTTAGTTCAGTGCTATTCTTAGCCACGCTCTGGGGGAGTGTAGGGGAAAGACTGGCAGACTCACAATGATGCCCAGGTACCCAGTAATATTTACCCAGCTTTTTGTGTGCATAATTGTTGTTGGGTTTTTGTTATACTGTTTTAGGCTTTGACTGGTGGATTTGAATGTGGTTAGAACTGGATTGTATTTTCAGCTTCACAGAGCACTGCAGAGTGTGTGTTGTGCTTTGATCTACTAGTTGTTCAGCTGCGTTGCTATAGATTTACACAATTGAGGGGGGGACATTACTACTAGAGGAGGCCAACGGCTTGCTGTTATTGAGCCAATGACTATCCATTTTAAACCACGTCTTGGAAGAAGTGTGTGTGTGTGTGTGTGTGCGTGTGTGTGTGTTTTTCCAGGGGCCGCTGCTACATTAATATAAGGGAAACACTGGTGTAAATCTGCGGCTGTGTTATGCAATTTAATGTGGTGGAGATTTGGTTCTCTGACGGCTTAGAGTTGCTTCTCTATTTGGAACCAGTGTTTACCGCCTTTTAGTCAAAGGCTTTCTGTCTTCTGGCATTTTTAGGGAGTTTACTTTGGCACTGCAAGGCTCCGGCTCCTCACACATTTCTTATTTGTAGCTCTGATTCATAGACTTGGTCTATAAGGAAATTGTTGTTGTTATTACAAAGGCTAAATAGTAGTACATTTCAAACAATCACAAACTAGGGAGAGAGAGAGCAACACTTGTATGCTTTGAGAGATGGCTACTACAAGGAAATGAATATGTTGTTTATACAGTAGGCCTTTTGTGTAGGCTCTTTTCATAGGCTCCGTCATAATTGAGGTCAGTACTGCTGTATGTAACAGTCTTGTAGTCATGTGCTGATGCTTTTATGAATGGCTCTGCTGATGTCTGACTGTCACAGGGTCTGTTTCCTTGTTTCTCTATCTCTCTCTCGGTCTCTGTCTCTCTGTCCCTAGTTAAATGATACAAAGTTCATAAACTGCTCCACTTTCTCGTCTACTGACTACTGTTCTGATAAGATAGAGGGCTGATTTGACTCAATTGAGTATCCTAGCTGCAGAAATGATTTGCAAAGCTCATTTTGTATGTTTTGTTTTTGTGGTCTGTTCTGTTTGTTAAGCTGAATCGTATTACTTCCTAGGTTATATGAGAAGATGGTTATCAAAGCAGCATGCTGAGCAGTAATAATGTGCTCCTGAAACATTGACAGGGGCTCTAGGTTGGCGGGACTGTCATTGGATCCCATAATGTAGGCTGTACAGTATTTACGTCACACTGACTAAAACTCTAGGCCATAGTGAGACTATTTGGATATTTTTTTATTTTACCTTTATTTAACTAGGCAAGTCAGTTAAGAACAAATTCTTATTTTCAATGACAGCCTATGAACAGTGGGTTAACTGCCTGTTCAGGGGCAGAATGACAGATTTGTACCTTGTCAGCTAGGGATTTGAACCTTTCGGTTACTAGTCCAACGCTCTAACCACTAGGCTACCCTGCCGCCCCATATGAGTAGCCTAATGTGTGTTGGTGACATCTGTTCTTCACCCGTCAGTGAATACCTCATGCATGCCTCAGAGCGGACATCATTGATGACTTAGTTGTCTGGAGGGGAATAGGTTTCTGAACAGATGGAGCTGTGGAAAACCTGGGCTGTCTTGGGGTGCGTCCCAAATCGGACCCCCCAGAGCAGAGCAGAGGTCAAAAGTAGTGCACTATATAGGGAATAGGGTGCCATTTGGGATGAAGGCAGAGTGTTTGACAAGGTATTCTGCTCTGCTCTCTATAATTGGGATGGGAATATTCTTGGCCTGCCTTTAAAATGCTGATTCATCCCAGGGTAGGCCTCATGGACAAGGCTGGAACTCTGACGTCCTTTACTGAGTCCAAGGATGATGACTATGATGTACCATCATTTGCTTTCTAGCTTTAATTTCTTGAATCTTGTTTTTCGTTTACCTCCTCGATCAGTGCTGTCATTGAGTGAAGGTTTGATGATGGGCACGTAGAGGAGAAATTTAACCCAGATAATTGTGAGGACCCTGACACATAATTCAATCCACATTATATACAGCCATTATGTGTTAGGCTAATGTGATACCAATTATCAAAAATTTAGAAATTAGCAATCAGCAATGGAGAATTTGATTAAAAGTTCCTTTATCAATCAATCAAATGTGTCACAAAGTGCTTATGCAAAAACCCAGCCTAATACCCCAAAGAGCAAGCGATGTAGGTGCATGGTGCCTAGAAAACTCCCAAGAAAGGCAGGAACCTAGGAAGAAACCTAGAGTGGAACCTGGCTCTGAGGGGTGCCTGGTGGAGATTATAACAGTACATGACCATTTAAGGCTAGATCATTCTTCAAGATGTTCAAACGCTCATAGATGACCAGCAGTGTCAAATAATAGTCACAGTGGTTATGAAGGGTGCAACAGGTCAGCACCTCAGGAGTAAATGTCAGTTGGCTTTTCATAGCCAAGCATTTAGAGGTCGAGACAGCAGGTGCGGTAGAGCGAGAGAGGGTCGAGACAGCAGGTCCGGGATAAGATAGCAGGCCCGGTGAACAGAAACTTTATCAGCAGTACGAGCAGGTGGACTGAGGACTGGGACAGCCAGGAGTTGCTAGGCCAGGTAGTCCTGAGGCAGGGTCAGGTCCTCTGGGAGGGGAGAGCGAGAGAGAGAGATGGGAGAATTAGAGGGGGCATACTTAAGATCCCACAGGACACCAGATAAGACAGGAGAAAAACACCAGTTAGGACAGACTGACCCTAGCCCCCCCTAAAGTGAATGGCTAAGCCTTTAGGAATATTGGTAATACTCTACTGTCACCAGTGTTTGGTAAACAGCAGGTCACACAACACGCTGGTAGCCCTGGCCAGTACACATCCCTGGCCAGTACACATCCCTGACCAGTACACATCCCTGGCCCTGACAGACCACAGTGACATAGAGACATGCATACCTGTAGGCTGTGACTTAGCTGTTCTCACTCCCTCTCAATAGGCTACCCTTCACCCCATCATCCCCCCATAAATGTGAACAGTAGCCTTTAAGAGGTCCCCTTCTCACAGACTCTCCAATAAACAGCTAGAAATAGATATATGCTGCTTCCCATCCCTCAGAATTGAGATAAATGCTCCTCTGTCTGGTCCGTCTTTTATGGCCTTCCAAGCCAAACAGGAGGCTGGTGGTGTGGTGGAGGCTGGTGGTGTGGCCACAGCTATCTCTATTCCCCCCTGTGGCGGAGGCTGGTGTGTGGCCATAGCCGTCTCTATTCCCTTCTGTGGTGGAGGCTGGTGGTGTGGTGGAGGCTGGTGGTGTGGTGGAGGCTGGTGGTGTGGTGGAGGCTGGTGGTGTGGCCATAGCTATCTCTATTCCCCCCTGTGGCGGAGGCTGGTGTGTGGCCATAGCCGTCTCTATTCCCCCCTGTGGTGGAGGCTGGTGGTGTGGTGGATGCTGGTGGTGTGGTGGAGGCTGGTGGCTGGTGGTGTGGTGGAGGCTGGTGGTGTGGCCATAGCTATCTCTATTCCCCCCTGTGGTGGAGGCTGGTGTGTGGCCATAGCCGTCTCTATTCCCCCCTGTGGTGGAGGCTGGTGGGTGGCCATAGCCGTCTCTGCTTCCCCCTGTGGTGGAGGCTGGCGGGTGGCCATAGCCGTCTCTATTCCCCCCTGTGGTGGAGGCTGGCGGGTGGCCATAGCCGTCTCTGTTCCCCCCTGTGGTGGAGGCTGGTGGTGTGGCCATAGCTATCTCTATTCCCCACTGTGGCGGAGGCTGGTGTGTGGCCATAGCCGTCTCTATTCCCCTCTGTGGTGGAGGCTGGTGGTGTGGTGGAGGCTGGTGGTGTGGTGGAGGCTGGTGGTGTGGCCATAGCTATCTCTATTCCCCCCTGTGGCGGAGGCTGGTGTGTGGCCATAGCCGTCTCTATTCCCCCCTGTGGTGGAGGCTGGTGGTGTGGTGGATGCTGGTGGTGTGGTGGAGGCTGGTGGCTGGTGGTGTGGTGGAGGCTGGTGGTGTGGCCATAGCTATCTCTATTCCCCCCTGTGGTGGAGGCTGGTGTGTGGCCATAGCCGTTTCTATTCCCCCCTGTGGTGGAGGCTGGTGGGTGGCCATAGCCGTCTCTGCTTCCCCCTGTGGTGGAGGCTGGCGGGTGGCCATAGCCGTCTCTATTCCCCCCTGTGGTGGAGGCTGGCGGGTGGCCATAGCCGTCTCTGTTCCCCCCTGTGGTGGAGGCTGGTGGGTGGCCATAGCCGTCTCTGTTCCCCCCTGTGGTGGAGGCTGGTGGGTGGCCATAGCTGTCTCTGTTTCCCCCTGTGGTGGAGGCTGGTGGGTGGCCATAGCTGTCTCTGTTTCCCCCTGTGGTGGAGGCTGGCGGGTGGCCATAGCCGTCTCTGTTCCCCCCTGTGGTGGAGGCTGGTGGGTGTCCATAGCCGTCTCTGCTTCCCCCTGTGGTGGAGGCTGGCGGGTGGCCATAGCCGTCTCTGTTCCCCCCTGTGGTGGAGGCTGGTGGGTGGCCATAGCTGTCTCTGCTTCCCATCAGGCAGGCGATGGTATGAGGGACGGAATGGCAGCAATGGTACGACTGTTGGCCCTGCCAGGCCCACCGACCCAAAGGGCTGACGGATTAAGAGAGCTTTTTTGCCAACTGTCAGTCCATCACTGTCACCTCTCTTTACTTTGTATGATTATTCATACTTTATGCAACCAGACACAGTTTAGTTTGATGACCTTTGCTACTCTGACTGTGTGAGGACAGGTCTGACTGGGGAATGTCTGTCTGTACATGCTGCTGATGTTTTCAGACTCCGTTTGATAGTTTTAGTAGAGGGTCTACATTCATTGTTAGTAGTGCCAGCGTGATCATATGCTTCATGCTTGTCCTCTCTCCTCCCTCACTTTCTCTCTCCAGCTGGTCATCCCCACAGCTGGACCCTAGCCAGATCAGATTGATACTGTACCAAGACTGTGAGCGACGGGGGAGAAATGTCCTCTTCGACTCCAGTTCCAAAAAGAGGAGCGCAGAGGAAGCCCCTGCCTCGGTGAGTGACGTGTGTATCTGACTGACAAGGGGTGTTTAATGGGGCAGTACACCACAATGTGGGCGAAATAGGAAACTCTGTCTAAAGCTCCTCCTGTGGCTTTATTAAACAGGGCTTAACCGGGTTGAGCTGGAGCTCTGATCTCAATACGAGTAGCCTCATCTGAGACCCGCCACTGACGTGTAAAGCATTCTCCCAGACTCACATGACCGCAATCTCTGTGACTGACTGCTGACTGACTCTCTCTCTGACTTCAGCCTTTTTGTCATTGTGCTGTCACGGGTTACTTGCTGCAATCTACTGTTAATGTTGACAACGCCCATCTGCTTGACCTGTATCACCCATATGTGTCCAAATAGAATGTGCATATTTACTTTAACCTGTTCTAAATCATTGTTTTACATGTTTATTGTTGTACATTCAATTTGTTTATTGGATAAGGGCCAAAATGAGCCATGCCTGTCTATTCAACAAGTGTGTACTATGTTTGTCATTGCCAACCAATGCATTCTGCTGCATGGTTAAAGGTGAAGTCTGATCCCTAGCACATTATACTTTATTGCCTGATGATATTGTTTCTCCATAGAGAGGGGGAGTGAGCTAGAGAGGGGAGAGCAAGCCTAGAGAGAGAGAGAGGGAGTGAGCTAGAGAGGGGAGAGCAAGCCTAGAGAGAGAGAGGGAGTGAGCTAGAGAGGGGAGAGCAAGCCTAGGGAGAGAGGGAGTGAGCTAGAGAGGGGAGAGTAAGCCTAGAGAGAGAGGGAGTGAGCTAGAGAGGGGAGAGCAAGCCTAGAGAGAGAGATAGTGAGCTAGAGAGGAGAGTGCAAGCCTAGAGAGTGAGGGAGTGAGCTAGAGAGGGGAGAGCAAGCCTAGAGAGAGAGGGAGTGAGCTAGAGAGGGGAGAGCAAGCCTAGAGAGAGAGGGAGTGAGCTAGAGAGGGGAGAGCAAGCCTAGAGAGAGAGGGAGTGAGCTAGAGAGGGGAGAGCAAGCCTAGAGAGTGAGGGAGTGAGCTAGAGACGGGAGAGCAAGCCTAGAGAGTGATGGAGTGAGCTAGAGAGGGGAGAGCAAGCCTAGAGAGAGGGGGAGTGAGCTAGAGAGGGGAGAGCAAACCTAGAGAGAGAGGGAGTGAGCTAGAGGGGAGAGCAAGCCTAGAGAGAGAGAGAGGGAGTGAGCTAGAGAGGGGAGAGCAAGCCTAGAGAGAGAGAGGGAGTGAGCTAGAGAGGGGAGAGCAAGCCTAGAGAGAGAGGGAGTGAGCTAGAGAGGGGAGAGCAAGCCTAGAGAGAGAGGGAGTGAGCTAGAGAGGGGAGAGCAAGCCTAGAGAGAGAGAGAGAGGGAGTGAGCTAGAGAGTGGAGAGCAAACCTAGAGAGAGAGGGAGTGAGCTAGAGAGGGGAGAGCAAGCCTAGAGAGAGAGGGAGTGAGCTAGAGAGGGGAGAGCAAGCCTAGAGAGAGAGAGAGAGCTAGAGAGGGGAGAGGGAGTGAGCTAGAGAGGGGAGAGGGAGTGAGCTAGAGAGGGGAGAGGGAGTGAGCTAGAGAGGGGAGAGGGAGTGAGCTAGAGAGGGGAGAGGGAGTGAGCTAGAGAGGGGAGAGGAAGTGAGCTAGAGAGGGGAGAGGGAGTGAGCTAGAGAGGCTAGAGGGAGGTAGGGCTAGAGGGAGGTAGGGCTAGAGGGAGGTAGTGGGGTAGGGCTAGAGTGGGGTAGGGCTAGAGTGGGGTAGGGCTAGAGCTGTGTAGAGGGAGGTAGGGAGAGCTGGGTAGAGGGAGGTAGGGAGAGCTGGGTAGAGGGAGGTAGGGAGAGCTGGGTAGAGGGAGGTAGGGAGAGCTGGGTAGAGGGAGGTAGGGAGAGCTGGGTAGAGGGAGGTAGGGAGAGCTGGGTAGGGAGAGCTGGGTAAGGAGAGCTGGGTAGAGGGAGGTGGGTAGAGGGAGGTAGGGAGGTAGTGGTTGCAATTCCAGCTCACCAGTTCCTGAGGAAGTCCTATGACAGCCATTCACATGTTCCAGCCTTTGTGTTCTCTATCGGGGCAGGCCAGACATTTGTTTGATGTGACCCATTACCGTAGCAAAGAAAGGCACGCAGTCCACAAAAGCATTCCAGTGCAAAATAGGGTGCTATTCTCTGGCACGTCACATGGGGGAAAGCAGATTGGAGTGTATTTTTCATTTGTATGGATTTGTGACTAACGGATAGAACATTGTATGCTCTGACATCAATCATTTCAAGAGGTAGAGAAAGCCTGTGTAAATACTGTGTGTTGGTTGTGTTTGCTTAGAAATACAAGATAGAGGCCTGATGTTTTTCCCCCGTCACTAACATATTTAGTTTCTTCCAAGCTAGTGCACTCAACACACAGCGATGTAGACCTATAACATAAAGCATGAACAGAACAACGTTTTAGTCGCAGTACTATTGTACTGTTAAACTCTTGCATTCCTAGTGTATGTATGTAAGAGTACTGTGTGCCCTAAGTACTGTGTGCCCTCTGTGCAAAAGATATGCAACTTTAGTGTTGAAAAATCAATAAACAGCTCAAATCCTAGGACAAAGACTATATGCTATTCTTTAAGTGGTAGACTTGACTAAACACTCTACCTGGCGACTCACCCTAAATTTAATTTAGCTAATCGCTACATGCAGTGCATTCGGAAAGTATTCAGACCCCTTGACTTTTCCCACATTTTGTAACGTTACAGCCTTAATTTAAAATGGATTAAATACAACTTTTTCCTCAGCAATCTACACACAATACCCCATAATGACAAAGTGAAAACAGGTTGTTAGAAATGTTTGCAAATGTATTCAGATCCACATAAGTATTCCGATTCTTTGCTTTGAGACTCGAAGTTGAGCTCAGGTGCATCCTGTTCGCATTGTTCATCCTTGAGATGTTTCTACAACTTGATTTGAGTCCACCTGTAGTAAATGTAATTGATTGGACATGATTTGGAAAGGCACACACCTGTCTATATAAGCTCCCACAGTTGACAGTGCATGTCAGAGCAAAAACCAAGCCATGAGGTCAAAGGAATTGTCCGTAGAGCTCCGAGACAGGATTGTGTCGGAGCACAGATCTTGGGAAGGGTACTTAAAAACTGCAGCATTGAAGGTCCCAAGAACACAGTGGCCTCCATCATTCTTAAATGGAAGAAGTTTGGAACCACCAAGACTCGTCCTAGAGTTAGCCGCCCGGCCAAACTCAGCAATCAGGGGAGAAGGAACTTGGTCAGGGAGGTAACCAAGAACCCAATGGTCGCTCTGACAGAATTCTAGAGTTCCTCCGTGGAGATAGGAGAACCTTCCAGAAGGACAACAATCTCTGCAGCACTCCACCAATCAGGCCTTTTTATGGTAGAGTGGCCAGACTGAAGCCAATCTTCGGTAAAAAGGCACATGACAGCCCTTTTGGAATTTGCCAAATGGCACCTAAAGACTCTGACTATGAGAAACAAGATTATCTGGTCTGATGAAACCTGGCACCATCCCTACGGTGAAGCATGGTGGTGGCAGCATCATGCTGTGGGATGTTTTTCAGTGGCAGGGACTGGGAGACTCGTCAGGATCGAGGGAAAGATGACGGAGCAAAATACAGAGATCCTTGATGAAAACCTGCTCCAGAGCGCTCAGGACCTCAGACTGGGACGAAGGTTCACCTTCCAACAGGACAACAACCCTAAGCACACAGCCAAGTGTCGTGTCTTTGCCTATGCCGGATTAAGTGATATGACACGCTATTCTATACAAAATAATTCTCTGTAATTAATATTACCTGATTAAACTAATCAGGTAGATAATTAACTACAAAGTCGTGGCACCATGAAAAAGTGTTTTATAGAGCTGTTACCTTCCGAATAAACTCTTAAAGACCTAGTAATCTTTTACATCAATAGCAGTCAATATTAATCGTCACCTTATTCCAGTCTCATCTGAACATCAGAATTCTTGGTTATCTTCACGAACCCTGGCTAACAAGTTGAATCAGCAATATAAACTTTGGTTTAATTATTTATTTACTAAATACCTAAATAATCACACAGAATTACATAAACACAGAATGGATATTATGTCATACAGAAAACGTCCCTGGTGGACGGAGCCGACATGACTGCTGGTTACACAAAGGAAAGGGGGTTGGGTTTGAGTGAAAGAGCGGGAAGACTGAGGAACAAAGGGAGAAGCTATCCTATCGTAAATACAGTATCTTATGCATTCTAAATTACCGCCCATTTGAAAAAGGAGAAGGCAATAAATATTTACTCTGAGCTGTGCTTCGGAAGGTTGGTCGTAGATGCTGGCCGTGTTGCCCAACAGAGATCTTCCTTGTCCTTTGAAGAGTGTCTCTGGTGGTAAACTGGATACTTGGTAGTATCGTGTTGTTTGTTAGACAGTTCCTTTGTCCGTCCTTTCCGAGCCCACGTTTACATCGGCTGCTGACAACTCAACGGCTAGGAGGTATCACTTCTGGAGTGAATAAGAGTTCAAAGTTTATACCAAGTAGCCATACTTTTAGCTCATGCTATGTTCTGGCTGGTATAGTCAAAATTCATCCTTCCTGCGTGTTATAGGTTGTCACTTTCACATTGAAATTCGATGCTAATTTCATTAGGTCCTTGTCGTTCATCCAGAGCTTACGCTGAGGTTGGCTTAGTTCTTTAGGTGATCTTTGTCCTTTCAACTCGGGGACCGAAAGTCCTCACGTCCCTGGAACAGCTTATTATCTGAACACTTTCAACATAGGACTGTCGCCCTAATGTCATCGGAACAGAAAGTTATATTTTCGTTAAGGGCTTATATAGTGGAGAGAGAGAAGGATGTGTTTCATAGTTTATAACCAATGTCTCTTCACAGGGGCGGGCCACTGATTGAGCAGAGCTTTAACCTTATGAAAACCCAATTCTCTCATTTGGAAGCTAAAATTACATTTAATCTTTTCACAAATAGTTTCATATTTAAACATTTAAATTGCACAACAATTCCATGTGAATCTGATAACTATAATGTGTAGACTTTCCAAGATACAGTTTGTCATCCTATCATTAATAAGAATGTCTCAGATGACAACCAAACTGACATCATATTCATTACGTACCAACGCATATTTTCAACTGGTTGAATTACCGAAATATGGTTCCATTCCCCCCACCTTTTGATATTCCCCGACCTTATATGTTTTTTTACAAAGGCTCTTCAAGAGTCCTTCTGTAGTCAAGAGAGAGACGGAAGGGAGAAAGGTATTTATGGGGGGGTCATAAACCTACCCCCAGGCCAACATCATGACACAAGACAACGCAGGAGTGACTTCGGGACAAGTCACTGAAAGTCCTTGAGTCGCCCAGCCGGAGCCCGGACTTGAACCCGATCGAACATCTCTGGAGAGACCTGAAAATAGCTGTGCATCGACGCTCCCCATCCAACCTGACAGAGCTTGAGAGCTTCTGCAGAGAAGAATGGGAGAAACTCCCTGAATACAGTTGTGCCAAGCTTGTAGTGTCATACCCAAGAAGATTCAAAGATGTAATTGCTGCCAAAGGTGCTTCAACAAAGTACTGAGTAAAGAGTCTGAATACTAGATATTACTAGATATTTCCATGTATTATTTTATAAATTAGCAACATTTTCTAAAAACCTGTTTTTGCTTTTTCATTATAGGGTATTGTATGTAGATTTGATACAAATGTCATCAATTTTAGAATAATACCAACTTACCAAAATGTGTAAAAAGTCACAGGTGTCTGAATACTTTCTGAATGCACATACATTCAGTCTGAAACTGCCATCCTAGAAGTAATTTGTGTGACTTCAAAATGATGAGTGTTATATACAAAACAAATGAATCAACGGTTGGATCGTCTCTAACAAATCAAAGTTGATAACGCCATCATGTCGGCCGGTTCTGGCCCAACCCATCGGTTTCTGGGACCAATCAAAATGTGTTCGCGTTCTAGAACTCCTCGGGGAGTGAGGAATCCAGACTCATTGTGGAGAAGAAACGTCACTTTTGCCGGAGCGACGTAAATGGGTACATTTACATTTAATTTACATTTAAGTCATTTAGCAGACGCTCTTATCCAGAGCGACTTACAAATTGGTGCTTTCACCTTATGACATCCTGTGGAACAGCCACTTTACAATAGTGCATCTAGGTCTTTTAAGGGGGGGGGGGGGAGGGGGAGAAGGATTACTTTATCCTATCCTAGGTATTCCTTAAAGAGGTGGGGTTTCAGGTGTCTCCGGAAGGTGGTGATTGACTCCGCTGTCCTGGCGGGTAGCCTGGGTAGCCAGTCAAAAACACACTCGTACCAACATCTCAACTATTGAAACTAGAGAAACTCCTATGCTAGAACCAGGGCCTTATTCTACATATGTGAATGTGTTATTTGTGTGGTTTTCCCCACAGCAGAAGATGTGCAGTAGCGAGGCCCAGGTGAAGATGTATGGGAAGTGCTGCCAGCTGAGGCCTACAGGGGGCAGCTCCAACTCTCTGGACAGTTCCTGTGCTGCCGAGGCCCGGGAACCCAGGGAACCCAGGGAACAAGGGCTGCGCTTCCAGGTGAGAACATACTGTATGAAAGCCAGAGGGTGCACTTGACCCAAAGCCTGTTTTTACAATGGGAAGGTCCATTGATAGGAGATGAGCTCTCCAGTTCATCTCTATGGGTGAGAACAGTCCCTTTATCATGATCAAACGACCCTCAAACCCTATTATGTCGGTCCCGTTCCACCTTCTTTACCTTCTCTGTTCTCCACCTCTTTTCCCTCTCTCCTCCTCTCCTGTCTCTCAGGGGTTGCGGTGTTCCTCTGATGCCAACATGTTGGGGGAGATGATGTTTGGCTCGGTGGCCATGAGCTACAAGGGCTCCACACTCAAGATCCACCAGATACGGTGAGATCCAGGGAACAAGAGGGGGAGTGAAGTCAGTTAGGCAGTCTGTCAGGATTTCCATTAGCCACTAATAGATGTTTTTTTTGGGGGGAGAAATCAAATGAAAAGCAGATTTAAATAATATTGTCGACCAATTTTCCAGGAGAAGAAAAAAGGATCCCATTGCAAAATAATGCATGTTATCCTGTTCGTAGATTGAAATACCAGTCGATGTAGTGCCAGAGCTGTTTCTACAGCTCATCAAACAGCTGTTTGTTGCTGCTGGAGTGAAACGTGTGCTTTTTATAAGCACCATCATTGCGCAACAATTCTAAATACAATCACATGTTAAAAACAATGGCCACAATTAAAAATAGCTTCTGTTTGTATTTCTCAACTGGTAATTGAATCGTGCTTCCCATTCACCATTCAAGTGCATAAGCAATGTAGGCAGGCTTCAGCGAGTCATACAGCACTTTGCAATGAGCTGGAGGTAGTATGCATTTTGAAAACGTATACTTAATGGTTTGTAACCTGAAGGTTTTACTACATGTAATGCCTTTAAAGTAGCCTAACCAAAATCCAACCAAACGTGTAGGCAATCATTTTATAAAGACTTCCATATGCCATTGAAACCCTGTTCTATTGTTTTTCAAATAATTGTTTTTTCATTGTCCAGTAACCAAAGGCACAAATCTAGTCGTCATCAACCCATGCTAGTTGTTGCATCTTTAATACTCCCCTCTTTCTAAATTTGAAATTGATATTTTCATCTGTTTCATGAAACCGCTCGCGTGTACGGTGTGCTTTTGACAAGTGTTTTCCCGCTAAATGCATTATGGAACATATATTCTGAATTTAAACGTTCTGATCTGTTGCATGAGCCTCATTGCTTTGTAATGTTTTTTGGGATGTATCCAGGCCTACTGGTTGTATGAATTTGGGATCTATCGTCCCACAACTGTCCCAAAGTCTGTTTGGAATAGGCTTTTTCTTTCTCGCACAGAACGACAAGGTGACCAATAGAATAGGTAAACTTTTCTGCTATCGGGGAAAGTAGATTGACATAGGCTAGTGAATTAGCTGTTTGTTACTCACCTTATTGGCTGAGAAAAATGCTGTTGCATCCTCAAATTGAGTGTTCTGTTAAGATGAATTACCATAAGCTAAATGTGATTTCTGTCATCCTGAGCACCGTGGGTGGACGCCCTAATCAGTTAATGTACCCAATGCATATGGGCCCGGTACATTTCTTCAATGTCCGGTAAAATTATAATGCTGCGGGTCAAATGTCCAGCGTCACATTTTCCTAACAGAAACCCTGCAGTCTGTCCCACACAGCACTTTGAAGCAGAGATCAGAGAAATGTACACAAATATACATAACACACATGAGGAGCACCAATTCATCGTGACTTTGTTCTTTCCTCCTCCCCTCCTTGTCTGTCCACAGGTCACCCCCTCAGCTGATGCTGAGTAAAGTGTTTACAGCCCGAACTGGGAGTAGTGTCTATGGCAGCCTTAACACGTAAGCCCTACTACGATGCGATCTCTCTCGCTTTCTCCTTTCTAAACCTGCTATGTCTCTTTCTCCTATATACAGTGCATTCAGAAAGTATTCAGTCACCTTGACTTTTTCCACATTTTGATACGTATAAAGCATTATTCTAAAATTGATTGAATTGTTTTTTTCTCCTTATCAATCTACACACAATACCCCATAATGACAAAGCAAAAACAGGTTTAAAAAAAACAGAAGTTCACATTTACATAAGTATTCAGAACCTTTATTCAGTACTTTGTTGAAGCACTTTTGGCAGCTATTACAGCCTCGAATCTTCTCAGGTATGATGCCACAAGCTTGGCACACCAGTATTTGGGGAGTTTCTCCCATTCTTCTCTACAGAGCCGCAAGCTCTGTCAGGTCAGATGGGGAGTGTCGCTGCACAGCTATATTCAGGTCTCTCCAGAGATGTTCGATTGGGTTCAAGTCCGGGCTCTGGCTGGGCCACTCAAGGACTTTCAGTGACTTGTCCCGAAGTCACTCCTGCGTTGTCTTGGCTGTGTGCTTAGGGTGGTTGTCCTGTTGGAAGATGAACCTTCGCGCCAGTCTGAGGTCCTGAGCGCTCCGGAGCAGGTTTTCATCAAGGATCTTTTTACTTTGCTCCATTCATCTTTCCCTCGATCTTGACTAGTCTCCCAGTCCCTGCCGCTGAAAAACATCCCACAGCATGATGCTGCCACCACCACGCTTCATCATAGGGATGGTGCCAGGTTTCCTCCAGACGTGACACTTGGCATTCAGGACAAAGAGTTCAATCTTGGTTTCATCATACCAGAGAATCTCATTTCTCATGGTCTGAGAGTCTTTAGGTGCCTTTTGGCCATATCCAAGCGGCATGTCATGTGCTTTTTGCTGAGGAGTGGCTTTTGTCTGTCCACTCTACCACAAAGGCCTGATTGGTGGAGTGCTGTAGAGATGTTTGTCCTTGTGGAAGGTTCTCCCATCTCAACAGAGGAACTCTAGAGCCCTGTCAGAGTGACCATCGGGTTCTTGTTCACCTCCCTGACCAAGGCCCTTCTCTCCCGATTGCTCAGTTTGGCCAGGCAGCCAGCTCTAGGAAGAGTCTTGGTTGTTCCAAACCTCTTCCATTTAAAAATGATGGAGGCCATTGTGCTCTTGGGGACCTTGAATGCTACAGACATTTTTTGGTACCCTTACCCAGATCTGTGCTCCGACACAATCCTGTCTCGGAGCTCTACGGACAATTCCTTTGACCTCATGGCTTGGTTTTTGCTCTGACATGCACTGTCAACTGTGGGACCTTATATAGACAGGTGTGTGCCTTTCCAAATCATGTCCAATTGAATTTAATTGACTCCAATCAAGTTGTCGAAATATCTCAAGGATGATCAGCACCTGAGCTCAATTTCGAGTCTCGTAGCAAAGGTCTGAATAGTTATGTAAATAAGGTATTTCTGGTTTTTATTTTTAATGTGTAAAAATGTCAAATCTGTTTTTGCTTTGTCATTATGGGGTATTGTGTATAGATGGAAGAGGGAAACAATTATTTTATCCATTTTAGAATAAGGCTGTAACGTAACATAATTTGGGAAAAGTTAAGAGGTCTCTCCTTTCTAAACCTGCTCTCTCCTTTCTAAACCTGCTCTCTCCTTTCTAAACCTGCTCTCTCCTTTCTAAACCTGCTCTCTCCTTCCTAAACCTGCTCTCTCTCCTTTCTAAACCTGCTCTCCCTCTCTCTTTTCTAAACCGGCTCTCTCTCTCTCCTTTCTAAACCTGCTCTCTCTCTCTCCTTTCTAAACCTGCTCTCTCTCTCTCCTTTCTAAACCGGCTCTCTCTCTCTCCTTTCTAAATCGTCTCTCTCTCTCTCCTTTCTAAACCGGCTCTCTCTCTCTCTCCTTTCTAAACCTGCTCTCTCTTCTCCTTTCTAAACCTGCTCTCTCTTTCTCCTTTCTAAACCGGCTCTCTCTCTCTCCTTTCTAAACCTGCTCTCTCTCTCTCCTTTCTAAACCTGCTCTCTCTCTCTCCTTTCTAAACCTGCTCTCTCTCTCTCCTTTCTAAACCGGCTCTCTCTCTCTCCTTTCTAAATCGTCTCTCTCTCTCTCCTTTCTAAACCGTCTCTCTCTCTCTCCTTTCTAAACCTGCTCTCTCTTTCTCCTTTCTAAACCGGCTCTCTCTCTCTCCTTTCTAAACCGGCTCTCTCTCTCTCCTTTCTAAACCGGCTCTCTCTCTCTCCTTTCTAAACCGGCTCTCTCTCTCTCCTTTCTAAACCTGCTCTCTCTTTCTCCTTTCTAAACCTGCTCTCTCTCTCTCCTTTCTAAACCTGCTCTCTCTTTCTCTCCTTTCTAAACCTGCTCTCTTTCTCTCCTTTTTAAACCTGCTCTCTCCTTTCTCAGCCTGCTCTCTTTCTCTCCTTTCTAAACCTGCTCTCTCCTTTCTAAACCTGCTCTCTTTCTCTCTTTTCTAAACCTGCTCTTTCTTCTCTTTCTATTCTTGATCTCAGTCTCTCCCGATACCATTTGAACCTCTGCTGTTGTCTTTGTGCTCCTGGCAGACTGCAGGACAGCCTGGAGTTCATGGGTCAGGACCCCAATTCTTTGAGGCCTGATCAGAACACTGTGACCAACGGCCTCCTGGGGAACATAGGTAACCACAACAACAACTACAGACAGGACCACATCACAACTGACTGGCACCTGCAATGTCTCGCACATAAAGGACATGAATGGATGTATACTGTTCATATCAACACCTATGCATTTTCAGTTATTTTGGTTGTACTGAAGCACTGTTTTGTTTCACTCCATTTATCCATCATATCTTCATGTATCATTCTATCAATGTACATACAGTATGTGATACACTGACTGTCTTTGGAAGTTTGCTACATGTGAATTGACTTTAATTGAAACCAGGTGTATTCTCTGTATTCTCCAGGCACATTTTTTTGTGTTCTTTTCCCTCTTTTAACGTCCATTTCAGGACAATCTGAAGCAGTTTAGGACCATAATGGCTGCGTTTAGACACGCAGCCCAATTCTGATTTTTTTTTCCACGATCTGGTCTTTTGACAAATCAGATCAGCTCTGGAAAATATCTGATGTGAAAAGATCTGTGATTGCTTAAAAGACTAATTAGTGGAAAAAAGATTAGAATTTAGCCATTATGATCCCAAACTGTTTCAGGTTGTCCCCCCTCTCCATTGGGTTGGAGTGTGACCTCCTGCTTCATTACTAACCATGGTTCATGTCCCGTCTTGTTTTGTTTGTCTCTTCTCCCTGTTCGTTTGTGCTGCGCAGGTTTCTCTCAGCTCTGCAGCCCGCGCCGGGCCTTCTCTGAGCAGGGCCCTCTGCGCCTCATCAAGAGTGCCTCTTTCTTTTCAGGTTTGCAGTGTGCTCGTGTGCAGTTGCATGCGCGTGTACATACATTGCATGTGTCTGCAAGTGTACTACGGGCATGCTCAATATCTGCTTTAGGGTCCTCACTCCCTCCCTACTGTCCTCACTCCCTCCTTCCATCACTCCTTCCATCACTCCTTCCATCACTCCTTCCATCACTCCTTCCATCACTCCCTTCCATCACTCCCCTTCCCATCACTCCTTCCATCACTCCTTCCCATCACTCCTTCCCATCACTCCTTCCCATCACTCCTTCCCATCACTCCTTCCATCACTCCTTTCCATCACTCCTTCCCATCACTCCTTCCCATCACTCCTTCCATCCTCCTTCCCATCCTTCCATCCTCCTTCCATCACTCCTTCCCATCCTCCTTCCCATCACTCCTTCCCATCACTCCTTCCCATCACTCCTTCCCATCACTCCTTCCCATCACTCCTTCCCATCACTCCTTCCATCACTCCTTTCCATCACTCCTTCCCATCACTCCTTCCCATCCTCCTTCCCATCCTCCTTCCCATCACTCCTTCCCATCCTCCTTCCCATCACTCCTTCCCATCCTCCTTCCATCACTCCTTCCCATCACTCCTTCCCATCACTCCTTCCCATCACTCCTTCCCATCACTCCTTCCCATCACTCCTTCCCATCACTCCTTCCCATCACTCCTTCCCATCACTCCTTCCATCACTCCTTCCCATCACTCCTTCCCACCACTCCTTCCCACCACTCCTTCCCACCACTCCTTCCCATCACTCCTTCCCATCACTCCTTCCCATCACTCCTTCCCATCCTCCTTCCATCACTCCTTCCATCACTCCTTCCCACCCTCCGTACCATAATCTCTCTGTCCCCTCACCACCTCCTCTTCATCCTCCCTCCATCCCATAACTTCTGAATGATGGTGACAGGGGTGGTGTTCTGTAAATAGCCTCCTTGCAGCCCTCTGTAAGCCACAGCTCGGTGGCACGGCATGTAGCTCTTCAGTTATGCAATAGTGGAATGCTCATTAGGTCGCAGGCCAGGGTGGGCGGGGCACGGACGCTTTGCAGCAAAGCCTGTGTTGATTTGACCGTAAATCAACAGGACAACACCAAACGATGCCTTTGTTGTTTAAACACATGCAAGTGAGGGGTTTGCGGTTTCTACACTGGTAAACTATAACGTGAACTTTCATTTTGTTATTTCACCTATTGTGTTAGCGAGATGTTAAGTACATCTGAGAACATGCAAGCGTACATGTTGTTGTGTATTTTCGATGCTGCACCTGCTTCAACAGAGTGGCGTTAGAGTGAACGACACAACACACTGCAGTACTGTAGTAGAGGGCCAGAGCCTGCTTGTGGTTTGGCCTGTAGGAAGTGTCTTTCACTGTGTTGGTATGTCATTAGTGGGCTTGGTCGTTGTGAAATGAATGTTCTGTGGTGGTGAAGGTGGTCCCATGCTTTGATAGTGGTGGTGGGATAAACTCTGGCACCCCTCCCTGCTTGGGCTTCTCAATATTGCTGAGCTGAGTCGGCCTGATCTGTTTCTCAGTCTTTCCCCTCCAATCTCTTTCCCGCAGGCCATAGTAACCCCATGGACATGCCGGGCAGAAGCCTGTACGACGAGAGAGACAGCGGCATCGCCAGATCAGGTAATGACTCTTAACTAAATCCAGGATTGGCCTCTCTAGACTAAGCCTTCTGTGTGTCTCTGAGATGATGTAGCTAGGTGAGTAGGTATTGGCACTAGAATCACCTCGGTGTGTTCTCTCTCTCTGAACCATCTCTAAACAAGAGGGATGCAACTAATGGGTTTAGATGAATCCATATTCTACTCACGGCTGCAGACCGATCAGCTCCACATAGCATTCCTTCTCTTCAAACTGGAGTGGGAGTGACACCAGGGCTGTGCCCATAGGACTCTGGTCTAAAGTAGAGCACTATGTAGGGAATTGTGGTGCCATTTGAGACCATTTAGTGACACCAGCTTATGCTCCATCCTCCTCTGTAATGTTGGCATAGCAGAGACGTTAACGGACACACTTTTGCGTTGACCCCGCTGCCAGAGTTTAGCCCTCCTCCATCGGGGTGTGGAGGAGAGAGAGATGCTGGAGAACCTTGTGCAGTGGAAACTGACCCCCAGCCCTTGCATCAGCGGCATGAGGGGAATCTCACTTTCTGTTGAACACCCGCGTCACATGCATATGCTTAAGTATAGCAGCTCCCACAACCCGGTACTAGTAAATGAAGTTCTAATTTGGTCCCCTCTCCTCTCCTCTTCTACACACACACACACACACACACACACACACACACACAACTCCTCCTACTCCCATACGCCTCCCCTAGTCGTCAATCACCTACACATTTGGCATCCCTTCTTTGATCTATGCCTACGTGACGGCAACGTGAGTTGCATACACCCTCCACATACCTGGTATTGGACCAGCTTTTCTTGTAACATCATGTGACTGTGAGGTGATATTGAATGTCCCAGCCATGCTCTAATAATCAGGGTGGGCTGTGGGAAGCTGAACTAATGCAGTGTGGATGTGTTGTATGTGTTTTTCCCCTGTTCTGTTGTGTGTGAGTAATCTCATTGACTGAATCACTGACGCTTCTGTTCTCTCCTCTCTCATTCCTCAAATCCTCTTTTTTTGCTCTCTACACTTCTATGGCTCTCTCTGTGCTCTCATCTTCCCCTCTTTCATTCCTCTCACTCGCTCCATCACTGCCTCCCCCTCCGTCCCTCCCTACACAGCGTCTCTGAGCAGTCTGTTGATTACTCCGTTCCCCTCCCCGGGCTCCTCCCTCACCAGCAGCCAGGCCAGTAGCTACCAGAGACGCTGGCTCCGCAGCCAGACCACCAGTCTGGAGAACGGGGTCTTCCCAAGATGGTGAGAGACTGCAGCTCAACACATTTACAGACACACACTCCTTCTGGTGTCCCCCTGTCAGGGCCTCTCGTATGTCCATGTGAAGTGGAACCCGCAATGACTTCCTCTAATTCCAGCAGGCATACTGTTATATACAAATAACTGAACAGTATGGTGATGATGGTGTGTGGGCTCACTCCCTGAGTCTAACTACACATAGCAGCACTGGCGTTTGCTTTGAATAGTAAATGACCAGTAGGCTGTTAGAAATGACATTTTTGTTTTGGCCTACAACCAGTTCCCAGAAGTCAAAGGTGAGCTGAAGAGCTCTCTGACTTTGTGTACCTGTGTGTTTTTAGATGCAGAAAAACATGTTGACTCTAATCACACTGCAAACGTGATACAGATCAGCACCTCAGTCCTGGTTATATCAACACCATCGTAGACATCTAGAAGACCCATGGCTTGTTGTTGTTACCTATGGTTATTACCCCAGATCTGAGAGTTTATGCCATCATACTCCTCTGTAAGGCATCATTTACATTTTCTTTTGTCCTTGGACTTTAGCCTGTTAAGAATCCTGTTGTTCACTTCTCCATAGTACCTGTCTCTGTGCAACCCCATAGATTTAGGTTGATGTTTATGGCATGGCCCCTTGCTCCAGGTCTGTGGAAGAAAGCTTCAATATGTCGGACGAGAGCGGAGGTCCCAGCCTGGGCGTGGCCAGGAAGAAGAAGATCGCCATCGGTGTCATCTTCCTCCTCTCCCAGGACGAAGAGGAGAACATCAAGTTCCAGGACTTCTTCTTCTCCCACTTCCCCCTCTTCGAGAGCCACATGAACAAACTAAAAAGTGCCATTGAACAGGTGAGGAGCACCTCGCATAGATATTGTGGTCGGTGTGTGGAAGTCTCCCTGGTGTATTTGACAGATGTTAGATATACTACATTTAATCAGACTTGCTCAGTGTGTTAAACATATACAATGTAAAGTGCATTCGGAAAGTATTTAGACCCCTTCCTTTTTCCCACATTTTGTTACGTTACAGCCTTTTTCTAAAATGTATTTAAATAAAATAAATTCTCAATCTACACACAATACCCCATAATGACACAGCGAAAACAGGTTTATAGAAATGTTTGTAAATGTATTGAAAATAACATACCTTGTTTACATAAGTATTCACACCCTTTGTTATGCGACTCGAAATTGAGCTCAGGTGCATCCTGTTTCCATTGATCATCCTTGAGATATTTCTACAACTTGATTGGAGTCCACCTGTGGTAAATTCAGTTGATTGGACATGGTTTGGAAAGGCGCACACCTGTCTATATAAGGTCCCACAGTTGACCGTGCATGTCAGAGCAAAAACCAAGCCATGAGGTCGAAGGAATTGGAGACAGGATTGTGTTGAGGTACAGATCTGGGTAAGGGTACCAACAAACCTCTACAGCATTGAAGATCCCCTTGGTCAGGGAGGTGACCAAGAGCTTGATAGTCACTCTGAAAAAGCTCCAGAGTTCCTCTGTGGAGAGGGGAGAACCTTCCAGAAGGACAAACATCGCTGCAGCACTCCACCAATCAGGCCTTTATGGTAGAGTGGCCAGGTGGAAGCCACTCCTCAGTAAAAGACACCGAAAACAAGATTCTCTGGTCTGATGAAACCAAGATTGAACTCTTTGTCCTGAATGCCAAGTGTAACGTCTGGAGGAAACCTGGCACTATCCCTATGGTGAAGCATGGTGGTGGCAGAATCATGCTGTGGGGATATTTTTCAGCGGCAGGGACTGAGAAACTAGTCAAAATCGAGGGAAAGATGAATGGAGCAAAGTAAAGAGAGATCCTTGATGAAAACCTGCTCCGGAGCGCTCAGGACCTCAGGTTCATCTTCCAACAGGACAACGACCCTAAGCACACAGCCAAGACAACGCAGGAGTGACTAAAGGACAAGTCTCTGAATGTCCTTGAGTGGCCCAGCCAGAGCCCGGACTTGAACCCAATCGAACATCTCTGCAGCGACGCTCCCCATCCAAGCTGACGGAGCTTGAACCTTCCAGAAGGATGACCAAGGATGAACCTTCCAGAAGGATGAGGATCTGCAGAGAAGAATGGGAGAAACTCCACAAATACTGGTGTGCTAAACTTGTAGCGTCATACCCAAGAAGACTCTAGACTAATCGCTGCCAATGGTGCTTCAACCAAAGTACTGAGTAAATGGTGTGGATACTTATGTAAATGTGATATTTCAGCTTTTTATTTTTAATTACTGAACTACAATAAAAATAAAAAAAACTGTTTTTGCTTTGTCATTATCGGGTATTGTGTGTAGATTGATGAGGGGAAAAAAACAATATAATCAATTTTAGAATAAGGCTGTAACATAACAAAATGTGGAAAAGGTTAAGGGATCTGAATACTTCCCGAATGCACTGTATGTTGGCCTAAAATTGAAAAATAAAAACCATTGACTTCTGTTAGATCTGTCATGGGTCATGTTTACTGAAGGCTGTATGTATTTATGGGTCACAGTTCTTGTACGTTAGTGTAGCCTGCGGCTCTTTTCTCCACTCTTCCCCTCCCTCTTTAATGACATGACATGGCATGCCTCTAACATGCCTCTTTTCTCATTAAAAAGGCCATGAAAATGAGCCGGCGATCAGTTGATTCCAGTCAGAGGGCTCTGGCCTATAGCCGCATGGTGGATGGCCTCAATGAATTCAGGTGAGTTACTGTCAAGTGTTTACTGAGACCAAGGCAAACTGCACTGAGAATGTAGCAGAGGAAATCCCTTAGCTTGTTACCTAGGAGCCCAGGGAGGGAGGGAGGGGGTGGGGGTCAAGAGGTGGAGGCATGGTTTGTTGCAATAGGGACTCGGATAAAATATACAGTGTCAGAGAGCAGTAGATCATTAATCCACACGTTAGTTTAATAGTGATAGGTTTGGTTTCTGAGCTTTAGGTATTATTAATCATTATTTATATTATTAATCATTAGGTATCATCAGGTATACAAATGAATCATTAGGTATATTATAAATCATCAGGTATCATCAGGTATATTAATAATCATTAAGTATATTATAAATCATCAGGTATATTATTATTCATTGGCAGGTACATTATTAATCCTTAGGTATATTATTCATTGGCAGGTATATTATTCATCGTCGGGTATATTATTCATCGTCAGGTATATTATTCATTGGCAGGTACATTATTAATCATTAGGTATATTATTCATCGGCAGGTATATTATTCATTGGCAGGCATATTATTAATCATTAGGTATATTATTCATTGGCAGGTACATTATTAATCATTAGGTATATTATTCATTGGCAGGTATATTATTAATTGTCAGGCATATTATTAATCATTAGGTATATTATTCATTGGCAGGTACATTATTAATCATTAGGTATATTATTCATTGGCAGGTATATTATTAATCGTCAGGTATATTATTAATCTTTAGGTATATTATAAATAATCAGGTATCATCAGGTATATTATTATTCATTGGCAGGTACATTATTAATCATTAGGCATATTATTAATCATTAGGTATATTATTCATTGGCAGGTACATTATTAATCATTAGGTATATTATTCATTGACAGGTATATTATTAATCGTCAGGTATATTATTAATCATTAGGTATATTATTCATTGGCAGGTACATTATTAATCATTAGGTATATTATTCATTGGCAGGTATATTATTAATCATTAGGTATATTATTCATTGGCAGGTATATTATTAATCGTCAGGTATATTATTAATCATTAGGTATATTATTAATCATCAGGTATCATCAGGTATATTATTATTAATTGGCAGGTACATTATTAATCATTAGGCATATTATTAATCATTAGGTATATTATTCATTGGCAGGTATATTATTAATCGTCAGGTATATTATTAATCATTAGGTATATTATTCATTGGCAGGTACATTATTAATCATTAGGTATATTATTCATTGGCAGGTATATTATTAATCGTCAGGTATATTATTAATCATTAGGTATATTATTCATTGGCAGGTATATTATTAATCGTCAGGTATATTATTAATCGTCAGGTATATTATTAATCATTAGGTGTATTATTAATCGTCAGGTATCATCAGGTATATTATTATTCATTGGCAGGTATATTATTAATCGTCAGGTATATTATTAATCGTCAGGTATATTATTAATCGGCAGGTATATTATTAATCATTAGTTTTATTATTCATCATCAGGTATAATAGACATGAGGGGTGCCTTAAGTAAGCTTGGGAGAGGCTGAGTGCAGGGAAAATGATCCCATGTAGCAGTACTGATAAGGGGAGGAACCGTTTAAGGCCCAGATCACCACCCATAGTGGGGTATGTATACTACCATGGGTGAAACCATGTTTTTGTCTGAATGCAGCTGTTTTGGCCCTCTGTGAAGTATAAACTTGGTTAAGCTTTCATAAAGTAAAAAAACTCAACTGACACTGAGAATTAGAACCTAACAATAGTCAGTGGCGTAGATATCATCTGACCTTCCTAACTGGGTAGCGTCCACACAGGGTGTTTTCTCAGACCCAGCCAAAATAAGCACATTAATAATCTGCACTGTAAGCAGAGAGGGAGCACGCAGTCCCTACCGGTCCTGTCCACACTCACAAATGGTGATGAAGCGCCAGCTACACCCATGCTGCTCCCAGTGCATGCTGGGAACCCCACTGCTGCAGAGCCAGTGACGAGGGAGGGAAAGGAGAGACGTGTGGGGCGGCTTGTGTCTCTGCACTGGCCACATGCTCGGACTCTTTCTCCTAGCTGAAGGCTTCCCATTGCTGCAGTCATATGCCTGCTGGCGCGGTGCCACAGCAAACCGAGCTCCAGCTGAGGAAACACGATCTTTCTCACACAGTGTCCAGGCTACCAGAATAGTCAATTATATGTCAGTGCCATCAGCAGGAAGGCCAATTTCACTGAGGAAAAAACAAATATTTCAAATATCTCACCTTCAGCGTCTAAATATACATCCACTGATGTATATTTGTTTTTGACTGTTAGGCCTCTTAGGTCATGGAACATGATGGTGCAAAACAGAAGATATGCCTTTTGATGTTGTTGACCTGTTTTCCCCTCAGAGTAGGATAGAAAACAGCAGTTGAATCAGACTATTATTTTAGGGATACTATGGTGCGTGCGTCTTAATGTTTCATTTTTTATCATGTGTTGGTCATTGTTAGTCATTAATGATGCATGCTGTGATAAAACATTTTCCCAAGTTGGTATTAATAAAGTAATACTCTACTCTCGACATGACACGGTCTGGCCTAACCAACACCCATAGCCACGGTCTGGCCTAACCAACGCCCATAGCCACGGTCTGGCCTAACCAACACCCATAGCCACGGTCTGGCCTAACCAACGCCCATAGCCACGGTCTGGCCTAACCAACGCCCATAGCCACGGTCTGGCCTAACCAACGCCCATAGCCACGGTCTGGCCTAACCAACACCCATAGCCACGGTCTGGCCTAACCAACGCCCATAGCCACGGTCTGGCCTAACCAACGCCCATAGCCACGGTCTGGCCTAACCAACACCCATAGCCACGGTCTGGCCTAACCAACGCCCATAGCCACGGTCTGGCCTATCCAACGCCCATAGCCACGGTCTGGCCTAACCAACGCCCATAGCCACGGTCTGGCCTAACCAACACCCATAGCCACGGTCTGGCTAACCAACGCCCATAGCCACGGTCTGGCCTAACCAACGCCCATAGCCACGGTCTGGCCTAACCAACGCCCATAGCCACGGTCTGGCCTAACCAACACCCATAGCCACGGTCTGGCCTAACCAACACCCATAGCCACGGTCTGGCCTAACCAACGCCGCCCCATAGCCACGGTCTGGCCTAACCAACGCCCATAGCCACGGTCTGGCCTAACCAACGCCCATAGCCACGGTCTGGCCTAACCAACGCCCATAGCCACGGTCTGGCCTATCCAACGCCCATAGCCACGGTCTGGCTAACCAACGCCCATAGCCACGGTCTGGCTAACCAACACCCATAGCCACGGTCTGGCCTAACCAACGCCCATAGCCACGGTCTGGCCTAACCAACGCCCATAGCCACGGTCTGGCCTAACCAACGCCCATAGCCACGGTCTGGCCTAACCAACACCCATAGCCACGGTCTGGCCTAACCAACGCTCATAGCCACGGTCTGGCCTAACCAACGCCCATAGCCACGGTCTGGCCTAACCAACGCCCATAGCCACGGTCTGGCCTAACCAACGCCCATAGCCACGGTCTGGCTAACCAACGCCCATAGCCACGGTCTGGCCTAACCAACGCCCATAGCCACGGTCTGGCTAACCAACGCCCATAGCCACGGTCTGGCCTAACCAACGCCCATAGCCACGGTCTGGCCTAACCAACGCCCATAGCCACGGTCTGGCCTAACCAACGCCCATAGCCACGGTCTGGCCTAACCAACGCCCATAGCCACGGTCTGGCCTAACCAACGCCCATAGCCACGGTCTGGCCTAACCAACGCCCATAGCCACGGTCTGGCCTAACCAACGCCCATAGCCACGGTCTGGCCTAACCAACGCCCATAGCCACGGTCTGGCCTAACCAACGCCCATAGCCACGGTCTGGCCTAACCAACGCCCATAGCCACGGTCTGGCCTAACCAACGCCCATAGCCACGGTCTCCAACTAACGCCCATAGCCACGGTCTGGCTAACCAACGCCCATAGCCACGGTCTGGCCTAACCAACGCCCATAGCCACGGTCTGGCTAACCAACGCCCATAGCCACGGTCTGGCCTAACCAACGCCCATAGCCACGGTCTGGCCTAACCAACGCCCATAGCCACGGTCTGGCCTAACCAACGCCCATAGCCACGGTCTGGCCTAACCAACGCCCATAGCCACGGTCTGGCCTAACCAATGCCCATAGCCACGGGAGGCACTGCAGTATGTTACCTACATAGAAACACGCATTATGCTAATTGGATATCTGTCAGGGTCGGGATATGAAGAAAACGGGTGCGTTCGGTTCCACAGAGAGGTTCATTTAATGGAAATGGTAATGTACTGAACGACCAGTTGAAGAATGATGGTGTTCCAGAGGGAGATTGTATGGTGTGTGTGTGTGCTGCTCGAGTTTAGCCATTTTCTAAATGGTCACACCCATTGATCAGGCCACACCCACCAAACGGGAGCAAACCTACCACAGAGGCTGTTGAAGAATGGTGCGCAACGTTTTGGGGAAACGTGTCGTTTAGTACAAACAGTCAAACGTTGAATCGAACTGAACGCGCACCTGCTCAAATAAAATTTGATTTGATTTGAGTCTCTTCATTTCTTGACTGACTTGATATGCTTTGCCCGCACAAGCGGTATAGAGGTCAGAGGGAATGACCTTAGATGCGGTCGGTTTTTAAATGTCCACTGGACTAGACATACCTTCACGTCCGTCGCTACCTTAAAGTTCAGCTGTTCAGACGGCTGTAAGGATAGACCCTGAGCTGGCTTCCCCACGTCAGGGAAAGAAAGAGCTGTCACAACCCATGCCACACCTGGGGCTTTTAATAGGTTACTACATACTAGGTACTGGGATGAACTTTACCAAACGGTTCTGGAGTTAGGTGTTCGTTGAATTATAACACGATTCTAGTTAAGCCATTTCAGCATATTTCCCCTACCTTGTACAAATCATCAATCTCCTTACTACCTGTCATATCCTGTCTATAACCTATAGCTCTTGTTCGATAGTTACACTACTTGTTTTCCTCAGTCATCAGCAAACATCTGGGCTCTAAAACTATAATTACGCCCTATAATTCCACACATTCCTCCATCCTTAGAGATTCCCTCAGCTCTGTGTAAAGCTCTGGACGGCTGCCCGCTGTGGAATTTCCAGACGCTGAATTGCCTCAGAGAGAGGGTCTCCCTTGTAAGCAGGGCCTGGACTGAGAACTGTGGCCCTCTTGTTCACCCCGAGACAATGATGGCTTGTGTTTCTCCCTCCCTCTCTCCAGGACGACCATCGTCAACCTTTACACCATGCCCCGCGTGGCCGAGCCCGTTTGGCTCACCATGATGTCTGGAGCCCCCGAGAAGAACCAGCTCTGTGGACATTTCATGAGGGAGCTCGCCCTACTCATGGAGCAGGCCTCAAAGAACCAGTTGAGTGCTCCTGTCTGTCTCTGTATACCTGTCTGTGTGTTACTGTGTGTGTGCGTGATACTTATTATTTTTTTGCTGCATTCAATCGTGAATGAGCTGCAAAGTCAGAAATCCCTGCCAATCTTTAGCTTGTTATGTTGATGTTACAAAACCAAGCTGAATCATTTGTCAATATATCTATTGGTAGCAAGACATCCATAGAACTTCTCCGATGTTCCACTCACTGCATTAGTATGCAGTAGTCTACGACGGTCTGCCTCGTGATTTAGACTGACCAGTGACCACTGTGTTGTATCTCTGAATGATCACGAGATAGAGAAGAGGGAAGTAGCAGAACACGAGGCTGCGGTGGAGGAGAAAAAGAAAAACGTGTCAAACAGAGAGTGAAAGACATTAGAGTTCTGTATCCCAAATGGCACGTCAATCCCCCCCCCCGGTCAAAAGTAGTGTACTTCATAGGGAATAGGGTGCCATTTGGGGTGCAGACAGTCTGTGCCTAACCCAACTGCTCTCTCTTCCTCATCTCCCAGGTTCCTCCCTGCCCTCCTCACAGCCATTCTCACCAACCACCTGGCCTGGGTGCCCACTGTCATGCCCAACGGACAGCCGCCCATCAAGATCTTCCTGGAGAAACACTCTTCTCAGAGCGTGGATAGGCTGGCCAAGAGCCACCCCTACAACCCACTGTGGGCCCAGCTCGGTAAGAACAGACTACAGGCCAGGACTCTGGTTGAAAACCTCTTCAGTCTTATGTGATAGTGCTTCCACGCACATGTGGGATGGGGATTAAGATAGCCAGAGGCTAGTCCTTTTCAGACCAGGCTAGTAGAAAATGTGCCAAACTAGCTCCACAGGCCTGTGAAATTGGGTCTTTTCAAATAAGAATTTGTTCTTAACTGACTTGCCTAGTTAACTGAAGGTAAAAATATATATATAAAAAATACTAGGTAGTGGGCTTCATTTTTAGCACAGGCACAGTTTGGAACTTTGGTGTACAACTCCACATAGTGGCTGAACAGGAGAAATGCAGCACTGAGCAGTGATACAGATGGAGATTTCCTTCACTCTCCCAAATGTTAAAGGGAAAAATAAGTTCTACACATTTGACCCCATTTTCATATTCAAAATGTGGCTTTACTTATGCAACAAAGTGAAAATAAGAAACGTGTTAACTGTGGTGTTTGTTTTGTGACTAGGTGACTTGTACGGGGCCATCGGCTCCCCGGTGCGTCTGTCCAGGACAGTAGTGGTGGGGCGGAGACGGGAGCTAGTCCAACGACTCCTCTATGTGCTCACCTACTTCATCCGCTGCTCTGAGCTGCTGGAGACCCACATGCTGGACAGCACTGAGGACGAGGCCATCGTCATCCCAGGCTCTCTCATCACCACCTCGCTGCAGCGTGGGGAGGTGGAGGAGTCAGACTATGTGCTGGTCACCGTGCACAAGCCCAGCGGAGACTACCTCAGCCAGGGTCCCGAGCCCCAAGAGGACAGCAGCTACCCCTCACACAGCAACAACAGCTTGCAGTGCAGCACCTACACTGAGGCTGGCCCTAAGGAGGGGGACAGTAGTAACAATAGCCAGGGCTCCAAGAACAGTGTCCTGTATGCCCAGGCCCACTTCAGCCACAACACTAACGCTGTGCCCATCATCCACATGGAGGATGTTAGTGAGCCCACGCCGCTCAAGGAGTCACCAACTGCCTTTCTGGAGGCCAAGCTGGAAACAGTGGTGCGTGTGGGCTCCACCTCCCCCAGGGAGACAGTGGTGCGTGTGGGCTCCGCCTCCCCCAGGGAGCAGGTCTGTGTGCTGCTGGAGACGAAGCCTGAGACCGAGTTAGAGGTCAAGGCCAGCGAGAAGGAGGGGGTGGGGAGTCTGCCCATCAAGGTGTTCCACTCTTCTGGGATACCACTGGAGAAGAAGCCCCCTGACAAGACTGTACCTGTACCTGTACCCGGCCCCTTTCTGTCAAAACACCAGGAGGAGCCGGCCACCAAAGTGCTGTTTCTCATCGGCGACCCCCAGTCTCCGGGATCAGACACAGAGAGCAGGAGGAGGAAGCTTGAGGAGGACATTAAGAAGCACAAGAAATGCATCAAAGAGAAACAGAGGCAGCAACCGCAACTACAACTACAACAACAGCAACAACCACTACAACAGCAGCAACCGCTACTACAACAGCAACAGCAACCGCAGCAACAACAGCAACCGCAACCGCAGCAACAACAGCAACCGCTACCACAGCAACCGCAGCAGCAACCCACAGCAACCGCAGCAACAACAACAGCAACCGCAGCAACAACAACAGCAACCGCAGCAGCAGCAACAACAACAGCAACCGCAGCAACAACAACAGCAACCGCAACTACAACAACAGCAGCCGCAACTACAGCAACCGCAACCACTACAACAGCAACCGCAACCACTACAACAACAGCAGCAGAGTGGATGCGGTGATCAGAGGGTGAAGTCTACTACCAGCATATCACCCGACCAAACGAAGACCAATGCTGGCGGAAAGAAGACTCTGATGCGTGTCTTCAGCAAGATGCCCCAGTGGAACCCTGTCAGCGAGGAGTGCTCAGAGCTGTTCGATGAGTACTTCAGTGATGACAGCCCTGTAGAGACCAGGACTATAGACGATGAGGCGAAATGCCTGGACTTGTCAAACGGCACAGACAAAACCCAGAAAGAGCTTCTGGACCCTTCGGGAGTCCAGAGTAGCAGTTGCTGTAAGGGACATGGGCATCAGGGACAGAAGGAAACAGGGCAGGTGGGTGTGGGACCGGGGGGTGTTGGTGGGGATGAGGCTGATGTCCAGACCCGGTGTATGGGGGAGGCTGACGTAAGACCAGGTGTGGGGGAGGCTGACGTTAAGACCAGGTGTGGGGGGAGGCTGACGTCCAGGCCAGGTGTGGGTGGGAGGCTGACGTCCAGGCCAGGTGTGGGGGAGGCTGACGTCCAGGCCAGGTGTGGGGGGGAGGCTGACGTCCAGGCCAGGTGTGGGGGGAGGCTGACGTCCAGGCCAGGTGTGGGGGAGGCTGACGTCCAGGCCAGGTGTGGGGGGAGGCTGACGTCCAGGCCAGGTGTGGGGAGACTGACGTCCAGGCCAGGTGTGGGGGAGGCTGACGTCCAGGCCAGGTGTGGGGGAGGCTGACGTCCAGGCCAGGTGTGGGGGAGGCTGACGTCCAGGCCAGGTGTGGGGGAGGCTGACGTCCAGGCCAGGTGTGGGGGGAGGCTGACGTCCAGGCCAGGTGTGGGGGAGGCTGACGTCCAGGCCAGGTGTGGGGGGAGGCTGACGTCCAGGCCAGGTGTGGGGGGGAGGCTGACGTCCAGGCCAGGTGTAGGTGTGGCTCTACAGACACATCAGAGGCACGTTCCTGTAGAAGTTGTTCTGCTGAGCAGAACATGTGCATCCTGATTTCAGTAACCGTCCCCAAAGGGGCCCAACAAAAGAAGGGGGCCCCGCTTAATGACTGTGAGATCCCTCGGAACGAGAGTTCGGACAGTGCGCTTGGGGACAGCGAGAGCGAAGATGCAGGGCAGGACGTCCACAGGCAGAGTGATAGCGACACCTACTACAAAGATGATCAGGAGCCAGATGAGTGGCAGGAAGAGGTGGAGGTCCCCTTCCCTGGGTGAGATACACACTGCTAGTGATGTCAACATTATAAACGTGTTGGCCTTCATATTAGGTTTTCAAGACACATATCAACTTCTATGTGAGTTGAATTTCTGGGTTACAATATGTTCTGATGTCTATGCCATGTTTTAAATTAACAGGTCAAAGTTGGTGGAGCATTTCTCCAAACCGAGCATTGCCAACTTTGGGAGGTCGCTGTTCGGAGGGTACTGCACAACCTATGTGCCGGACTTTGTTCTGCAGGGGATGCCCAACGATGACAAACTCAGGCAGGGCCTCATGTCAGAATTAGCCCACGCTGTACAGGTAAGAGACTGCTTTATACCTGAAGAACTGAAGTTTGTGTTAAAACTGGATTATGAGTCTTTATGCTTGCTTGAGGCTCATAAGGCATCAACAGGAGTGCACCGCTGTATCTGGTCTGCATCTGTCGGAGCACAAATTTTTCTCTTCTTTTCGCAGCATCCAGTGTTGGATGAGCCCATTGCAGAGGCGGTCTGCATTATCGCAGACACTGATAAGTGGACGGTGCAGGTAGCCAGCAGCCAGAGACGAGCCACGGACAACAACAAACTTGGGAAGGAGGTCCTGGTGTCCAGCCTTGTGTCCAGCCTGCTCCAGTCCACCCACCTGCTTTACAAGATGAACCTCTCCCCCAACTTTGTAAGTCCATACAAATAACTATGCAGTTATTAGCACTGTAAAAAAAATCCCTACTCAGTAACACGTTAACACGAGGCCAGTCAGTAACACGAGGCCAGTCAGTAACACGAGGCCAGTCAGTAACACGAGGCCAGTCAGTAACACGAGGCCAGTCAGTAACACGAGGCCAGTCAGTAACACGAGGCCAATCAGTAACACGAGGCTAATCGCTAATCAGTAACACAAGGCTAATCAGTAACACAGTTGTAATTGAGTTTGACATCCCTTTCCACAGTGCATAATGCACCTTGAGGACAGACTCCAGGAGATCTACTTCAAGAGTAAAATGCTGGCAGAGTACCTGAAGGGACAGACTAGAGTGCACGTCAAGGAGCTGGGGATGGTCCTGGGGTGAGCACCTAAACCGTTTTTATACATTGGCTCTGTGTCCAAAAAGACACCTATTCCCTATATAGTGCACTACTTTTGACCAGAACCCTATGGGAATAGGGTCCCGTTTTTTTGTCAGATATCAGTATTGTGATCCATGTTGTCTTTCTGTTCTTAAAAGGCCCAATGCAGTTGTTTTTATCTCAATATCAAATAATTTCTGTTTAACAATTAAGTACCTTACAGTGATTGTTTTCAATTAAAATGGTCAAAAATAGCTTCTTAACAAGAGCAATTTCTCAAGAATTTTGCGAGGACTGCCTGGGCGTAGTTATTACAGAGAGGTTTGGAACTCTCTTTCTTATTGGTCTATTAACTTATTTACCACTTGGTGATGTCACCAGGCAAGCCAAAACTACATCCCACCAAAACATGCAGAAATTTCAGGCTCTTTTTTTTTCAAACAACTCTTACACTAAAAGGACATTATCATCATTTTCACAATTTGACAGTATTACTCCAACCTCAAGCGTAACTCAATATTAGGAAGGTGACCTTAATGTTTTGTACACTCACTATACATACAAAACACAGGGAAATCAAGTTTGACTGCACTGGGCCTTTAAAAAACTACACTGTGTTATTTACATCTCATTAACAATCACAGTAACTGAATTAGGAGAATAAACCCTTGGCTTGTTGTTCTGTTCTTCACCTATGTACAATATTCTAAGCATGGCTCTTATCATTCAGTATTGAGTCCAGTGACCTACCCCTGCTGGCTGCGGTGGCAAGCACTCACTCTCCCTACGTGGCCCAAATACTGCTATAATAGATGGAACCAAAGCCAGAGGTGGCGGGTGACTGTGGACTGGAGCAGCCGGATACTGTGCTTCACCCTGGCCCAACACGTCGGCTTGACCCTGTTCACCGACGCCCTGCTGATGCTCTGAGAGGGCCGGTGCAGTGCAGAGTCTCCTGGACAAGGTGTGCATCCCAAATGGCATACTATTCAGAAGTTGTACACTATGTATGGAATAGGATATCATTTGAGATGCAGAAGGGCCTCATGGATGGATCTGAGACCTCAGCTACTGCTGCTGCCACTGGGCAAACAGACATACTGGGCAAACAGACATACTGGGCATACAGACATACTGCCACAAGGGGACAGCCGAGTCCATGGTCTCCTCTGCTAGTTAGTGATGAAGCTCTATTGGCCCACTCCAAGCCAGAGAGGCATGCTGCTGCTGTGGCCAATTCTCCTCTTTTTCAGTGTTTTTCCCCCTCCTCTGCATCAACATTATTTTAACCCGTTAAAGGACAAAAAGGCCAAATAATTATTCTGTTGAGTATAAATAATAATCAAGATATCAATTCTAAAATATATATTTTTTATATCTACTACTTTCCCGTACAATCTTTTACCCGTTTAACCAGGAAGCACAGGTGATAGATAGGATAAGTTTTTTTGTTACTTGTAGTGAATATGATCAAATTCACTTTTATTTCAATTATATTTCTGTGTTCATGTATTTGTTTACAAGTGTACTTGACCTGAAATGTCTCCCTCAATGATCCATAATTCATTGGATTTCATTTGAAAATGAACTACACTAATTATATAAACATAGGCCTGGAAGTCACATCTGGGTAATTTATACACATTCATTGTAATTCTTAACTGCAGTGTAGCTTTAACATTCTTGATCACAGGTACAGCACTACCTCAGATATTTTGTGGGCGATCGACGCTACACGCTTTTTATAGTTGCCGACTAGATAAGCCCGAGATAATTATTTGTATTTTTAAATCAGTGGAATGTTCAAATAAAACTGCGAACCCAATGCTGCACTCTTTTTGAAAAAGGGATGTTAATAATTACATATTTGAAAATGGGGAAAACCTTTGTAATTATTTTTGGAATACAAGAAGAGCTCATTTCTACTGCTGTATGTGGAGAAAAATAAACAAAAAATTATCTACATATATTTTCAAACAGAAATATTTTCACAAGTTTAAAACATTTGTATCGCTTTGACACCATCATACCATGTTTACGGCTGTATTGCATGCTACAAAGGGAAAGTTTGTGGAATATCTGTTAACAATACGTTTATCAGTTCCTTAAACTATACTCAATGTTTATGGCAAAACCAATCATTTAAAAAATAATTGCTGCATTGATTTTTACAAAAGCAAGATGCAAAACCACAAATCTAAACCACAGATTTGTTTTTATTTTTTTAATAAATATTTTTTACCAACCATGAAATTCATGTGTTGCATTTCATTTGGAAGTACTTTGTCTGGAGAGTGTGCCATGTTATGGTTTCTTAATGGACATGTGGCATGAATGGATCAGGGGCTTCTGAAGAATTTATTTTGCTGGTTGAAATTATTTTGACATGCTTATCATGTAAGATGCTAGGTCCTTCAGGATATGTTCTTATTGCATCTTGTAAAGCTCCTGATTATTTCTATGAGGAATGTCTACTTTTATCTTTATACATGAATATGAATAAATTATTTAGTATGGTGTGTAACAGTTAATGTAAATAGTTTATTTCCATTTATTTGTACATAATGTCTTTGAATATGAATAGTTTCTAAAAGGATCCTTTCCCAATTTTAAGGGAATGTTGTGCAATAAAGATGCCAATGTTGTTGATACAAGTGTCTCGTTACATACTTTCAGTAGTAATGTTTCAGTCCAAATTCATGTTTAATTTTTAGTAAGAATGATGCCAATTAAAAGGGAAATGTACAGTATGTAACTGCATTGCCTTTTCACATAGGCAAGTGCCTTGGGTGTTTTTTTTAATAGCCTCGTCTATAAAGAGCTTTTAATATCATGGGTTTACTTAACATTTTTGTTATATTGAGCGGTTTTCAACATGCTCAAAATAACTCTAAACAACGAAGGTTAGCGTTTTCACTCACGGTCTCTCTTGCCTGTGAAACAGCTCCGTCCCTCTCCTCACCCCTGCCTGGGCTTGAACCAGGGACCATCTGCATACATCGACAACAGCCACCCTCGAAGCTTCATTACCCATCTCGCCACAAAAGCCGTGGCCCTTGCAGAGCAAGGGGAACAACTACTTCAAGGTCTCAGAGCGAGTGATGTCACTGATTGAAACGCTATTAGCGCGCACCACCGCTAACTAGCTAGTCCTTTCACGTCCGTTACACTCACCTCCCTTTTGACCTCCTTTACGCAGCAACCAGTGATCCGGGTCACGGCACAACTTGTTTTGTTTATTTGCACCACCAAGATTTACATGCTAAAATTGCCACTGGTCTGTTACTTGAACTCTGAGAAGCATATATTTGGGCTGCAGTTTCTGAGGCTGGTAACTCTTAACTTATCCTCTGCAGCAGAAGTAACTCTGGGTCTTCCTTTCCTGTGGCGGTCCCCACAGAGCCAATTTCATAAAGGGAACACTTAAACAACACAATGTAACTCCAAGTCAATCACACTTCTGTGAAATCAAACTGTCCACTTAGGAAGCAACACTGATTGACAAATTTCATTTACATTACATTTACATTTAAGTCATTTAGCAGACGCTCTTATCCAGAGCGACTTACAAATTGGTGCATTCACCTTATGACATCCAGTGGAACAGCCACTTTACAATAGTGCATCTAAATCTTTTAAGGGGGTGAGAAGGATTACTTTATCCTATCCTAGGTATTCCTTAAAGAGGTGGGGTTTCAGGTGTCTCCGGAAGGTGGTGATTGACTCCGCTGTCCTGGCGTCGTGGGGGAGTTTGTTCCACCATTGGGGGGCCAGAGCAGCGAACAGTTTTGACTGGGCTGAGCGGGAACTGTACTTCCTCAGTGGTAGGGAGGCGAGCAGGCCAGAGGTGGATGAACGCAGTGCCCTTGTTTGGGTGTAGGGCCTGATCAGAGCCTGGAGGTACTGAGGTGCCGTTCCCCTCACAGCTCCGTAGGCAAGCACCATGGTCTTGTAGCGGATGCGAGCTTCAACTGGAAGCCAGTGGAGAGAGCGGAGGAGCGGGGTGACGTGAGAGAACTTGGGAAGGTTGAACACCAGACGGGCTGCGGCGTTCTGGATGAGTTGTAGGGGTTTAATGGCACAGGCAGGGAGCCCAGCCAACAGCGAGTTGCAGTAATCCAGACGGGAGATGACAAGTGCCTGGATTAGGACCTGCGCCGCTTCCTGTGTGAGGCAGGGTCGTACTCTGCGGATGTTGTAGAGCATGAACCTACAGGAACGGGCCACCGCCTTGATGTTAGTTGAGAACGACAGGGTGTTGTCCAGGATCACGCCAAGGTTCTTAGCGCTCTGGGAGGAGGACACAATGGAGTTGTCAACCGTGATGGCGAGATCATGGAACGGGCAGTCCTTCCCCGGGAGGAAGAGCAGCTCCGTCTTGCCGAGGTTCAGCTTGAGGTGGTGATCCGTCATCCACACATGCTGTTGTGCAAATGGAATAGACAACAGGTGGAAATTATAGGCGAGACACCCCCAATAAAGGAGTGGTTCTGCAGGTGGGGACCACAGACCACTTCTCAGTTCCTATACTTCCTGGCTGATGTTTTGGTCACTTTTGAATGCTGGCGGTGCTTTCACTCTAGTGGTAGCATGAGACGGAGTCTACAACCCACACAAGTGGCTCAGGTAGTGCAGCTCATCTAGGATGGAACCTCAATGCGAGCTGTGGCAAGAAGATTGCTGTGTCTGTCAGCGTAGTGTCCAGAGCATGGAGGCGCTACCAGGAGACAGGCCAGTACATCAGGAGACGTGGAGGAGGGCAACAACCCAGCAGCAGGACCGCTACCTCCGCCTTTGTGCAAGGAGGAGCAGGAGGAGCACTGCCAGAGCCCTGCAAGATGACCTCCAGCAGGGCACAAATGTGCATGTGTCTGCTCAAACGGTCAGAAACAGACTCCATGAGGGTGGTATGAGGGCCCGACGTCCACAGGTGGGGGTTGTGCTTACAGCCCAACACCGTGCAGGATGTTTGGCATTTGCCAGAGAACACCAAGATTGGCAAATTCGCCACTGGCGCCCTGTGCTCTTCACAGATGAAAGCAGGTTCACACTGAGCACATGTGACAGACGTGACAGAGTCTGGAGACGACGTGGAGAACGTTCTGCTGCCTGCAACATCGCTGGAGTGTGTCAGCAGTTCCTGCAAGAGGAAGGCATTGATGCTATGGACTGGCCCGCCAGTTCCCCAGACCTGAATCCATTTGAGCACATCTGGGACATCATGTCTCGCTCCATCCACCAACGCCACGTTGCACCACAGACTGTCCAGGAGTTGGCGGATGCTTTAGTCCAGGTCTGGGAGGAGATCCCTCAGGAGAACTTCCGCCACTTCATCAGGAGCATGCCCAGGCGTTGTAGGGAGGTCATACAGGCCACACACACTACTGAGCCTAATTTGGACTTGTTTTAAGGACATTACATCAAAGTTGGATCAGCCTGTAGTGTGGTTTTCCACTTTAATTTTGAGTGTGACTCCCAAATCCAGACCTCCATGGGTTGATAAATTTGATTTCCATTGACAATTTTTGCGTGATTTTTGTTGTCAGCACATTCAACTATGTAAAGAAAAAAGTATTTAATAAGAATATTTCATTCATTCAGATTTACATTTACATTTAAGTCATTTAGCAGACGCTCTTATCCAGAGTGACCTAGGATGTGTTATTTTAGTGTTCCCTTTATTTGTTTGAGCAGTGTATATACAGTATATCACAAAAGTGAGTACACCCCTCACATTTTTGTAAATATTTGAGTATATCTTTTCATGTGACAACACTGAAGAAATGACACTTTGCTACAAAGTAGTGAGTGTACAGCTTGTATAACAGTGTAAATTTGCTGTCCCCTCAAAGTAACTCAACACACAGCCATTAATGTCTAAACCGCTGGCAACAAAAGTGAGTACACCCCTAAGTGAAAATGTCCAAATTAGGCCCAATTAGCCATTTTCCCTCCCTGGTGTCATGTGACTCGTTAGTGGTACAAGGTCTCAGGTGTGAATGGGGAGCAGGTGTGTTACATTTGGTGTTATCGCTCTCAGTTCAACATGGCACCTCATGGCAAAGAACTCTCTGAGGATCTGAAAAAAATAATTGTTGCTCTACATAAAGATGGCCTGGGCTATATGAAGATTGCCAAGACCCTGAAACTGAGCTGCAGCACGGTGGCCAAGACCATACAGCGGTTTAACTGGACAGGTTCCACTCAGAACAGGCCTCGCCATGCTCGACCAAAGAAGTTGAGTGCACGTGCTCAGCGTCATATCCAGAGGTTGTCTTTGGGAAATAGACATATGAGTGCTGCCAGCATTGTTTCAGAGGTTGAAGGGGTGGGGGGTCAGCCTGTCAGTGCTCAGACCATACGCCGTACACTGCATCAAATTGGTCTGCATGGCTGTCGTCCCAGAAGGAAGCCTCTTCTAAAGATGATGCACAAGAAAGCCTGCAAACAGTTTGCTGAAGACAAGCAGACTAAGGACATGGATTACTGGAACCATGTCCTGTGGTCTGATGAGACCAAGGTAAATTTATTTGGTTCAGATGGTGTCAAGTGTGTGTGGCGGCAACCAGGTGAGGAGTACAAAGACAAGTGTGTCTTGCCTACAGTAAAGCGGGAGTGTCATGGTCTGGGGCTGCATGAGTGCTGCCGGCAGTGGGGATCTACAGTTCATTGAGGGAACCATGAATGCCAACATGTACTGTGACATACTGAAGCAGAGTATGATCAACTCCCTTCGGAGACTGGGCTTCAGGGCAGTATTCCAACATGATAACGACCCCAAACACACCTCCAAGACGACCACTGCCTTGCTAAAGAAGCTGATGGTAAAGGTGATGGACTCGCCAAGCATGTATCCAGACCTAAACCCGATTGAGCATCTGTGGGGCATCCTCAAACGGAAGGTGGAGGAGTGCAAGGTCTCTAACATCCACCAGCTCCGTGATGTCGTCATGGAGGAGTGGAAGAGGACTCCAGTGGCAACCTGTGAAGCTCTGGTGAACTCCATGCCCAAGAGAGTTAAGGCAGTGCTGGAAAATGATGGTGGCCACACAAAATATTGACACTTTGGGCCCAATTTTGACATTTTCACTTAGGGGTGTACTCACTTTTGTTGCCAGCAGTTTAGACATTAATGGCTGTGTGAGTTATTTTGAGGGGACAGCAAATTTACAATGTTATACGAGCTGTACACTCACTACTTTACATTGTAGTAAAGTGTCATTTCTTCAGTGTTGTCACATGAAAAGATACACTCAAATATTTACAAAAATGTGAGGGGTGTACTCACTTTTGATATACTGTATATGGACTTGGTATTTTACCAAATATTGCTATCTTCTGTATATCACCCCTACCTTGTCACAACGCAAATGATTTGACTCAAACTCGTTAAAAAAGAAAGACATTCCACAAATTAACTTAACAAGGCACACCTGTTAATTGAAATGCATTCCAGGTGATTACCTCGTGAAGCTGGTTGAGAGAATGCCAAGAGTGTGCAAAGCTGTCATCAAAGCAAAGGGCGGCAACTTTGAATAATCTCAAATATTAAATATATCTTGATATGTTTAAATTTATTTTATTTACTTTTACGCGTTTTTCGTGGTATCCAATTGGTAGCCCCATGGGTCTCCCGGTCACGGCCGTCTGCGACGGAAAGTAATGTGTTTTTCTCGCGATATCCTGATCATGAACCAGGGAGGGAGCGGAACGTTTCCCACTAGTTACCACAGCCATAATGTCAGTTCATTATGGTACAAATCCACGAAAACATACATTTGGTTTGGTGTCTTAATTTAAGGTTAGGCATAAGGTTAGTAATGTGGTTAAGGTCATGTTTAAAATCACATTTTGAGAAGCTAATTTGTATAGTTTGACTTTGTGGCTGTGGTTTCTAGTGACGACCAAACGCAACAAGAATTTACTTTTTTTATGCATTAACAAGAACTGACACCCAGCTACCTAAAGCTGATACTAATATTTTATGTATGCAGGAGCTTAACACGTATAGTGTAATTTCTTACAGTATAGCAGACAGTTGGCTTGATTTTGCAACAAGGATAGAGAGTTGGTGGTTCTGAAAAACACTTAAAGGCCGAAAGTTTATCAGCTGATGAGATTTGCTTTTGAGTACTGTGAGGAAACGTTAGTAGCTGTCCCACAGATAGACAAGTATGTTGCTCAAACTAAGCTGAAGAAGTGAAGAGCTTGCGAGCGCATTATCTACTGTTTTACCATTGATAATATTCACTTCCTTTTGTAGTACGTTTAGTTGAAAAATGAAACGTTATTACTGTTGTTGTTTTTTAAACGATTGCCACCTCCTGCGGCTGTGTTTATTGAGCTGTCAATGAACAGAGGGATCACAGATTCGACTCCGGCGTCGAGACAGAAGTCAACTCGTCCCAAATGAAGAACGGATGGTCAGGAGGCAACTTTCCAACTGGATTCTAAAAATGCATATAATTCTACACGAGGATTTTCACATCCAGTTTTGCATGATTTACTTTTGGTACATTTTATGCGCACCAGTTGTGTTCTAGATGTTAGTTTTGTGTTAATTTTTACAAGGCATTTTCACTCCATGCTCGGGCGACGGGATGGAAGTTGAGCGGTATCGGCCTTAAAAAGTGAGACTGGGATCTCTTGAGGATTTGATTCTGGTGTGAAGTTATGACAATGACTGGATCAATGGAAAATTCTTTCAAACAAGCTTTAAAGAAACCTCCATCACTACGGACAGCAGAGGTAAGCAAGCTGGCTAAGCTGTGTGTTCTTGGTTTGAATTTCTCAAGTCAGAAAGCTAAAGTAGCTTACTGCCCTTCGCTAGCTGGAGTAATTTAGCTAGCTAGCATGCTAACGCACGAGTTGACGAGGAGCAGTGTTTTAACCATTCACCCAGCCAGTCACTGAGTTGGTTTTGTTACCAGGAAAATAAGAATGAACCATCTAGCTATTATTTTATTTGTGTTGTGTGTGTGTGTACTGAAGTTACTAAGCTAGTTGGCTATCCAAAACATGAGAGCGAACATGCTAACTAACGTTATTACGTGAGTGAGTGAGTTGTCGATTATTTAAATGACGTCACGAAGATCGTTCATTAACGTTATGGTCTCCCTTAGTTTTCTGAAAAGCTGCATCTTGAAATATTAAATTATTATGCAATTGTTGTCCTATTATATATTATAGGGCCAGGCTCCGGTCGAATATTTTCAATAGAATCCCTCTGTGACTGTCAGTTTGATTACTGTTAGGGGATTTGTGAGAATGCAGTTTTAGTCACTGTTTTTTTGTGATACCAAACCTCTGCCCATTAAAACTGTGGAGTCCCAGCTGTGTTGGCACTGCTTTTCCTATACTATCTCCCTAAGGAGTCTGTGTTTAGTTGCAGAACATTTTGAATTGCAAGCATTTTACAATCGGTTAAATTTACAATCGGTTAAATTACCTCCCACAGCCAAGTTCAAAAGCCTATTTTATTTTCACTGATCTATCAATGACTAGAACGTATTTAACCTTTATTTAACTATGCAAGTCCGTTAAGAACAAATTCTTATTTACAATGACGGTCTACACCGGCTAAACCCACACGACGTTGGGCCAATTGTGGCCCAAGCCTGGAATCTCACCAGGGTGTCTGTAGTGACTTCTCTAGCGCTGAGATTCAGTGGCTTAGACCACTGCACCACTCGGCAGCCCTATGTACTCAGAAAGTGAGTACATAATACAAAGTGACAACTCTCTAACAATCATGTTTTGGTCCTCAAACAAACAGTGGTTAAAAAAGTAGTATTGAGGGTATGTTAGGGATATGAATGAAAATGTGTTGCTTTTTGTACTGGTTACCTTGTAGGCCGAGAGAGGCATTGCATGCTTGGTTGTCAAATGTTGGGCTTTGTGTGTGATATTTATGCTGCATGTATGGGCGGTGTCCCAAATGGTACCCTTTCCCTTACATAAGGCTCTATGGCCCCTGGTCAAATGGTACCCTTTCCCATACATAATGCTCTATGGCCCCTGGTCAAAAGTAGTGCACTATGTAGGAAATAGGGTGCCATTTGGGGGACACATGATGTCCTGCATTTCCAGGTAATCATCCCCTCTCTCCGCTGTGCCAGTAGAAGTGCATGATTTACTATGCTGCTATTGAGTTTAGCATGGATATCAGACATTTTTATTGCAGTCCACACCATCTTTTCAAAGTTCTCCTAGCAACAGGCACCAGATGATGGAGCTCATATCACACTGTTTTATTTTCTAGACATGAGTGTGGTGCACGTTTTACTCTGGGAATTGGAAGCGTCTCTGTTTGAGCTGGATCTCCCTGGGTTCCCCGAAAACAGATTAGAAGAAAATACGAATGTTATAAAAGATAAGAACAGTTTCTCCTTCTGGTTGCCCTGTAGTTGAATAACCCTGTGTTGTTGTTCAGGAGATTGTGTGGTCCATCCATGCCTAAGGGTAGGGAGTCCTATTGGGCACATTTTTTTATGCCACCATGAGAGGCTAAACCTTTCTTATATGGTAAGCTCTCTGGATTCTACCACACAGAAAAGCACCGATGTGTGATTCTGTTGTTAAAAAAAGACTGTTATAACCAGGTTTATCATGTCTGCACCAATTTAATTAGTTATTTGTTCATTTTTGGATGACATTTTTTCCTTCAACCATAATAGGTGCAGCAATTTGTCAGCAGCATTGCTAAGGGGTGTGTCTCATTGTATGGTTCTGGCTAAAGCTGCTTAGGAATGAGGATTTGACATCTGAGACAACTTGCTGTGACAATTCATATGGGGGAAAAAATAATCAGAGGACTGCATATTTAACAGTACTAACCCATACTTTTTCAGCAATAAAACAGAGGCCTCTCTTTCACAATGTGAAGTTGATGGCTTTGGTGTGATGTATTTCACTCATCCATTGACTAGTTGAGGTGGAACATATAGGTCACAGCTGCTTGTGAGAATGAGAGCGCAGAAGGTGTGAGTTTGGAACATACACCTACTTCACAAAACTAGGCTCATATCCAGTACTTGGACTGTTAGCTTCACCAACTGAATGACAAGAGTAGCCTAATGATAGTCTTATACGTTATCTCTGATGTCATTGATTTGCAAAAGACCACACATCTTGTCAACAAATACTCATACACCTCGATCACACTGACAGTGTAATTGCATTTTGGTACACCAGAAGTACATTCATTTCCAATGGAATGATGCGTTTGCCTTGAACCATTGCGTTGAAGAGTCTGTTGCAGTGCGTTCTGTTTGGTGCATACGTTGGATTTATTAAAGGTTCACCTTCCAACAGGACAACAACCCTAAGCACACAGCCAAGACAACGCAGGAGTGGCTTCGAGACAAGTCTCTGAATGTCCTCTAGTGGCCCAGCCAGAGCCCAGATTTGAACTAGACCGAACATCTCTGGAGTAGAGGTTGACCGATTGAAATCAGCCATGCCGATTTAAGTTTTTATAACAATCGGTAATCTGCCTTTTTGGACACCGATTATGGCCGATTACATTGCAATCCACGAGGAGACTGCGTGGCAAGCTTGACCACCTGTTACGCGAGTGCAGCATCAAAAGGAGCCACGGTAAGTTGCATTAAACTTATCTCATGAAAAACAACCAATCTTCACATAACTAGTGATTATCTACATATGGTTGATGATATTACTAGGTTAACTAGCTTGTCCTGCGTTGCATATAATCAAAGCGGTGCCTGTTAATTTATCATCGAATCACAGCCTACTTCAACTTCGCCAAACGGGTGATGATTTAACAAAAGAACATTCGTGAAAAAAACACAATCGTCGCACAAATGTGCCTAACCATAACCATCAATGCCTTTCTTAAAATCAATACACAGAAGTATATATATATTTTTAAACCTGCATATTTAGTTCAAATAAAGGCATGTTAGCAGGCAATATTAACTAGGGAAGTTGTTTCTCTTCTCTTGCGTTCAGTGCAAGCAGAGTCAGGGTATATGCAGGAGTTTGGGCCACCTGGCTCGTTGCGAACTGTGTGAAGACCATTTCTTCCTAACAAAGACTGTAATTAATTTGCCAGAATGTTACATAATTATGACATACATTGCACAACCTTCAATGTTAACAGCAATATTTAGACTTAGGGTTTCCACCCGTTAGATAAAATACGGAACGGTTCCGTATTTCACTGAAAGAATAAACGTTTTATGATAGTTTCCGGATTTGACCATAGGCTCATATTTCTGTGTTTTATTATATTATAATTAAGTCTATGACTTGATATTTGATAGAGCAGTCTGACTGAGTGGTGGTAGGCAGAAGCAGGCTCATGAGCATTCATTCAAACAGCACTTTACTGCGTTTGCCAGCAGCTCTTAGCAATACTTGATTCATCGGCTAGAAGTCATAAACAGCGCTCCTGAGATTAGGCTGGTAATACAGAAGTGCCTATTTGAACATCCAATAGTCCAACATCCAATAGTAGGTATATGAAATACAAATGGTATAGAGAGAAATAGTCCTATAATAACACCAAACCTAAAACTTCTTACTTGGGAATATTGAAGACTCCTGTTAAAAGGAACCACCAGCTTCCATGTGTTCTTATATTTTGAGCAAGGAACTTAAACGTTAGCTTTCTTACATGGCACATATTGCACTTTTACTTTTCAACACTTTGTTTTTGCATTATTTAAACTAAATTGAACATGTTTCATTATTTATTTGACACTTTTTAAATTTATTTTATGTGTCATATTATGTTAAAATAAGTGTTCATTATTAATTCAGTATTGTTGTAATTGTCATTACGTATATAAAATCTGCCGATTTGGTTTCAGCGTTGAAAAGTCAGTCGGTCGACCTCTACTTTGGAGAGATCTGAAAATAGCTGTGCAGCGACGCTCCCCATCCAACCTGTCAGTACTTGAGAGAATCTGCAGAAAAGAATGGGAGAAACTCTCCAAATACAGGTGTGCCAAGCTTGTAGCGTCATACCTAAGACTTGAGGCTGTAATCGCTGTCAAAGGTGCTTCAACAAAGTACAGAGTAAAGAATCTGAATACAGTATTTATGTAAATGTTATATTTCAGTTAATTTTTTATAAATTAGCAACATTTTCTAAAAATCTGTTTTTGCTTTGTCATTATGGGGTATTGTGTGTAGATTGAAGGGAACAAAAAATATTTAACAAAATTTGGAAAAAGTCAAGGGGTCTGAATACTTTCCGAATGCACTGTATTTGTAAGGTTAGAATCTTCAGTGTTCAGGGAAGATCTTTACATCATCGGCGTTACTTGTCAATAAGGCTATTCAAATAATATTTTGTAACTTTGTCAGAATTACATGACCAGTATTGAATATAGGAGAATACTAGCCAATTTTGAGAGCTTGAGAGAGAGTTTTACAACAGTATGCAGCATTGGTTTCTTCAACTGTGCACCCGTATCAACTGTGTTGGCCATTTTCGGTTTTATACGAGTGCTGGTGGATGTTTTTTTTAGGACATCAGACATGACATTAATGCATGCTAATAGTTAACCAGCCAAACTACACTGTTTTGAATTGGCTATCTAGTTAAACAACAGAACATCATTATTTTCCCTACTGTGCTAATCGTTCGCTCGCTCGCCTCTGGCAACAGACCACTGGCACACTCAGGTGTTGCACACACCATGACTTTTGTATGATTTTCATTGCTGTCCAAAAATGAGCTGTAACTGGGAAAATATCTCGCTAGCATTTATTAACAAATGTGCAAATGCTGCTCGCTTTGATCTCAAATGCCTCTTGTGACTGACTGCATGATTTGAAAGACTGCTCGTGCCTGTCAATGCAGGCCTACAATAATTATACCCCAATACACTGTGCAGATATTGGGAGGACCGTGAGCAAAACATTACATATGGAAGACACTTTGCTCAAACTTTTTGTTTTACTTGCCCTGAGCAAGCGGACAAGAGTTAATGTCGAGGCCTGTATATGTTCTTGTACGGTCTCTGGAGGGACTCGTGAGTTAACACGGGCTGCTTGTGACCTGGGATCCTGAAAGCACTCCTTGTAGGCTAATAAAATCCCCATGGTTCAGATCAAGCATACTAATTAGCGGGTCTGTTTAGAAGAGGAGAATGCGCTTGAAATTGAAGCCAGTGAGTCAAGTCACTGATTGTGCAGTGGTAGACCTATGCAGCTGGCTGCAGGTTCAAACGTTATAGCCTATAGGTTCCAAATAAACTTACACCGCCAACTAGACCACTATGTCTCATCCACAGGATCTCAATGACGTCAAACTCTCTGGTCCATCAGCTGCTGCTGCTTCTAAAGCCTATGTGTATTGGTACAAGACAAGCTAATATTTCAAGCCTGTACTGGCTGTGTGGTGTGAAGTAGAGGGCTGCATTCACCTGCAGGTCCCAACAGAGATCATTGCGGCGCAGTCAGCATTTTTCATGCTGCGGGTACTCAGATCAGACAACTTTGGGATTGAAATATTTTGGAGATGATCATCTCTCTGCTTTGTTATGCGTTAGCCTACCTGCTGCATTAGAAGCACTTCATTGTCACATTATTCACACACCCAGAATTCGCTGCTTCATCTTCAGTAGGCTACCTCTCCTAGTTGGGCGTGCAAGATAAATTGCGCCGAAGACATCAAAACTATGAAATAACACATGGAATCATGTAGTAACCAAAACAGTGTTAAATAAATCCTAAATATATTTGAGATTTTTCAAAGTAGCCACCCTTTGCCTTGATGACAGCTTTGCACACTCTTGGCATTCTCTCAACCAGCTTCATGAGGTAGTCACCTGGATGCATTTCAATTAACAGGTGTGCCTTAAGTTCATTTGTGGAATTTATGTCCTACTTAATGCGTTTGAGCCAACCAGTTGTGTTGTGACAAGGTAGGCGTGGTATACAGAAGATAGTCCTATTTCGTAAAATACCAAGTCCATATTATGGCAAGAACAGCTCAAATAAGCAAAGAGAAACGACAGTCCATCATTACTTTAAGACATGAAGGTCAGTCAATACGGAACATTTAAAAAAACAGGAAAGTTTCTTCAAGTAGTCGCAAAAACCATCAAGCGCTATGATGGAACTGGCTCCTTTGAGGACCACCACAGGAAAGGAAGACCCAGAGTTACCTCTGCTGCAGAGAATAAGTTCATTAGAGTTTTTCAGCCTCACATATAAAGGAATGCTTCACATAGTTCAAGTAACAGACACATCAACTGTTTAGAGGAGACTGTGTGAATCAGGCCTTCATGGTCGAATTGCTGGAAAGAAACCACTACTAAAGGACACCAATAATAAGAGACTTGCTTGGGCGAAGAAACACAATCAATGGACATTAGACTGGTGGAAATCTGTCTTTTAGTCTGTTGATTCCAAATGTGTGATTTTTGGTTCCAACCACCATGTCTTTGTGAGATGCGGAGTGGGTGAACGGATGATCTCCACATGTGGTTCCCACCGTGAAGTATGGAGGAGGAGGGGTTATGGTGTGGGGGTGCTTTGCTGGTGACATTGTCTGTGATTTATTTAGAATTCAAGGCACACTTAACCAGCATGGCTACCACAGCATTCTGCAGCGATACGCCGTCCCATCTGGTTTGCGCTTAGTGGGACTATCATTTGTTTTTCAACAGGACAATGACCCAACACACCTCCAGACTGTGGAAGAGCTGTTTGACCAAGAAGGATAATTATGGAGTGCTGCATCAGATGACCTGCCTCCACAATCACCTGATCTCAACCCAATTGAGATGGTTTGGGATGAGTTGGACCGCAGAGTGAAGGAAAAGCAGCCAACAAGTGCACAGCATATGTGGGAACTCCTTCAAGACTGTTGGAAATTAATTTAGGTGAAGCTGGTTGAGAAACTGCCAAGAGTGTGCAAAGCTGTCATCAAGGCAAAGGGATTGCTACTTTGAAGAATCTAAAACACTTTTTTATTTACTACATGATGCTATAGGTGTTATTTCATAGTTGTATGTCTTCACTATTTTCTACATTGTAGAATAGTAAAAAAAAGAATGAGTAGGTGTGTCAACTTTGACTGGTACTCTATATATGGGCTCAATTAGGCAGTAGGCAGTTATTTAAAAAAATATATATACTTCCTTAATTTGATTAGGCTATGGTTTAGAACATTACAGATAAATAAATATTGATCACCCATATTCTGTCTGAAAATCGTCCCAATCGTAAAAGGTAGGCTGTAAAACATTGCTCAAGAGAAAGTGCAAGTCCCCAAATCTCTTCAAGCTATGTCTAGCCTAATGGCTGATATAGCCCAGTAATACTGAAAGCCTAATATAATGGTCCATGTGAGAATCTCTGGTAATATGACCTATTTCTTAGGTTATTTTGGAGCATTTGGATATTGCTTTTAGGGCGCAAAATTACTGAGAGCTGCGTCGTCACATACGTCTAAAATAACATTGCGGGACTGCGGTTGGGTTCAGGACCAGTTCTTGTGTGAGTCGGATAGAAAGCCATCGGGTGTGGGCGGGTGCAGTATGAAGAGCTTTAGGCAGGAGTGGGATGAATCAGGCTGCCTGGCCTGAGTGTAAAGCAGCATTCCATGCAGGACTCTGGGCATGAAGAGGCATATTCCCTCAGAGCCACTTTACTGATAGTGAAAGCAGACGCTGCATGCCACTCTGATGTAGGAAGGCTACACTAGTCACAAAGGTCAACGTTTCACTGTGGTAGAGCAATGGGGATTTTTGTAGAATTCCTGAAAAGAACACATCCTGAAAATAAATAATTATATTTTAAAGGAAGGGCATTACTTAAAAATCGTACAATGTGATTTTTCTGGATTTTTGTTTTAGATTCCGTCTCACGGTTGAAGTGTACCTATGATAAAAATTACAGACCTCTACATGCTTTGTAAGTAGGAAAACCTGCAAAATCGGCAGTGTATCAAATACTTGTTCTCCCCACTGTATAAACCTTTCTTTGAGTACGCAGCATTACTAGTTCTTGTTTATGGCCTTATTTCATGATAATTACTTTTGAGGAATATGTTGATTTCATTTAACTGGTTAAAGAGGGACATTATCTTTTAATGTTTGCCCCTTATTGTTCTTATCTCTCTATAGGGAGTCCCGGAAGTAGACTACAAACTCTTGGGTTAAAACTGTCGCCATGGTAGTCTTATTAAAGTGTATTTATTACCTTGCTAAACTGGTCTGGAATCCCTGTCTGCATCAGTTTAACTCTTCTCTGGGTGAGATTTTTTATTTATTATTTATATATATATATATAACGAAAAGCGGGCCTTGTAACCCCTCCTACTCTTTCAAGCTAGCTCAAATATCTAGCTAGGTTACAAACATCCTGCTTAGAACCCATTGCGATGTAATTTAACACAATAACATTCCACTCAAAAGCTTTGCTAAGGTACAATAGAGAGTGACCAGGAAAATGTGCTGTTTCTTTGAGTGTCTTTGGACAGATTAGTCTAGATTGAACTATGGTCATTCTCTTTTTTGCATTGCGTTCCCTGGTAAAATGTATAAACTCGTAATATAATCTGGCCAATTTGGAGTAGGACACTGCTCATGCAATTCGGCATAACAATCACCGTTTCCTGACCTGATGAGCCATGCTGCCTTTATTTTCCCCAAGATTAAATATTGTCACTTTTTTTAAGGTGCCATGTTTAGAGTATTATTCCATATACTGTCATTGACAAAATGGTACTGGCTTAAGACCAATGTGGAGACCCCCCTGTTTATTGTACTATGGAAAAGTGGAGTCACCCAGTATAACAAAATACCTTATTGCAGTGAGTCTCACATTTTCCCTCACTTTGGTCTGGTCCTCTCTAAACACTGCTGTGGAAGCTTTGTTTAATTGCAAGGCTATGGCCTCACCCACACATTATTTTGTCATCTCTTGAAGCCCATTTTCAGACACTAATACCGGCAGAACACAGATAAATATTTTTAGAGGCATTGTTTCAAAACACGCGGATAAAAGTCCTCAACTTGACACGCCCACAGAATGTGCCTGATTCCAAACATTGCCTCTACTGGGATTACTGGCGGTTCCTCAGAGCACTAACATGAATGAATGAAGCCGGACCTGAACTGACTGTTTGAAGCCCTGACGCCTGTAACAAGAATGCGGCATGCACACCTCCGGCATGCCAGGAATCTGAGCTGGTTCCCTGAAGTGCCCACCCCTCAGGCTGTTCACGCATTGTGATTTTTAAGTGTTCAGCCTCAGAGCAGCGGGTGACCAAGTGGGCAACAAGGTGGAGGGGTTAGGAAGAGGGTCAGGAGGTGAGAAGACATGTAAGGATATTTGTTTTTAATGTCCGGCTCTCTCCTCCTCTCCCCATGCCTGTCAGCTTGAGGCCGCCGCTTAAATTGGATGACTTGTTTAAATGTGGTTGGCCCTTTACAGGTGTGGGAATCAAATTTTAGCTATGGATTGTCTGGCATCAGCACACCTTTCCACACATGTAGGAGACCTGTAGATAATTGTTCTCATTGTGTGTTGTTGGCAATGTATATTTGGCTTATGTTTAAGGTTATTTTTAAGGTGTGCCTCAAGTTGAATGCAATGTCCAGTTTAAAGTGAACTGGAATGATTTTTCTAGCTCACCTAGTCTAATTTTACAACGTTTAGGTGATATTACCGTAGCATCGTCTATCGGGATGATTGACAGACACCGTCGATGGTGACGACATAGGCGAAACCATTCGGTCACATGACTATTTGAACTTGACTGCTGCTGTGAAGTAAAGAATGTAGTCTCGCAGCGCACAGCAGGGCAGCACACGTGACATTCCCAGGCATTTGAATATTGGTATTTGCTATAGCCCATTTCAATAAATGTTATATACAGAACGCAAGAGAAGGCTTGGCCCCAGTGATGTACTGGGCCGTTTGCATTACCCTCTGTAGTGCAGACGGCCCAGTACGTCACTGAGGCCAAGCTTCCTGCCATCCAGGACCTATATAATAGGCGGTGTCAAAGGAAGGCCTGTAAAATTGTCAGACTCCAGTCACCCAAGTTATAGACTGTTTTCTCTGCTACCGCACGGCGAGCGCCAAGTCTAGGACCAAAAGGCTCCTCAACAGCTTCTACCCCCAAGCCATTAGACTGCTGAACAATTCATAAAAATCGCCACCGGACAATTTATGTTGACCCCCCCCATGTACACTGCTGCTACTCGCCGTTTGTTACCTATGCATAGTCACCCCCACCTACCTCAACTAGCCTGTACTCCCGCACACTGACTCTGTACCGGTATCCCCTGTATATAGCCTCATTATTCTTATTGTTTTACTTTTTATTATTACTTTTTATTTCAGTCTACTTGGTAAATGTTTTCTTCTTCTTGAACTGCACTGTTGGTTAAGGGCTTGTAAGTAAGCATTTCATGCTGTTGTATTCCGCGCATGTGACAGAAAAAGTTTGATTTGAATGTAGTCCAGACGGCAGATAATTTCAATTTAGCAACTCAAAATGTCCAGTTAAAAAATATTGTTTCTCTCTGTCGATGCATGGGCCTAAGGCTTAAGCTTAATTTGTCAACAATAAGAAAAATACGTCATACCTATTTTTCCCGACTAAAACCATGACGATAACGAGACGAGATGCCACGGGGGAAAAAAACAATAACTATTACAAATTACTTTTCATTTTAGTCGACAGAAATGTGACGAGAATTCCAACTAAGACTAATGGACATTTTGATTTGACATGAAGCTCCTTTTTATCCGTGTTGTCCAATCCTACGCATCCATGCAGAATATTTCATGCAATCCTCTCATTGGCGTCTTTCAGTTGCGCTGTCTGATCTGATCTGCCCAGCTCTCCCACACAGCTTCCAGGCGGTCACTTCAGTCACTGATTCGAAGCCAGGACACTTGACTTGTAAATAACCTCAAGTAGTAACAATGTTTACTCTCTTTCATATAACCTATTTTTGCTTTGCTTAAATCAAAGCTCAATTTTCCCATGTGCGCTGTTATTTAATCATCTGTGTTGCTGCTCTTGCGCCGTGGTCTGCAAATGCCAGTTGTCGTTTTTTTTTTCCTGAGGAAAAACAAATGTTATTTGTTGAATATTAGGAATACAGTAATACTTTTTTTTCTTTCAAGGAAAGCACTATTATTTACCCCCTTGACAGTTATGATGGGGAGAAAATCTGTGCTGTAAATTGTTTAACCTGTAGCCAAGACTTTATAGCCTATATGGTTAATTATGGCTGGCATTGGTTACAATCTGCCACAATATCTATGTTGCTAAGTAAGCTATACAAGGTGAAAGTAGGCCTTGTCCAACTAGGCCATCTGAATTTACACATGATGGAAGTTAGATGTAGCATAAATATAGTCGGTACATTTTTTTATACTAAATAATCTGTGAAGAAAATGGCTGTGACTAAAATTGTCACGTTTTGATCAATTGATAATAGCTAAAACTAACACAGGAGTTTACTAAAATGTGACTAAGACTAAAAGGTAGGCCTATCTGTCAAAATTAACACTGGGACATTCCTTAACAATCTTAGCTGTTTTAAAATAAATGTCTATATTCCCAACATTTTTGTGGCTCTCTTTCTGCAATTTCCTGCAATTCTACACATTTTCCCATGCGGAGGTCCATGAGAGAAAATCGGTCTTCTCACAAACATCTGTAGCGTTCGAACGGTTTGCCCTACTTGTGGGGAGACTTTCACGAACAGAATGGTGTTCTCCGTTTTGCTCTACAACCCCCACAAGGGGTACTCGTCTGAAGGTAACCAATACAAACACATTTGAAGTACAGAGGTAGTTTAGTGCCCAAAAAACAAAAATATTTCCAGAGCTTTCTGATGTCTCCTAGATGTAGGACAGACGCTTCAAAACCCTATTTGTAGGATTTATTTTTTGTTGTTGCCATTTATGAATGTGTTATTCATTGTGTTTTATATGGGCTATAGTAGTTAAGGAAAAATTCAATATTTTTTCAAATACATAAAACAATTGTTGATACCTAAAGTGTCCTGAAATTCTAGATCAAATAGCTAAATGAACCCTCCCCCAACAGACTGTTAGAGGTTAAATATAGTTTTCTGCAATTCTACCTATTTTTGCCATAGCATAAGAACATAGCATATGCAATCTGAGTGACTCAAACATAACAAAAGTCAGGGAGAATCAAAAATGCCAAAAAATGGATGTCTAGTTTTTATTTAGGTGGTTGTTAGTTCTCAAAGATCTTAAATATGTTAGTGTGGCGGCAATGATATAGGTAAAAACATAAGGTAGCCATGGGACTAATAATGAGAGAAGACAAACAATATCAATAGCCTATAGAAACATTTTAATGCCAAGTTTTTAATTAAGTTTAAGCTTAAAATGATCCATACGGCGGGAAAATGCAAGGTTGAAAACCAAATGGCCAATAATAACCTATCCTCCCACTAGGCCTAACCATAAAAGCTTTAAGACAAGGTAAAGTTATGAACAGTAGCTTATTTCCCAAATATTCTAGCCTAAGATGGTGTCCTAAAGTTGCTGCTGTAAAAATGAACAAGAATGAGTCTATAGCATAGGCTATTCTCAATCACAGCTTTGAGAGATCCAACAAACCAATATATTTATTAACTATTTTATGAGGCAAATAGTCATCTTTAGCCAATTCTGAAGACTATAGACAGGTTATACATCACAGGATAGATAGAAGCAAACTCACTATGGTGAAACATCCTGTTCCTCATCGGACTGTCTATGCTCAATTGTGCGCGCCACACACAACCTTTTCCATGTTGAAGCTCCACCAGAAAGGACTATTAGAGAATATTTGCCTGCACTTAGTGTCTCTGCCCAGGCTTTCAACTACGTTATCTTTCATCATGATTCATCCCGTTGTAGCATTCTGTACCATCATATCAATGTTTTGGGGATACATAATCACGATTGGACAACGGCTGACATTGCCCAACCCTAAACCCAACTACAGGATGTTCAGATGTATTGTGAAAGTCCACACACATATCTGGCCCCCTGCCCTTTGACACACAGTCAAGGACTACTTACACTCATTTATTGCCCAATGATTGTTACCATTCCATCCTGTTCTTATCAGACAACAGCAGCACACACTAACAGCAGCCAGCGGCATGCTTTGTCTCTCCTGGCTCAGAGGCTCTGCACATGCTGTGTGAGTTCAGGTCTGTTTCAGGCCTTCACTGGGCTCCTGTCACACTGGAGCTCATTGTAATCACCTCCACCCCCTCCTTGTCTAGTTGAAGGGCTGCTGGATGGCAGCAGCAGGGGAGGGTCATGTGCCTTTTTTCAACTAGGCAAGTTGGTTAAGAACAAGTTCTTATTTACAATGACTGCCTACCCCGGACAAACCCGGACGACACTGGGCCAATTGTGCGCAGCCCTACGGGACTCCCAATCACTGCCGGATGTGATTCAGCCTGGATTCAAATCAGGGACTGTAGTGACGCCTCTTGCACTGAGATGCAGTGCCTTAGACCGCTGCAGCGCTCCGGAGCCCTATGCGCTCAACCTGTTGCTATGGGCGTGTGAAATTATAAATGTGTGTGTGTGTGTGGAAAAGATAATTGACCTATTTTTAAAGAATATAATCTCTGAGAGATAACAACCACCAAAATAAAACTAGATATTGAAAATTCCCAAAACAATGAATTTAGCAATATTCATTTTGTTATTATGTTTGAGCAAAAGAACACAGCATTATCCATGGTAAAATGCATAGAATTGCGGGAAACTAGCTTTTCAAACAGCTAAATTATCTCCGTTCCATTGCAGAATATGTTGAATTTCAGGAAATAAGCGTTAAAACTGTAACCTTGTCTCTCAGCTGCATGGCAAAATGTATAGAACTGTAGGAAATGTGCGTTAAAATTGCAAAATAAAATCTCAGTGCAATGGTGGAAAAAACCCTGTTCTTAGTGGTTGAACCTCTATCAGTCCTGCTCGGGGAATGTTTTGTGTGGGACTGGAAACAAAAGGGTAAGGAGCAGGCTACAGAAGCACTCAAGTTCAATCTGTTTCTCACTACACCAAAGGCTGTCCCCCTGATAAGATGCCATTCCCCCGGGGCTACAGACATGTTAATGCTGCCGAGGTGATAAGTGACTCTGTAGTCACCATCATGGGAGCCATGTTCAGCTAACATGCCTTCTGATTTCCCATGATGCAAATGTATTCAACCCGGGGTATGTGGTTGAGGGCTTTTCCTCTATCTTTGAGCCAATCCCCAATGTGCCGTCCTTTATAATATCACAGCCTTTAAGTGTCCAGTTCAGTGTATTTAATATCCGCCAGCCAATACACTGCTATCTGGAAAATGTCACTGTTGCACAGCAGAGTCAGTATGTGATAAAACACTGCTTGCCTGTTGTGTTGCCTTTGACACCTAGCTAGGCTTTGCAGGCACCCTGTGGACTGAGACAAGTGAAAGCATGTAGGCCACAGCCTCACAGAACCTGCAGTTTGCCTTTGTCAGTGGTGTGTGTGTGTGTGTGTAAGCCCAGCCTCAAACATTGACTCTGGGCTGAGCTGGCAGCAGAGAGGCTACAGCCTCATCACAGTGAGCTCAACACTGTATGCCCTTTAAAACAACTACTTTGTTGGAGATAAACCACACTTTGTTTCTCCTACAAGTTGACTTCCAGACTTGGGAATAGAGAAAGAAGTGATCCGTAACGTTTTGTTATTTTTAGAATATAGAGAAACCCGACAGGTTGTTCAGTACTTAGATTATGACTTGGAGTTCTTGGGATGCCAAAAACCTGAGGCTCCAAGTTGCTGTCATAACTTCGCTGTTCTCTTCAGTCCTAAATACATTTCAAAACTTGGCAAGGTCTCTGCGAATTAGCTAGGTTATATAATGAGAACATTTTCTGGGGTTTCCATGACGACGTTAAGATTTGTGTTTTCAAGCCAACTACCACTCTCTTTTAGGGCTGGCTGGTGGAGAGATGGCAGCTGTACTGTAGTGTGGTGGGTGCTGTCAAATACCACCCTCTCTTTTAGGGCTGGCTGGTGGAGAGATGGCAGCTGTACTGTAGTGTGGTGGGTGCTGTCAAATACCACCCTCTCTTTTAGGGCTGGCTGGTGGAGAGATGGCAGCTGTACTGTAGTGTGGTGGGTGCTGTCAAATACCACCCTCTCTTTTAGGGCTGGCTGGTGGAGAGACTGCAGCTGTACTGTAGTGTGGTGGGTGCTGTCAACTACCACCCTCTCTTTTCCATTTATTTATTTTATTTTATTTCACCTTTATTTAACCAGGTAGGCTAGTTGAGAACAAGTTCTCATTTACAATTGCGACCTGGCCAAGATAAAGCAAAGCAGTTCGACACATACAACACAGTTACACATGGAGTAAAACAAACATACAGTTAATAATACAGTAGAAACAAGTCTATATACAATGTGAGCAAATGAGGTGAGATAAGGGAGGTAAAGGCAAAAAAAAGCCATTGTGCCAAAGTAAATACAATATAGCAAGTAAAACACTGGAATGGTAGATTTGCAGTGGAAGAATGTGCAAAGTAGAAATAAAAATAATGGGGTGCAAAGGAGCTAAATAAATAAATAAATAAATAAATAAAATACAGTTGGGAAAGAGGTAGTTGTTTGGGCTAAATTATAGATGGGCTATGTACAGGTGCAGTAATCTGTGAGCTGCTCTGACATCTGGTGCTTAAAGCTAGTGAGGGAGATAAGTGTTCCCAGTTTCAGAGATTTTTGTAGTTCGTTCCAGTCATTGGCAGCAGAGAACTGGAAGGAGAGGCGACCAAAGAAAGAATTGGTTTTGGGGGTGACTAGAGAGATATACCTGCTGGAGCGCGTGCTACAGGTGGGTGCCGCTATGGTGACCGAGAGATATACCTGCTGGAGCGCGTGCGTGTCCATGATGCCCTATTTCTAGCTGGGCTTTTTAGTCTGGGCTTTACAGACTTTTAAGAACTTGATCTAAGACTGACTTTATTTTTACTCCGTAAGGAATCGCCGGGTTGAAAGTCTGAACTTCGGGTCTGAGAAACCAGACTGCGACTCGTAAAGCTCCAGTATGCATGTAGGCTACTAAGTCTAGGCTAAGCACCCTTTTAATACATTAACGTTCAGTAGTATGGCAAAATGTAAGCGCTGTAGTCCTACCTGAAAGCCAAGCCTGATTTGACCCCTTGATGGAGCGCTAACAGCAGAGAGGATTACCAGAGCGTTTTGACGCGTCATGATTCCATCCCACTGAAGACCGTTGGTCATATCTGACCTTACAGGCACACATGCATCAAACCGTTAATGGAACCTCTTTTTTTAAATTAAAAAAAAAAAATTATAACAGAATTTAAGTCTCGACTAAGGATTGTAATTGTAGCGTACTGCTACTACAGCCTCTCTGGTTTTCGAGTTGTGATCTGAAATGCTCAGTTTCTCTGAACATATTGTTTTAGGGGGTTAAAGAGGCCATTGAGGTGAAAAGGGTGGCCTAAATGGGTGCATGACTCGCTTCAGTTGGCCCTGCACTACAGTTAGCCTACAGACTATAGTTTCTGCTTGGGCGTACTCCTAGCCTAAAATAATCTGTATTATCATATCAGGGGTTTGAACTTGCAACCTTCCGGTTACTAGTCCAACGCTCTAACCACTAGGCTACCCTTCCGCCCCAACAGGTATAGAGAGTCTCATGTTTTTCTGTCATGTTTAAGATGCCAGTATGAAACGTGAATGTATGAAGTCCTTCAGATGTTATTTCTTTACTGTTGACAGTACGTTTTAGAAGTCTATGTAAATGGATGTTTGTTCTGGAGGCTGAATGGGTGTGTTGTAGTTTATGTACAATGCCCCCTCTGTAAGGCCTACATATTGTATATTTTAATGTAGGCTTTAAATACCATTTGATCTCTAGTCAACAACAAGGTTGTGCTTCTGTAGTGAGAAAGAGCTTAGTTATAATTTTGCACAGGGTCATGTGAGGAGCAGGCAGCCTATGTGCCAGAAGGTGGCAGCAATACTGATCCTGTTGTACATAAACAAAAGGAGATATAATTTGATGGCAGTTCAATTATGTGATCAGTTGCAATATCATTGCTGCTGTCCTTTGCTGCTTTTATATAAGGATAATGCTGTTTTTTCAAAGTTATGGGCGATTCAAGATTTTAAAGTTTTCTCTAAATAAGCTTTGAACAATTAAAGGTCAATACACTGCATTTCAAACAGTTTAGAATAATCACATGAATTCAGGGCTTGTAAAATTATATGTAGGCTAAATAGAAGCCTTCCACAACCATACGACCTACTAATAATATAATTATTTTTTTTGCAATAATCACTGATCTGGCTTTAAAGTCTGTCTATGAAAATGCAATTTTTGTTAACCATTTAACCAAAACCATGCACATTGTACATCCACTAATGACCAACTTCTTGTAGCAGGCGTTCTAGAAAATGAACACTGTTTAGGAGAACTATCTCTCAAGCACAAGCCCACGTGCTAGTGAGTAGCTAGCTAATCTTTATTTCAAGTCTAGCCAACTTGGATCTATTTGCTTGCTAACAAGGTAGAACTGTTATGAATGGACCTTCCTGTCTGTCTCCGTCTGTTTGAACAACAGCCTGTTCACTGTTTAGATGTTGAAATCAAGTGGCCTACCTGGATAAGAAGATACTACCTTTTCAGAATGAAAACGAGTTGCCAATTGCTTTAAATGCATATTTTTATGCTCATTGTACATTTCTAAAACAGACTTGTCTGTGGCTAAAATGCTGCTAGTGACAGAAACGGAGCTTTAGTTTTCCACAACATGTTAATTGATACACTCGTTTTAATAGGGTCTGTTCTACATTTTGGTAGTTGAGACATAGAAAGGGTATCGTTAGAATGGTCAAGTTCTCATCTATTACAGTAAAATAATGTCTCTAAGCATTTTGGTGTCGATATGACCGAATGTTATTTTTTATTTTTTGGGGACAAACCTCAAATGCAAGTAGCGAGTTTAAACTTTTTGTTGTCAGAGAGGAAGAAATTATCTTTTGTCTTTGTTGTGAGTAGTGATGCACCGATATGACATTTTTGGCCGATACCAATAAACAATATAAAAAAATGTTGCGGCCTTTTAAGCATTCTAGTACAGTTAAATAGTTAACACACGGACGCAGCAGTCTAAGGCACTGCATCTCAGTGCAAGAGGCGTCACTACAGTCCCTGGTTATAGTTCAGGCTGTATCACATCCGGCCATGATTGCATAGGGCGGCGCACAATTGGCCCAGTGTTGTCCGGGTTTGGCCATTATAAATAAGAATCTGTTCTTAACCTCTTGGGGCAGTATTTTCATATTTGGAAAAAAAAAACGTTCCTGTTTCAAACGGGATATTTTGTCAGGAAAAGATGCTAGAATATGCATATAATTGACAGCTTTGGATAGAAAACACTCTAATGTTTCCAAAACTGTAAAGATATTGTCTGTGAGTATAACAGAACTGATGTTGCAGACGAAAGCCTGAGAAAAATCCAATCCGGAAGTGCCCCAGGTTTTGAAAGTGCTGCGTTCCAAATACTCCCTATTCAGCTGTGAATGTACCATCAACGAGCTTACGCTTTCTACGTATTCCCCAAGGTGTCTACAGCATTGTGACGTAGTTTTACGCATTTCTGTTGAAGAATAGCCGTATGGGGGCACATTGCATAAGTGGTCACATGGTGGCTCCGAGAGAGATTCTCGCGTAAAGTGCAGAGGTAGCCGTTACTCCAATCGGTCCTAGAGAAAAAGGAATTGTCCCGACGGATATATTATCGAATAGATATTAGAAAAACACCTTGAGGGATGGATTCTAAACAACGTTTGCCATGTTTCTGTCTATTATGGAGCTAATTTGGAATATTTTTCGGCGTTGTGGTGACCGCAATTTCCGGGCGATTTCTCAGCCAAACATGAAGAACAAACGGAGGTATTTCGCCTACAAAAATAATATTTTGGGAAAAAATGAACTTTGGCTGTCTACCTGGGAGTCTCGTGAGTGAAAACATCCGAAGTTCATCAAAGGTAAACAATTCCATTCGATTGCTTTTCTGATTTCCGTGACAAGTTTGCCTGCTGCTAGCAAGGCATGCTAGGCTATGATAAACTTACACAAATGTTTGTCTAGCGTTGGCTGTAAAGCATATTTTGAAAATCTGAGATGACAGGGTGATTAACAAAAGGCTAAGCTGTGTTCCAATATATTTCACTTGTGATTTTCATGAATAGGAATATTTTCTAGGAAGATTTATGTCCGTTGCGTTATGCTAATTAGTGTCAGATGATGACAACGGTCCCGTTCACGCGCTGGGCGTCACTGACTTGCCTAGTTAAATAAAGCTTACACACCACACTGACCAAAAAGTTATTTGTTGGCATGTACGTGTGTCCCCATTACCATTCAAACCCAACCAAAACCTATTTATTTCACTGACTTGCTGTGCTGTTTCGTTGTTCATTTGTTGAGTTGTTTCATTCTCAACCAGGATTTCTACGCCCTCATCCACATACCCCGCTGTTTGGGTCTTTGCGTGTCAAAAAAGTTACACATCAAATAACACGTTTTGACCAATTTTACGATTATGGGCCTCAGGATCTCGTCATGGTATCTCTGCGTTCACGTTTCCAATTGTGTTTGTTGTTCGTAGCTTATGCTGGCCCATACCATAACCCAACATTGACATCAGCAAACCGCTCACCCATACAATACCATCTGCCATCTGACCGGGAAACAGTTGAAACTGAGATTCATCTGTGAAGAGCACACTTCTCCAGCGTGCCAGAGGCCATCGAAGGTGAGCAGTTTCCTACTGAAGTCGGTTACGCACCGAACTGCAGTGAGGTCAAAACCCTGGTCTGGACGACGAGCAAGCAGATGTGCTTCCCTGAGACGGTTACTGACAGTTTCAACAGAAATGTTCCATTGTGGAAACCCACAGTTTCATCAGCTGTCCGGGTTGCAGGTCTCAGACGATCCCGTGGTTAGGCAAAGAAGCCGGATGTGGAGGTCCTGGGCTGGCGTGGTTATACGTGGTCTGCGGTTTTGAGGGCGGTTGGACATACTGCCAGATTCTCTAAAACAATGTTGGAGGTGGCTTATGGCAGAGAAATTAACATTCAATGATCTGGCAACAGCTCTGGTGGACATTCCTGCAGTCAGTATGCCAATTGCATGCTCCCTCAACTTGAGACATCTATGGCATTGTGTTGTGACACAAGTGCACATTTTCGTGGCCTTTTATTGTCCCCAGCACAAGGTACTCCCGTGTAATGATTATTCTGCTCACTAACAAGGATGTAAACAAATTTGTGCACAACATTTGAGAGTAAGCTTTTTGTGCATATGGAACATTTCTGGGATCTTTTATTTAAATTCATGAAACATTGGACCACACGTTGTTTATTTTTGTGTACATATAAAGTGGGTAAAACGGAATGTAAACTTTATTAAAGTGACCAGTGTTCAATGACTGGAATGCAGTATACACTGAGTATACCAAGCATTAGGAACACCGTCATTATATTGAGTTGTACCCCTATTTTAAAATTGGCACCGGCCAATTGACCGGGAGAAGAAAAATTGCGTCTGTTTATTTTTATTAGATGTTATGCTTCTTATCACACGCACACAGCGAACAGATACGGAGCCTAGTTTGAGTGAGAAATATGTCAGACAGTGCGAGAGTTGCTGCTGCTCTTGCTGTGAAGTGATATAATCCCAATCATAATGCAAGAATTGTTTCATGTAATCATTTGTTAAAAACAATTTTGATGGCCACGATAAATTGCAACTTTTTTCTCTTCAGGTAATTAAAACGCGATACCCATCTGCCATTCAAGTGGTTAGGCAAAGTGTGAAACCCAGGGTTGAAAGTAAAGGCAGTACGATCCAATACGGCGTCCCGGCAAAATAAAAAAAGTGGGTGTATGCTGTACTGCCCAAAAAATGCTAGGTTATTACACCATTATTTAACATTACCGCATGTCAGCATGTCTTTTTGGTTATCAAAATGATTAACTTAATGAATCAAAACAGTAGCCTATCTTATTGGTACCAGCGTAGAACATCGGCCATATCCTCAGTGTGGTGCATATTCACTGTCGTAGTGACACTTTCATTGGTTTTTGAACCCTAATTTCCTCCAGGTTAGATGGATGTCATGTTGTATTTGTGTCCCACCTTTTCATACACTGTTTTTATTGGTCTGAGAGAGTAGGCTACACTTGAGAGTAGGCTACTCTTGTAATTTTTCTAGTATGCGTGAGTGCACTTGTGTCCCGTACCGGTAAGAAATAAAATCTACTTTCACCCCTGGTGAAACGTAACGTTTTGCTTCATATAATGAGGCATGTCTTACCTTGCTTCTGAGTAGCAGAGACAAAATCTGTTTCTTTAACAGAATGACAAGCTGACCAATAGAATAGATACACTTTACTATGGGGATAGTAGATTGACATGCTAATGATGTTGGTAGTTACTCATCTTGTTGGCTGAGGAAAAGTAAATGGGGACAGTTATTCTAACGTCTTCAAAGTGTGTGTTGGAATTCGGTAAGAACCACGCACACAGTTGCCTGTTCCGTTAAGGTGAATTACCATCATCTAAATGTGATTTCTGACGGTATGAACACCGTGGATGGACGCCCTAATCAGGTTTATGCACCCAATGCATATGGGTATGGTACATTTCTCAAATGTCCGGAGCTACATTTTCCTAACAAAAACTCTGGTAGACTCCCTCCACATGTTCTTAGTGATTTCCCTTTATTTGAAGTAGCGTGCCAGACAGTCAGATGGTTCTGGCCTCTGGTTTTCAGATGAACTCTCAGAGGAAGTGTTAGTGGGAGGAGGAGCCCAGACTGGCACGGATCTGTTGTTCCTTATTGTTAAACCCTTCTGCACACAACCAGGACGCCTACACACACACACACACCTCCCTTTGTTTCTCCCCGTTCCAGCGTTGCCCGTTTTCCTCTTGTAGCAGGTTTTCTGCATGATCCTTCCATTTACTGATTGAGACATGATTTTTGTGTACACCACACACACACACACACACACACGATCTGAATACAGTACACCATGACTCACTCACACATTCTGTGACTAGTTTAGCAAATACCATCTGATTTCCACAGAGACAAAATGCAGAGGTTCAGTGTTATATTGAATCGGTCCCTCTGCAGTCTTCGCTAACTAACACTTGCTGTTTTGCTGCCACACACATCAGTGTGCGTGGGAACTTCCGCTTGCCTGAACCCACTGAGGCATGTGCTCCACCTGTTAATGCTAGTTGCCCATGGGCTCAATAGCTCCTCTGTCTTGCCATACCATATGTCTACATGGAGGTTTTCACATGCATTCTTCAGGCTATCTGCTCTTAATGTTTGAACAGCTGTGTTTGATATGACTATTTTAAGGACATTGTGTGTCAGTGAGTGTTTGTGTTGATCTGGATTAACAGTGTCAATTTGTTAGCAAGTTTTATTTTTATTTTTACACGACGGGTCTACAGGAAACTCCTCAATGATAGATGTTTGCACGTGCCCTTGGTCTGGTTCGCTTAGAGCTGAGTTGATCCAATCAAATGTAGAAAGGTTCCTTTATTCTGTAGATAACCAGCCAGGCTTGTATTTTAAAGAGTGTTGTGCTCCTCTGATATAAAATGGCTGTGTGTGTCGCCTTGTTTGTTTTTGCCTTGTGTTATATTGTTTGACCATAATCTGTTAATCCATACAAATCCTCCAGTGTTTGTTTGATTCAGACCTTTGGTCAACCCTGACTGAGGGCCTGTGTGCCCAAACATTTGCACATTCGTTCAATACATATCTGGGAGTAATAGGTCTATAGCAGGGATCATCAGCTAGATTCAGCCGCAGTCTGATTTTACTATTAAAAATGTTCTTGCGCGGATGGTCAGAGGGCCGGAACATAATGACTAATAATTTGTAGACTGCAAATTGGCCGCAAGAAGCCCCAACACACGTTTGCTAAAACATAATCATTTCAAACCTTGTTTACATTTGTATACGATTACATCTCTCTCTTGTGCGTGGGAATACTTGGGAACAGATTTCTTGAATTAAAATTACTTGGAGCTGATTTCCTGGTGTTTTTACAGTCTTATGTCCAACAATAAAAAAAGAATAATTTTTAAAAATGTTAAATGTTTTTGCTCAGAAAACCTGGGGGGGGCAAATAAAACCACCTGCGGGCCAAATTTGGGCTATTAGCTAGGTTGCCACTTGTTGTACACTTATTGAAATTGAACTTCAGTTCATGAAAATAAATAGTCAGCCAGCTACTTAACCACCCTGTTGCCCGACGCTAACGTTATAAGCCTGCTAGCTTCACCTGGCTTGTTACGCTCGACCAGACCAGGTTATGTGTTGTGAAACTAACCACAATAAGGATGCGGCACAATAGTGGAATTTGCGGTTTGCCTTCAAAATAAAAGTATATAATTGACAGTGATGCAAATTAATACAAATAGTAGAATTATGCCATACTTTTACTTTGAAGGCTAACTGCATAGTCCACTATTGTGGCTAATCCTTATTGTGGCTAGCTTGACATGGATGGGTCTGACCACCAATAAGATCGGTCTTATAAATTAGGGTTATTTTAGATGACATCTAGCTATATAGTTAGCTAGCTAACTATAGCTACTGAAACAGAATGTCGTGTTATTTGATGTGTATTTTTTTTTGACACTCAAAGACCCCAACAGCATTCCGTAGAAATCCTGGTTGAGAATGAAACGACTGAACAAATGAACAGCACAGCAAGTAAGTGAAATAAATAGGTTTTGGTTGTTTTACTGGTAATGGGGACATACGTAAATCCAACAAAATAACTTTTTGGTGTGTGTGTAACCTTTTAACTAGCTAAGTCTGTTAACAAATTCTTACTTACAATGAAGGCCCGGACGACGCTGGGCCAGTTGTGCGCCGCCCTATGGGACTCCCAATCACGGCCGGATGTGATACAGCCTGGATTCGAACCAGGGACTGTAGTGACGCCACTTGAGATGTAGTGCCTTGTGTGTGTTAACTATTTAACTGTACTAGAACGGCCGCAAATTGTTTAAATATTGGTTATCAGTATCGTTTGTTTGCAAGGAAAATATCTCGTATCGGCAAAAAATGTCATATCGATGCATCACTAGTATACAGTTCCTGCTTTAGAGTAGGAAGACCTTTCTCCCCCCCTGATCATCTCATCGCTGCAACTCACCAACGGGCTTGGGAGGCGAAGGTGGAGTCATGCGTCCTCCGAAACATGACCCTCCAAACCCTGCTTCTTAACTCCAGCCAGCTTAACCTGGAAGCCAGCCGCACCAATGTGTCGGAGCAAACACTGTCCACCTGACGACTGAGGTCAGCCCGGCCTGCCACAAGGTGTTGATAGAGTGCGATGAGCCAATTGTGTGCAGCCCTATGCGACGGCCGGTTGTGGTATAGCCCTGGATCGTACCCAGGTCTGTAAGGAAGCCTCTAGCACTGCGAAGCAATGTCTTAGACCGTTGCGCCACTCGGGAGGCCCTAGGGAGACCTTTTGGTAAACCAACCACAGTGACCAGACCTGAGCTGCATTTTCAATTGCTTGCCCTACATTCTAAACCAGCCTGTGTTGCCTTGCCTCTGTTTGAGGTGAGATGTCTGTCTGAACCGGTTGTCTTGTCTCCTCCAGGACTTGCACACTATTTACTGTCACTTCTACCACATGGATGTCCTGTCCCACCTCAGGGAGCACCAGCTCAGGTCAGATTCACCTCCCCGTTCATCCATTACACCGACCACTCGCCCTACTTAAGCTCCATACACCAGGGCCTGTATTCATAAAGCAGCGCGGAGTAGGAGTGCTGATCTAGGATCAGGTTGGCCTTTTTAAAAACCTAATGAATGAGATTAGACTATGCTATATGGACAGAGGTGGACCTGATTCTAGATCAACACTCCTATTATGTGGTTATGAATACAGACACAGAAGGTGGAGCCACAACTAGTGTCTGAGTCATCCACATGGCCCTTCCTGTACAATCTTCTGTACATACATAGGACAGAGATGACTAACACATACTGGAGCCGGTGTGCAGGCCAGGCCATGCAGCTCTGAGACTGGCCCTGACATTCACCACAACCATTCCACATCACCAACATTCAGATATGAGAGCTGTCAGTCTGGTTGTGATAATGTATGAACTGGTAACGTCTTCTAATAATGTATGAAACTGATCGTGTCTGAAACTTGTTTTGTTGTTGTGCAGGTCAATGAGTACCTCAGCCAGGTATGAGCGACATGAAGCTAACCAGGTCCTGTTCTAGTAAGTTACACACACACACACACACACAACCCTAAACATCTGCTTGGCTTCTCTTACAGAGCACTGTTTTCCTCTTCTGTCTGCTGCATGGTTGTCTTGTCATGTAACTGTTGTGTTCTCTGTGTTTACCATTTCTTTACTACCAAAGACTCCTCACACTTCAAAGAATTGATCCGTGTCAGGACATAACAGCAGACTTTCATCTCTTTAGTCTTGAAAGAAAGTCATAACGGCCTCTCTTCTGCTCCACTGCATAGAGTTAAGCTGTGTTATGGAAAGAGGGGGAGAGAGGCATACTCTTCATATCCAACATTGTGTTGATGTATTACTCCTTTCATTGGAATCACATTAAACTCTCAGTAGTTTAATTTTTGTTTGGAAAAATACATTTCCCCACTCAGGACCATGCTCCGACACTAGGAATCAATCTGCCTGGTCCAATTAGGCACAGAGAACATAGACATTATAGTACCTACTTGGAGGTATTAAACAGCCTTTGAAAACAATTAGGACTCCTCATGAAACAATAAAGCTACTTAACCATGTGAACGTCCATGCAACACACGTGCAGTGCAGTCGGAAAGTATTCAGACCCCTTCACTCTTTCCACATTTTGTTAGTCTTATTCTAAAATTGATTTTTTTTTATTTTAGTTTTTTCCCCCCCTCAATCTACACACACTACCCCATATTGACCAAGCTCAAACAGGTTTTTAGTAAAAAAAAAAAAAAAATGTATTAAAACCCATCATAAATTGTGCACAAAATTTGTGAGTTGAGCTTTTTGTTCGTATGGAACATTTCTAGAATATTTTATTTCAGCTCATGAAACATGGGACCAACATTTTACATGTTGCGTTTTATATTTTTGTGCAGTGTATTTAGCTATTAAATGATTTGGTCAAGCAATTCTGCTTTTAGTTATAAGATAAACACAGCTATTCTGTGTAAAACTTGTCACAGTTGAAGAGGGGATGTGCTCAGATTTGTGCAGGTATATTTTATTTCTCGGCTGTCTTATTTTACAACCAATATATTGATATGGATTTGCGATACAGGGCGTACGAAATGAGCATCGGCCTCTGCGAGCACCTCGGCCTCATTGGGTATTAGGCTATGACCGCAATGTTTTTTTAGGACATTAATAATGAGTTTACTGTTCGATTAAAACATGGCTACGTCCTGTGAAAAATGTATTTGGAGGTAGTGATTTAGCTAATGTGTTTTGAATTTCCACTTACCCAGCTGGTGAATTGGCACCAAATATATTAGTGCACGTAAAGATGTTGGCAAATTAATCTCTATTTAACAAAAAATATTGAGTCCTATTTTAACAGTAAAATATAACAATTGCTGTACTATGTTGCAGTGTACATGGACATGTCTTGAATCATGCATTCCTGCTTAGATGAAACACGTTATTTGAATACCATTTCAGTAGTCTATTGCACGTCTTTATTTAAGCACTGTGAATGCCATTAGAAGCCTACTCATTTTTTCTATTAGTGACGGTGTGAAGAATCATGGGAATATTAGCAGGTTTGTGGCGCACATGCAGACCTCAAAATTGGATTAAAGTATTAAATTCAACTTGATGGAACCTGCAGATACCCCGTACCACCTCAAGCAACATTCAAGACTCGTTTGTAGGGTCCATAGTTTTTCCTGGTTAGATCACATGGCGAGGAAAAACTCCGGTCCTTCCTTTTAAAGTATGATGCATGTGATGTCACCATGCAGACGTGTCCATAAACAGCACTATGTAGACTAACACAATGTCTCTTGTTATCTTGTCTCCGTCTTCAGCGCAGACAGCATCTCCACATGCTGGTACACCCTCCTGTCCGGTTCAGTTATCCTCAAGGACCACATGTACTTGGCCAGATGCTGGTAGGTTCCATCTATGTTCCATTTATCAGCACACAGCCCTTCACCAGGGCTGGGTAGTAAAGGATTACATGTAACTGATTTTAAAAAACAATAATAATGTAATCTGTTACGTTACCAGCGAAAACAAATACTTTTGAAACTAGATGATTACTTCCAGGATTACTTTTAAAGTCACAAACGATTTTTGAGAACATTATTTGACACCTTTCTGTTTTGTCAATGACATTCAAATCAGCACTGAAGAATTCAAGTTTAAGTTTGTTCCACCTGAGTGAGTCTGACCACAAGTCAGAGACCACTATGATGACACACCAAATGTGTTTGATGGATCGCGGGAAAAGAGCAGGAATAGGCTTTTGTAGGCTACAGTCCAAACTATGTCTTCCAATGGTGCGACTGCTGTCGGCATCCAAAGATTATCCAACTTGAATAAACGCTTGGTGGTAAGGATGACAGCAGTGGTGTAGTCTACGGTGATACGGATATCACTTATTATTGATATCTACACAGTGCATTGATGTGAATCACACTGCTGTTCTCTCATTTAGCTATTTGCGCCTTACAGATATCGGTTCCTGTGGATGGCTATGCATTTGAACCCAATAATGGTTGAATTGAAGTTTAAGCTGCCTATCAATCATTGTATTTGTGCTCTTGCAACAGCTGCATAGTGGGGTTCCTAGCCTATGGAATAAACGTTTGAGGGAGTTTCTTCCTTTTTAAACTCCTCCGTGGTACTACATTTACATGTTAGTCATTTAGCAGATGCTCTTATCCAGAGTGACTTGCAGTTAGTGCATTCATCTTAAGATAGCTAGGTGGGACAACCACATTTCATAGGCATAGTAAGTACACTTTTCCTCCAAAGTAGTTATCAGTCAGAGAGAGAAGAGAAGGGGAGGGGGTAAAGTGCAAGTGTTGGTTCAGGAAAGTTTTTGTGCTCGATACTGTCGAACTCGTATAATTTAAGAGTTCCATATGGCTCTGGTCAAAAGTAGTGCACTATAAAGGAAATGAGTTGCCGTTTGGGACGCATCCAGAGAGGCTGGTAGTGTGATATATTCAGCTCTGGAGGTGTGTCTCCTATCTTGCAGCAGCAGTGTGCTTCAGATCTGTGTTAGCTTTGATAAGACGAGAGCCTGTGATGAAGCGCCTGTAATACTACTTTTACATAGGATTTACTGTGTTCAACCTATAAAATATGAAACATTTGAGCAATGTTTATATGAGTTAACCCCTTTACACACAGGCCCATTTTTTTAAGACATTCTTGCCTGAATACACTTTTTATACGCCCCGTGCACATGCCGGTGATGAGTGGTAGTAGTGGTTTGCAGATGTGGGTGGGCCACTATTTGAATAAATCCATTGAATATACACCATCAAAAAGAAATCCATTATTCATTTGTTTAGGCAGGTCCTAAGAAACATCGACTTTTTAAAATGTATTTTTTAAACAATAGAATGGCGTATTGAGTTTAATTATGTTAAGACCAAATGAATGAAATCAATAGTTTATTTAGTTAAACAGACAAGACACACCTACCCCGATCAGTCAACACACACACACACATATATATATATATATATATATTTTTTTTTTGTAGTAAGAATGTAATAAAATAGCAGCGTGTGGAACCGCTGTCATATAAAAACGACCTCTTGCCCAAGGCAAGCCCATGCTTTTTCTTATCCACGTTTCACCTCTTTCCTACCCTCACTCCGCTTTGTTAGGGAGCAGAAAATAGCCATCTATATTTTCAAAAGCATGCGAGTCTCATGTTCATACTTCACAACCTCTGCAGGCTTTTGGAGTCTGCTTTACACAATTTAGCAAAATAACAGGCCTACATTTGATATAAACTAAATAAATTGGCCTACACTTGATTTAGACTAAATGAATTGGCCTACACTTGATTTAGACTACATTATTGCAAGCTAAATGTTTCTGATCAGTGACAGATTAGCAAACTAATAGACAAGCTATACCACCTCCACTTATTAACCAAATGTACAGACGGAGGCCGAGGCTAATAAGTGTCTGGAGTGAAGAGCAAAATAATCCACTTATTAACCAAATGTACAGATGGAGGCCGAGGCTAATAAGTGTCTGGAGTGAAGAGCAAAATAATCCACTTATTAACCAAATGTACAGATGGAGGCCTAGGCTAATAAGTGTCTGGAGTGAAGAGCAAAATAATCCACTTATTAACCAAATGTACAGATGGAGGCCTAGGCTAATAAGTGTCTGGAGTGAAGAGAAAAATAATCCACTTATTAACCAAATGTACAGATGGAGGCCGAGGCTAATAAGTGTCTGGAGTGAAGAGCAAAATAATCCACTTATTAACCAAATGTACAGATGGAGGCCTAGGCTAATAAGTGTCTGGAGTGAAGAGCAAAATAATCCACTTATTAACCAAATGTACAGATGGAGGCCTAGGCTAATAAGTGTCTGGAGTGAAGAGCAAAATAATCCACTTATTAACCAAATGTACAGATGGAGGCCTAGGTTAATAAGTGTCTGGAGTGAAGAGCAAAATAATCCACTTATTAACCAAATGTACAGATGGAGGCCGAGGCTAATAAGTGTCTGGAGTGAAGAGCAAAATAATCCACTTATTAACCAAATGTACAGATGGAGGCCTAGGCTAATAAGTGTCTGGAGTGAAGAGCAAAATAATCCACTTATTAACCAAATGTACAGATGGAGATTCAGTGAAACAAAATCAGCATATGGGCTACATTTTATACTAAGCCGTAGGCAGAACTTTACCGCAATCATGACTTGGTCGGTTGGTGGAAAAAAGTATTTGCTAGGTAAAGCCCCGCCTTATCTCAGCTCACTGGTCACCATAGCAACACCCAACCCGTAGCACGTGCTCCAGCAGGTATATTTCACTGGTCATCCCCAAAGCCAACACATCCTTTGGCCACCTTTCCTTCCAGTTCTCTGCTGCCAATGACTGGAACGAATTGCAAAAATGACTGAAGTTGGAGACTCACTAACTTTAAGTATCAGCTGTCGGAGTAGCTTACCGATCACTGCAGCTGTACACAGCCCATATGTAAATAGCCCATCCAACCAACTACCTACCTCATCCACATGTTTTTCTGCTCTTTTGCCCACCAGTATTTCTACTTCATCATCTGCATAGCTATCACTCTAGTGTAAATTGCTCAATTGTAATTACTTCGCCACTATGGCCTATTTATCGCCTTACTTCATTTGCACACACTATACTGATTAATCTATTGTGTTATTGACTGTACGTTTGTTTATCCCATGTGTAACTCTTGTTTTTGTCACACTGCGGCGAAATACTTTTTTTTTTTTTTTTTTTAAATAGAGGCTTTGTCACTAGCAATACCTTTCATATATATAAAAAAAAGTTGGAGGGATACTAAAGGTGGTGGAAAAACATATTGTTTCAAAGTTGTTTTATAGAGCAATTCTAACAGCTGCTCACAGTCATTTTAACACACTTAAGTAGGGATCATGTCTGTGATGGAGTGCAGCTTTGAGGAGAGTGTGAGATTCCTCCAGCAACACGTGACTAATAACTGCAGCTGCCAATAATGAGGTGTGTGTGTGTGTGGCTGATTGACTGCAGATGTCTTGGACACAGACACACCAGCCAGGCCCATTCTCACCGCTTATTGTTTTTTGTCTGCCTGCATCAGTTGGTCTCTCCAACACACCCTCACTCCTCTACTTTGTCCTGCCCAGCCATAAAACACAATCCTGAACCAATTAGTTTTGTGAGCTCAAGACTGAAAGTGTTTTGAAAGAGAAATTGCACATAGAACCACTTCCTCTACCCCATTTAAGCTAGTGCCATCCAATTTATTAATATTTCCAAGAGCTCCCTGCCTATAGACAATTAAGCCATGTTTACACTGCAGGCCTTAATGCTCAAATCATTTTAGTTTTTCAAATCCGTTTTTGAATACTGACTGTCCAAACAGCAAGATACAAGTAACCACGTGTGTTCAGACTGTAGTAATTTGCTGACATGGCTACACTAGTTATGGTAATGGTGGGTGTGTATGCAGTGGTGTACAGTTGTGGCCAAAATATTTGAGAATTACACAAATGATTTTCAAAGTCTGCTGCCTCAGTTTGTATGATGACAATTTGCATATACTCCAGAATGTTATGAAGAGTGATCAGATGAACTGCAATTAATTGCAAAGTCCCTCTTTGCCATGCAAATGAACTGAATCCCCCAAAAACATTTCCACTGCATTTCAGTCCTGCCACAAAAGGACCAGCTGACATCATGTCAGTGATTCTCTCGTTAACACAGGAGTGTTGACGAAGACTAGGCTGCAGGTCACTCTGTCATGCTGATTGAGTTCGAATAACAGACTGGAAGCTTCAAAGGAAGGGTGGTGCTTGGAATCATTGTTCTTCCTCTGTCAAACATTGTTACCTGCAAGGAAACACATGCCATCATCATTGCTTTGCACAAAACGAGCTTCACAGGCAAGGATATTTCTGCCAGTAAGATTGCACATAAATCAACCATTTATCGGATCATCAAGAACTTCAAGGAGAGCGGTTCAATTGTTGTGAAGAAGGCTTCAGGGCGCCCAAGAAAGTCCAGCAAGCGCCAGGACCGTCTCCTAAAGTTGATTCAGCTGCGGGATCAGGGCACCACCAGTACAGAGCTTGCTCAGGAATGGCAGCAGGCAGGTGTGAGTGCATCTGCACGCACAGTGAGGCGAACACTTTTGGAGGATGGTCTAGTGTCAAGAAGGGCTGCAAAGAAGCTGCTTCTCTCCAGGAAAAACATCAGGGACAGACTGATATTCTGCAAAAGGTACAGGGATTGGACTGCTGAGGACTGGTGTAAAGTAATTTTCTCTGAATCTCCTTTCTGATTGTTTGGGGCATCCAGAAAAAAGCTTGTCCGGAGTAGACGAGGTGAGCGATACCATCAGTCCTGTGTCATGCCAACAGTAAAGCATCCTTAGACCATTCATGTGTGGGGTTGCTTCTCAGCCAAGGGAGTGGGCTCACTCACAATTTTTCCTAAGAACACAGCCATGAATAAAGAATGGTACCAACACTTCCTCCGAGAGCAACTTCTCCCAACCATCCAGGAACAGTTTGGTGACGAACAATGTCTTTTCCAGCATGATGGAGCACCTTGCCATAAGGCAAAAGTGATAACTAAGTGGCTCGGGGAACAAAACATTGATATTTTGGGTCCATGGCCAGGAAACTCACCAGACCTTAATCCCATTGAGAACTTGCGGTCATTCCTCAAGAGGTGGGTGGACAAACAAAACCCCACAAATTCTGACAAACTCCCAAGCATTGATTATGCAAGAATGGGCTGCTATCAGTCAGGATGTGGTGCAGAAGTTAATTGACAGCATGCCAGGATGGATTGCAGAGGTCTTGAAAAAGGGTCAACACTGCAAATATTGACTCTTTGCATCAACTTCATGTTATTGTCAATAAAAGCCTTTGACTCTTATGAAATGCTTGTAATTATACTTCAGTATTCCATAGTAACATCTGACAAAAATATCAAGACACTGAAGCAGCTAACTTCGTGGAAATTAATATTTATCATTCTCAAAATCTTTGGCCACGGCTGTAAGCTGATTGGTGGTGCTCTTGCTTCCTGTCACTCAGAAGTTGTTGTATAGCGAACAAAGATGACAACAATGCCTGCTATGGACGTTTCCTTGTTGCTTTGAATGTTTTGAATCGTAGTCACTTCACGTCTACCTACATGTAGGGTACCAGTAAGTACTGAGATGATGGACAGGGATACACGGTCATTAACAGTAAAAAAACAATCAGATTTTACTGTTCAGGCACGTCTTATTGCCAGTAATCCATAATTTCAATCGCCCTATGAAGGTACTTTGAAATGTGGCTTGAAATATCCTTTTCCATGTGCCTTTTTGTCTATTAAAACTTCAAGCTGCCAGAGTGAACAAGGCTTTAGTCATTCTAGATGGCATATATTGGATTTGAAGCACTGAGGTTTACACAAATGGAAAATGGGGACAATAAGCATTAAACTCTTGGTGTGTAGCTGAATCTGCTTGTTGGCAGCAGTTTGTCCTACATTAGGTGACCATGCTTTAGAGCAGAAGGAAAAGTTGGGCAATTATTTAGTTTATTTCCCTCGCCTTATTTAACCAGTTAGGCTAGTTGAGAACAAGTTCTCATTTACAACTGCGACCTGGCCAAGATAAAGAAAAGCAGTGCGACACAAACAACAGTTACACATGGAATAAACAAACACAGTCAATAACACAAGCACCTCGAGGAGATATTAAAGTGTGTGTGTGTGAACATGGTGTCTGTGTGGGTGGGGGTGGGATGCTGCCCTGCAGGGGGCAGTTGGGAGGAGGGGGATTGGGGGCTGGAGGGCAGGGAGCAGAGGGGAAGAGAATAATATGGAACTCCTGGAAGAACTGGGACTGACCATGTGTTCCTGAGTAGCCTGCAGCCCAGAAGCACATCCAGGCAGGAAATTAACACACACCCACACACACCTCCCCGGAGCCACCGGACACACAGACCAGAGTAGAGGGGACACACTCCCTCCCTTAGAAAGGACCAACTCAAGCCCATAATGACTCTCTAAACAGACCCCCCCCTCTTTCCCCTGGATCTCTAAACAGACCCCCCCTCTTTCCCCTGGATCTCTAAACAGACCCCCCCTCTTTACCCTGGATCTCTAAACAGACCCCCCCTCTTTACCCTGGATCTCTAAACAGACTCCTCCTCTTTACCCTGGATCTCTAAACAGACTCCTCCTCTTTCCCCTGGATCTCTAAACAGACTCCTCCTCTTTCCCCTGGATCTCTAAACAGACTCCCCCTCTTTCCCCTGGATCTCTAAACAGACTCCCCCTCTTTCCCCTGGATCTCTAAACAGACTCCTCCTCTTTCCCCTGGATCTCTAAACAGACCCCTCTTCTTTCCCCTGGATCTCTAAACAGACTGGACTTGGATTTAAAATAGCAGAAGTTTTTGATTGAGACCTGTGCTATTCTATTCCCCCCATTATTTATATATATTTGGGGGGTATTCTGGATGTCATTTCCCCAGAGGAGGGGATCTGTATGTAGCCTTTTGAGTTAGTGTTTGTCTTCTTCTGTTGTGCGTTTATCGTTCTATTTGGAGTTGACCCCTAGGACATGGAGTTCTGGATGTGTGCCGGAGTAAGTCATTGAGGAGGTTTTCGACTTCTCCCCATGCTTGTGGACTGATGCCGGCATTGGATTATGCTCCCTGGGAAAAACTCTTTTAAGGACTAAATGTTTTGGAATTCCCTGTGGGACGCACACATCAGCAAGATGCCATCAGGCCTGTGTGATTTGACATGAAAGCGTACTATTCATGTTGTTGATTTTAAAGCTGACAGAGATATGTACAGAGTAAGAAAGGCACATTTCCCCAGACTGAGACATGGCTTAACTGAGGAATAGCCCACGGGAAGTGTTTCTTTCTACTTGCAGTTTCACTTCTAAAACGGATTCATCTTAACTTACCCCATTACAGGAGAACACAGCCTTGTTTAACACAACATTAAGTGATCCTGTAGCTGACAGAAAGGTTGTTTTCTAAAGTCTTGTGAAGTTCTCATGTCTTCCAATGTTTTGAATCTGGTGAAACCGCAGCCCTTCTCTTGTCCAGTGATTGTTGTTGATTGTCCGGCATGTTCAAGGTAAGCTAACACCGGGGAAGTTCCTTTAAATAATAAAGTAACATTTCAGTTTAATTTTTTTTATTTTCTACTACATTAGAATATCATTGGTATTCCTGCTCAATAATGTAGACCAGGGTTAGGCAACCTCATGTTTTTGATGTAAGGTGTTTTGAATTTAGGTAATCAATAAACTGCTCAGTTGGTCAGGTGTGGTGCCTCGTTAGAACAACATCCTGTGGCACTCGGGGTACAGGGTTACCTACCCCTGACATAGACTAAAGGGGCTGTAGGAATTTAATTGACTGGCTTGTTTAATAGTATGAAATGAAAACACTACATGGAGGATAGCCAACTTCTCTTGACTACCCTCCTCTCCAACCACCCCCCACTCATCCCAGATACTGTACATGCCAAAGCAGATTAAATCAAATCAACCTTTCTTTTTTTTAGGCTATACCTTGTTGTGTCATGTTACCTCATTAGCTAGATATAGCTAACAACCTTGGGAGTGTTGAGCATGATGCAACGTTTTGGAACGTTCAGATAGCATATTTCTATGTAGAACAAACATGCCTGACGTGTTTAAGGAATAACGTTGGCGCTATTCATAGAATTTCTATCTGCAACGATGGAGAATGTTTTTCCAACTGAACGTACCTCTGGTAACATTACCAGTAACCTATATGCAAACATTTTGGCGGCACAGAGAGAAAGGAAAAGGGATAGCAAGCAATTTGACTACATCATTCTTGCCACTATGCTTTATCTGACTGGTTAAATGCATTTATTTAGAGTTCATGTGGACCCAGTGACTTAGACTTCAGTACTTGGACCAGGACTCGAGCACAGGGGACTTGGGACTCGATTTGGACTTGAGGTTTAGTGACTCACTGGGCGAAACAGTCATTAGCCCACGTTCTAATTGTGGACATTTAATGTGGTTTCGGCGTCTGTGGAACGTTAATAGCAATGACTCGACTGAGTGATGGAGGTGCAACACATAATACTTTGTGCCACAATCTCTCTGTCCCTCTCTGTGTTTCTCCCGGCCTTTCTTTTTCTGTCTCTCTCTCGGCTTGTGTGTGTCTTTGTTTTGTATGTAATGTGCAATGTTTATGTAGGCTGAATTAGGAATTTACATGGCCATATAATCTTATTTTTTTGGTCATATTTCTGCTGTTGGAAAGAAATAGGATGCGGTGCAGAAGAATATGTTGATAGGACAAGGCTATGTATGTTTGTGCACATGGAAGTCAGTGCTTTATGTTTATGTTAATGAGGAAAGATAAATGCAATGTGACTAAAATGAAAGGGCATTTAGTTGACTAAAATGTCCAACAGTTTTTGTCATTTTGACGATAACTAAACTAAATCATTATTCAAATGACAAAAATGTGACTAAGACTTAATGATATTTTAGTCATAATGACTAAGACTAGACTGTGTGTGGTCCCACCCTGGCCATATAAAGATGCCTTGGCCTTCCACTTGATTTAACACCCTGTGTCCTCTGTGCTGTGTGTTCTCTCTCCACAGCTTTGGCAAGCAGCTGGGGGGCAGACGAGGCTGTGAATGCATCACTTTAGAGCCCTCAGAAATGATTGTGGTGAGTAGAGCCACTGCTTCTCTTTCTCTCTGTCTCCATATCTACTGACTCTAGTACAGAAAAACACAGACTGGGACAAAGACACTGGATTGTGGCAGTAGGTGCAAAATGCCACAGAGCCTACATAATTGTTGTCTTAAAGCGTTCCTCTCCATGGGTTCTTCAGTTTCATCTGAACTAGGCCTATAGTCTTAAGAAGACAATACTACAATAATACAGCTCGATGCGATGCCTACAAAGGCTGTATCACCCAATCAGTAAATAGGCCTACATTGAGGCGTGTCTGTGTGCGAGGCAGCTAGGTCATAGTTGTAGCACACCACATTCAGACTGAGGCGGAGTCCATCACCACCATCTCCCTGAGCAGGCCTAGCCAGCGAGCACCAAGCAGGCTGCTCCATCAGAAGCAGGCTGGGAGCAGGAAAGAGGCTTCTCTATTAGATTTGGCTTGGCTGGTTCTGCTGGCCTGGGTCCTCTATCCATCTGCTGGTTGGCATCCACTGGAGGAGGACAGAGGGGAGGGTGAATGTGGAATGAAAGTCTTCACTGTGTGCAGATGGACTGGCTGATTAGCTGTGCCTGGGAAGACATTGGAGGGGGGGTGGTAGGCTGGGGAAATGAAATTACGTAAGCTACTTGTTGTTCATATCCGCCCATTTCCTCACCCTTTCGGCCCTGATTGTCCGTAATGCTGCTTATAACCACAGCCAGTGTTGTGGTTACTGATGGCTCAGTCAGTCCATATAGGCAGCAGAGAGGGCGGTGAAATGAGACTGGATTGTTTTGATGACCATGTAATTGATATTGCATCATAGCAAAGTCATTGGAGAATAATCACTTGTTCGTGCTCTAGCTACTCCTTGTGGCGGGCCAGGCGCCTGCAAGCTGACCCCGGTCGTCTGTTGAATGGTGTTCCCGCCGACATGTTGGTGTGGCTGGCTTCCGTGTTAAGCGATCAGTGTGTTAAGAAGCAGCACAGCTTGGCGGGTCATGTTTCACACCTTTGCCTCTCCCGAGCCCGTTGGGGAGTTGCTGCGGATGAGACAAGATGATAACTACAACTTTTGGATTACCCAAATTCAGTAACGTAATCTGATTACATTCTATTACTTTTAGATTGCTTTTCCCTTAAGAGGCATTAAAATAAGACATACATGTATGTTACCAATTGAACAACCTCTATTGCAGGATAAATCAATGTTAAAGTTTACATAGTTGGTCATATGTGGATGTTACATTGTACTTTATGGGTTGGTTATGTAGGCTTCTTCCATCGCTTTCTACTTCATATAATAATACAACTAAATTATATCTTTACATTAAAAACCAAACTCTACCAGAATTCCAGTCATTCCAATACATGTTATTCCCCTTGATCTTCAAGAATAGGACTTGGAAATATGGAAGTATAGATTAGCCAAATAGTTTTACTTGAGCATGACCCCAAAACTAAGGATTTATTAGCCAGCCCTACTGTCTATGAATATTGTTGTCATGCTGGACTGATTTGAGTTTAAAAATAAATGCTGCACTCATGGAATGGCATGTTTTGAGCACTACTGAAAGTGCTATTTACTTGTGAAAAATGAATGCCTTATGCTGCATTTGCTATAGGCCTAATGTTTCCCTTTTTGTTGGTGACAATTTGATATTTTGATAATCCAGAGATGAAACAATAACAAAACTGTTGCCCCGCCTCTGTTTTGGTAAAAAGATGGGCCTGGAGAAATGTAACCACTCTCAGATTAATAGACAGCTATGGATGCAAGGACTGACCATCCATGATATCAAAATGATTGTTTTAGCCCTGTTATGAGGCTATACAGTGTTTACATCTACAATGTTTACAAACATTGAAAAAAAACAAGCTTATATGTTGGGTTCTCATGGAGTGTGACAGTTGAACTAAGCTCACGAGGCATTTCTAAGTTATATTCTTCAAGTGTGTGTGTGTGTGTGTGTGTGTGTGTGTGTGATATATATTTCACAGTGGGTGTGAGACCTGGAGAGGCCTACAAGCCACAGTGTCTCGTACCCATTGTGAAATTTGGTGGAGGATCAGTGATGATCTGGGGGTTCTTCAGCAAGGCTGGAATCGGGCAGATTTGTCTGATGCATGAATCGAGCCACATACAAGGTTGTCCTGAAAGAAAGCTTGCTTCCTTCTGCTCTGACAATGTTCCCCAACTCTGAGGATTGGTTTTTCCAGCAGGACAATGCTCCATGCCACACAGCCAGGTCAATCAAGGTGTGGATGGAGGACCACCAGATCAAGACCCTGTCATGTCCAGCCCAATTTCCAGACCTGAACCCCTTTGAAAACCTCTGGAATGTGGTCAAGAGGAAGATGGATGGTCACAAGCAATCAAACAAAGCCAAGCTGCTTTAATTTTGGCGCCAGGAGTGACATAAAGTCCATGTGAAAGACTGGTGGAGAACATGTCAAGATGCAAGAAAGCTGTGATTGAAAATCAGGGTTATTCCACCAAATATTGATTTCTGAACTCTTCCTAAGTTAAAACATTAGTATTTATAAATTAATATGAACTTATTTTCTTTGCATTGTTCGAGGTCTGACAACACTGCATATTTTTTGTTATTTTGACCAGTTGTCATTTATTGCAAATAAATGCTCTAAATGACAATATTTTTTATTTGGGAGAAATGTTGTCAGTAGTTTATAGAATATAGCAAAAATGTTAATTTTACCCAAACACATACCTATAAATAGTGGAAAAAATTATTTTGCAGTGGTATCTTAATTTTTTCCAGAGCGTTGCAAAATAAATGTAGAAATCTACATTATTCAATTATTGCACCCACACTGTTTGCGTGCGCCAACGAGCATCTGCGTTGCCAAGGGCTAAAATAGAAGTCAATTCTATTTGTGACGCAGATCGCGATGCAAGTCCTGCCTCTCCCATCTCCTCATTGGTTTATAGAAGCAGGTACCCACGTGCCATCTCCTCATTGGTTATACCCACGAGGGTGACTAAAAGACGAACAAGGTCAGTGGTGGTAATGCACCTAATTTATGAATGTTGCCAATACCAATATAAAGTCAAGAGAAGAAATAGCCTAGAAGGAGGAGAGATGACTAGAAACGATTCGGTTGACCGTTTTATGTGTGGATTAATTGTCGGAGTAGAGAACCTTGTGCATTTCAGGTAAAATAACAACTCCATGTTTATATCCCAGGACAAATTAGCTAGTAACAGCAAACTAGCTAAATAGGACAAATTAGCTACCAAGTGCAAGTGTTAATTTTTCCACAAATTCAGAAAAGCAAAGAAATAACGAAAGCAGTGGGAGTATTCATAGCCAAAGATTTGCAGCCCTATTCAGTGGTTACTGACTCGGGATTTCGTCACATGATAAAGTTTTCAGAGTGTTACATTGTCCCCTCCAGCACACATTTCAGCAGCAAAGTAATTACTAAACTCTGATACATCACGGAGAGAAATTGAAAATGAATTGACACAGATACCCTATCTAGCTTTCTCCACTGATAGTTGGACCTCCAGAGCAACTCGAAGCTACCTCTGTGATGGTTCACTATGTACTGGACGCTACCTCTGCGGTGGTTCACTTTGTACTGGAAGCTACCTCTGTGATGGTTCACTATGTACTGGTTTGGGAGATGAAGAGCTACGTGTTGCAAACTCGTCCCCTGAATGAGTCATACAAGTGCAAACTTTTCTTAAATATAAAGATACCGAAACAGTGCTGTTACGATGGCCCACAAACCGTGATGCATACCGAACCGTGGACCCACTGTACCGTTGTGTCCCTAATAAATATGTATGTATGGGGGGCAGCGTTTTCACTTTGGGATGAAAAGGGTGCCCAGGGTAAACTGCCTCCTACTCAGTCCCATATGCTAATATATGCATAGAGAACACTCTGAAGTTTCTAAAACTGTTTGAATGATGTCTGTGAGTATAACAGAACTCATATGGCAAGCAAAAACCTGAGAAAAAAATCCAAACAGGAAATCTGAGGTTTGTAGTTTTTCAACTCAGCCCCTATTGAAGATACAGTGGGATATTGGTTATGTTGCACTTCCTAAGGCTTCCACTAGATGTCAACCGTCTTTAGAACATTGGTTGATGCTTCTACTATGAAGGGGGTCTGTATGAGAGGGGAATGAGTCAGAGGTCTGCCAGCAGTCATGAGCTCAGTCATGCGCATTCACATGAGAGGTTGCTCCCGTTCCATTGCTTTTCTACAGACAATGGAATTCTCCGGTTGGAACATTATTGAACATTTATGATAAAAACATCCTAAAGATTGATTCTATACATCGTTTGATATGTTTCTACGACCAGTAATATAACTTTTTGGAATTTTCGTCTGACCTTTCCGCTGGAAGTTGCACGCGCGTTTCGATTTGTTTACCAAACACCCTAACAAAAGGAGGTATATGGACATAAATTATTAACTTTATCGAACAAATCAAAACATTTATTGTGGAACTGGGATTCCTGGGAGTGCATTCTGATGAAGATCATCAAAGGTAAGTGAATTTTTATAATGCTATTTCTGACTAATGTTGACTGCGCAACATGGCGGATATTTCTTTTGGCTGGTTTGGGCTCTGAGCTCCGTACTCAGATTATTGCATGGTATGCTTTTTCCGAAATCTGACACAGCGGAGAAGTTTATCTAAAGTTCCATGCATAACAGTTGTATTTTCATGAACATTTATAATGCGTATTTCTGTAAATTGATGTGGCTCTCTGAAAAATCACTGCGTGTTTTGGAACTACTGAACATAACACGCCAATGTAAAATGAGATTTTTGGATATAAATATTAGACCGATTCTGATTTTTCAATGCCGATTATTGGAGGACCAAAAAAGCCGATACCGATTAATCAGCCGATTTTTATTTGTTTATAAAAAAATAAAAAATAAATTGTAATAATGACAATTACAACAATACTGAATGAACACTTATTTTAACTTAATATAATGCATCAATAAAAATCTATTTAGCCTCAAATAAATGATGAAACATGTTCAATTTGGTTTAAATAATGCAAAAACAAAGTGTTGGAGAAGAAAGTAAAAGTGCAGTATGTGCCATGTAAAAAAAGCTAACGTTTAAGTTCCTTGTTCAGAACATGAGAACATATGAAAGTTGATGGTTCCTTTTAACATGAGACTTCAATATTCCAAGGTAAGATGTTTTGGGTTTTAGTTAATATAGTATTTATAGGATTATTTTTCTCTCTACCATTTGTATTTCATATACCTTTGACTATTGGATGTTCTTATAGGCACTTTAGTATTGCCAGTGTAACAGTATAGCTTCAGTCCCCCTCCTCGCACCTACCTGGGCTCGAACCAGGAACACATCAACAACAGCCACACTCAAAGCATCGTTACCCCATCGCACCACAAAAGCTGCGGGCCTTGCAGCACAAGGGGAATAACTACTCCAAATCTAAAAGCGAGTGACGTTTGAAACAGTATTAGCGCACACCCAGCTAACTAGGCTAGCCATTTCACATTGGTTACACCAGCCATTAGGCTGATAGGCTTGAAGTCATAAACAGCGCTGTGCTTGCGAAGAGCTGCTGGCAAAACGCACGAAGGTGCTGTTTGAATGAATGATTACGGGCCTGCTGCTGCTCAGTCAGACTGCTCTATCAAATCAGACTTAATTATAACATAATAACACACAGAAATACGAGCCTTTGGTCATTAATATGATCAAATCTGTAAATTATCATTTCGAAAACAAAACGTTTATTTCAGCGAAATACAGAACCGTTCAGTATTTTATCTAACGGGTGGCATCCCTAAGTCTAAATATTCTTGTTACATTGCACAACCTGTGAAGGGAGTAGTACACAGCGTTGTACGAGATCTTCAGTTTCTTGGCACTTTTTCGCATGGAATAGCCTTCATTTCTCAGAACAAGAAAAGACTGACGAGTTTCGGAAGAAATGTCTTCGTTTCTGTCCGTTTTGAGCTTGGAATATTAGATATTAGCCATTTTGATATTAGATATTAGCCATTAGTCTCAAGAAGGCCAGTTTTATTGCTTCTTTAATCAGTACATCAGTTTTTCTGCTGTGCTAGCATAATTGCAAAAGGGTTTTCTAATGATCAATTAGCCTTTTAAAATGATAAACTTGGATTAGGTAACACAACGCGCGCCATTGGAACACAGGAGTGATGGTTGCTGATAATGGCCCTCTGTAATCCTATGTAGATATTCTATTAAAAAATCAGCCGTTTCCAGCTACAAAAGTCATTTTAAACATTAACTGTCTACACTGTATTTCTGATCAATTTGATGTTATTTTAATGGACATTCATCAAATGCCCAGAATTGAAAAAAATCTTCCCTGTCATTTTTCGGAAACCCTGACAAGCGCGCACACACACCACGGTTTCCGCTCCTCATTCATGCTGCTGCAGCACTCAGTCAAATCACTTACATTCCAACCAATTAGCTAATTGAGTCCTGGGGAATTATCACAAACTAACTGCAGGGGTTTGTTCAGCCAGGCCAGGGGTTTGAGATGGCTTCCATTTCACCCACCCTGTGTCTCTGTCCCTGTATGTTTGTCTCAGCCTGCTTGTCTGGGAACACAGAGCCATAGACAGACCATTGTAGTTCACACACGGAGACCAGTCCATACAGGAGTTAACTAGTCGATGGTCCAAGCAGGAAATATCTCAATTTGGGCAGGCTCTTCATAGACAGCAATCTGTTCATAGTGAAGACTTTCTATTTAGTAGTGTGTATGGAGTGACTCCTTGCAGTGTGTAATTGTACACTGAAATGTCCCCTTAAAATGCTTATTCAGTCTTCTGTTGTTGACTTTGCTGTGATAACACTATTAGGCTGTCAGTCTGGTTAGTTTTTCATTAGAGAAGTCTGTGCTGTTCGATAAATCAACCCATCGTATAGTTGTTATATAGTACAAACATGACAGAGAATCTTTGCACCTCATTCTGTGTGTGACACAAGTCCATTCCCCTGTTATTCTCTCGTTTTGGGCGGAAAAAATCAATAGTTATATATCAGGTAATTTGACTATGTATCGTTTTGACAATATCGCTGTATTATTTTGGCGCTAGTTGGTTGTAATCTGCACCAAAACACCAGTATTTTTCCTTCATAGTTTGTTCTCCATCTTCTTTTTAAATAAGGAGCCAATTTGTTTTCAGCACCTTTATTTCCATGACTGATAACTTGTTTTCCCATGTCTCTCTCTTGTCCCTCTGCAGCAGACATATTGTTAGCAATATGTTTGGAACATATAGAATCATGAGAATTGCAGTATGTATCGTATCGACACTTAAGTATCGTGGTAATATCCGGAGGTATCCGGAGGTACCTGGCATTTTCCAGCCATAGTGACGGGCAAATTGGCCATACTTCCACATCATGGCTTTGGCGTGTGAGCTTTCACCTCTTTTCCTCTGTGGCCCTCTTCACCTCTTTTCCTCTGTGGCCCTCCTCACCTCTTTTCCTCTGTGGCCCTCCTCACCTCTTTTCCTCTGTGGCCCTCCTCACCTCTTTTCCTCTGTGGCCCTCCTCACCTCTTTTCCTCTGTGGCTCTCATGTAATGTCTCAGTACACCCTGATGGATGACTTGAGCTCACAGAGATGACAGCCCTGCTGCCTGAACTAGAGAATGACCGTTGTGACATTTTTAGGGCTGATACTGATTTTTGGGGGTCAAGGAGGTCGATGGCTGATATTTTAGGCCGATATTCAATATCATAAAATTTGAACATTTTGATGACATTTCCCAGAGATAGCCATGTATGCATTTAATAACCTCTTAAATGTAATGGAGACATTTAGATTTCCGCCTAAATAGACATAATCAAAAGTAACTGCTATTCATGTGTTATTACATGATTCTGACATGCCAAAACTTGGTATATTTGGAGAGAAGACATCTTGGAGATTGAGGAAATCATCAGTAGATAGGAAATACATAGTTCAGAGCACACACACAAGTGAATTATTGAAGACTAGAGCTGGAAACACATCAGATGGCTTCCACAACATGTGAATAATATATTTTTTTAAATGGGATTGATAGACCTAACAACTAGAAATGGGCAGATGTTTTAGTAAGTGGTGTCAGTTGTGGTCACGGGACGTTTCCAAGTGTCCCTAAACCGCTCCAACGTGGCATGTGTCTATAAATTAGATCATTCCAGTGCTATTACATATTTGCAATCCCTAAATGCTATGTGTTCAGTATAAAAACACAATTTCTTCCATATCAACCTCACTCTAACATTGTGGTGGTGTTATGGGGTATCCAGGGTACATTCAAGTATCTTTTCAACCTCTCCAAAGTGTCCAAATGTGGTAATTGCACTGTTTTTGCACACTGGCTGTGTCTAAAAGTGATTGTTCACTATAAAAACAACATTTGTACAACACCAACCTCTCTCAGACATGGTTCTGGTGTCGGGGTACATACAGGGGATATGGATGCCACCAGTGCGTAAGCAGGCAACAACATATTTTTGATGCGCGAAGATAGTCACTCAGTGGACATTCAATGTTGCCATTAAGTAATTCAACGTATTCCGTGTTTATTTTGTTTATGCTTCACAACGCTAACCGGAATGTAGGTAGCAGCCATCTTGAAATAAGGTCATTGGCTTGGCCTGCCCTTATGAATTCTTATGCCCATATACAGTAGCAGTCAAAAGTTCAAACTGGGCGGGTTATGAGTTGATTGTACTGCTTGGATAGAGTGAGGCTACGACTCCGTTCCCTTTCACATCTCTCTCCATCGCTCATATCACTTGCTGCTGTTTACCTCTACTATGTTAATTCTCTCAATGGAGATATTTGCTACCTAGCCATACATGTGCATAATATCTAACAAGGAGTGTGGGTAGGAAAAAGGATGACGCGAGGATGCACTTTCTGTCTGACTCGAATCTGGCCACCCGTAGTTTGAGAAGTGAGAACGCACTGATCTACAGCTTTCCTGGTACATAAACATACAGGAAGATTCTTAGGTAGCTAAACCTATTGCCAACCTTTTATTTGGGCATTTTAAAACACTACCATCTTTCCCTATGATGACAATCCTCTATAGTGCATTGGGAAAGTATTCAGACCCTGACTTTTTCCACATTTTGTTACGTTACAGCCTTATTCTAAAATTAAATCTACACACAAATACCTTATTTGACAAAGCAAAAAGAGATTTATTTTTACATTTTAGCTAATTTGTTAAAAATAAATGTTTTCACTTTGTCATTATGGGGTATTTTGTGTAGATTGAGGGGGGGGGGTATTTAATCCATTTTAGAATGAGGCTGTAACATAACTGTGGAAAAAAGCAGTTTTGCTATGTCGATGTACTATTGACATAGCCGATAGACTAGAAAACGCCAATATCGCCCTGTCACGTAGAGTAGGCCAGAAGGCTTAACTTAACTTAACCTCTATCAAATACACAGATGGCGGAACCGCAAAAGTACTTCCGTGCCGGGGTGTTCATTTACATAGTGAATCCGGGAGAAAAACAACAGTACTGCCATCCAAAGTATACATTATGGGGACAGCTTGAAAACAATGCTGCCCCATCAACAGCTCAATCCAAAATGGTGCCCCCCTTGAACTGAAAGAGAGGCTCCTTTTTGTAGGGGAAGCCCCTCCCATCAGAACATACCCAGCACTAATTAATTAAGCAATTACCTTCAAAGCCTACATATTTCACTCAGCTAAACATACTGAATTATATACATTGCAACACATTTCTCATGATACAATATACCAATATAACACATTTACAAAATCCCATCCCTACTGACATGAGTCTTCCAATATGCCCATTCACATGAATGAACCATTCTGGACAGGCACCTCAAAGCCCATCATACCCGGAAGCTACAGAGATGGAGAGGAACAGAACCAAACAACGCACTCATCCATAACATTGAGTACAATAAACGTTGCTTAAATTAAACATGAACGCTTGTCTGTATATTCTTTATACCGTAAACTGTTACTGACTAGAGGTAAGAATAAAGTGTGAAATGTATGTACTAAGAGAAGTTAATTTCTGTGTCGACCCACATTGTTAACATAGCTGATAACGGAGCAGGGAGGCAACCTGAGTGTGTCTGTTAGTGTACCAAACACTGCCCGCGGCCAGTGACAGACTTCTCCGTCACACGCCTGGAGACTGACTGACTTGAGTTTATATCACAGACTACCCTCCCCTCTTTCATCCTCCTCCTCAGTCCCACTACTCCTGGCTCTGGGTTTTACCCACCCACTCCTATATGAAATAGAAAAGTAATCTAAGTACATGGTTGAGCGAACCAAAACAGTTGTCAATAGTGTTCTGCTGGCATTCAACAGCCTACTCATGATGCTTAAAATACAGTGGAAAAAGTTGGTTTGCCTTGGCAGGGATTTCCCGACTCCGAGAGACACGTTGAGGGAGATCGCAGCAATGTTCAGACGATTGCAGATGGTTTTTGTTAATTTCATTTCTTATTCGTCTCCCGCTTGTTTTTACTCTGGCTGGGCCGGTGGTGGCATTCCGCCTTCACTGTGTCAGTGACAGCATTTGATGGGTTTACAAACTAGGGTTGTGAACGTTTAAACAAAATTGGGATCCTTAACATTAAGAAAATCACTTGGAGAATGTTTTTTTTTTCTTTCACAAAATTATAATCTCAGTGCAGTTATCACAACTACCACTAACAGGTCCCGATCATCAACATGAAGGAAAAATGAAACTTAAGCAAATACCTAACGCAACAATGCTGTAATGTTAGGAGGAGTTAAAAAGGCAGTCTTTTAGCTACTTTATTTTTGTATGATTTATTTCACCATTATTTAACCAGGTAGGCCAATTGAGAACAAGTGGTTATCCCAGTTACACATGGGATAAACAAACGTACAGTCAACACAATATAAAAGTCTATATACAGTGTGTGCAAATGTAAGATTAGGGAGGTAAGACAATAAATAGGCCATAGTGGTGAAATATCTGCAATTTAGCAATTAAACAAGAGTGATAGATATGAAGAAGATGAATGTGTGATACTGGGGTGCAAAGGAGCAAAAAATAAATGACAATATGGGGATGTGGTAGTTGGGTGGGCTATTTACAGATGGTCGGAAAGCTGCTCTGACAGCTGATGCTTTAAGTTAGTGAGGTAGATATGTCTCCAGCTTCAGTGATTTTTGCAATTCGTTCCAGTCATTGGCGGCAGAGAACTGGAAGGAAAGGTGGCAAAAGGAGGAGTTGGCTTTGGGGATGACCAGTGAAATATACCTGCTGCAGCGCGTGCTACGGGTGGGTGGTGCGATGGTGACCAGTGAGCTGAGACAAGGTGGGGCTTTACCTAGCAAGGACTTATAGATGACCTGGAGTCAGTGGGTTTGGCGACGAATATGAAGTGAGGGCCAGCCAACGAGTGCATACAGGTCGCACTGGTGGGTAGTATATGGGACTTTGGTGACAAAACGGATGGCACTGTGATACACTGCATCCAATATGCTGAGTAGAGTGTTGGAGGCTATTTGGTAAATGACATCGCCGAAGTCGAGGATCAGTAGGATAGTCAGTTTTACGGGGGTATGTTTGGCAGCATGAGTGAAGGATGCTTTGTTTCGAAATAGGAAGCCGATTTCTAGATTTAATTTTGGATTGGAGATGTTTAATGTGAATCTAGAAGGAGAGTTTACAGTCTAACCAGACACCTAGGTAATTGTAGTTGTCCACATTTTCTAAGTCAAAAGCCTCCAGAGTAGTGATGCTAGGCGGTCGGGCCGGTGCGGGCAGCGAGCGGTTGAAGATCATGCATTTAGTTTTACTTGCATTTAAGAGCAGTTGGAGGCCTCTGAAGGAGAGTTGTATGGCATTGAAGCTTGTCTGGAGTAGAGGTCGACCGATTTATGATTTTTCAACACCCATACAGATTATTGGAGGACCAAAAACCGCCTATACCGATTAATCGGCCAATTTAAAAAATAAACGTTTTTTTTTACTATATATTTGTAATAATGACAATTTAGGGGAGCGTTTTAGGGAGTGTTTGACAGTGATGAGGGGTGGTCGTCTGACCGCGGACCCATTACGGATGCAGGCAATGAGGCAGTGATCGCTGACAGCAGAGATGTATTTAGAGGGCAGGTTGGTCATAATGATATCTATGAGGGTGACCGTGTGTACGGATTTTTCGTTGTACCTGGTAGGTTCCATGATCATTTGTGTGAGTTTGAGGGCATCTATTTTAGATTGTAGCATATCCCTTCGGGAATAGGGGTGGAACTGGGGGCTACAGGGCCTGGGTTAACCTCTACATCACCAGAGGAACAGAGGAGGTGTAGGATAAGGGTGCAGCTAAAGACTATAAGAACTGGTCGTCTAATGCGTTGGGAACAGAATTAAAGGCGCAGATTTCTGGGCGTGGTAGAATAGATTCGAGACATAATGTACTGACAATGGTATGGTAGGATGTGAGTACACTGGAGGTAAACCTAGGCGTTTATTACCTGGAGCTGTAACACCTGAGGGAGAATGAGAGGCTCGAAGCAGAGTAACGAGGGAGGGGGAAAAGGATAGCAACCAAATAGACTCGTGCTGGTGGACTCACTAGTTATTTATAATTGAATCTGATTACATAGTACCTGACTTGACGTATCAAACCAAGAGACTCTAGTTAAGCTAGCTAGCTTGTTAGCTATTGTAATGGAGACTACATAACTTGAACTGTGCGCTTCCTCCCCTTCCAAATCCTCCAGTAAATAACAACAAACCCATTCAGGATAAGAGGCCTGTTGGCTCTTGGTGTTGTAGCCCGTCTTTCTCATTTAACTTTTATTTCTGTCCTTGTAATTCCATCTTCCATTGAATAGCTGATGTCTCCTAATTACTTGCCACAGGGAAGCTCTATGACTGTAGCCTAGAGCCGGTTTGATGACTTGTGATTGCATGACAACAACAAGCCTCACACACCACTCTCGAGAAAAGCAAGCACACTAGCAGCATAAATGATAAAACAATCACTCCGCGGGAAGCGCAATGTAGACATCTGCATTATGAATTCACATGATTTTAATTTTACATTTGTATTGTTTTAACTGAAAACCCTCCCAAAAAATGGCTGTTTTGAACAAGGGGTAATAGTTTGTTTGCCACGTACCTATTACAAACACAGCACTTTACCTGGGCTGTTAGGTCAGCTCCTCTACTGATAAACCCATCTGCCCTCAAACACTTCATCTCCTCTCATACTAGACTGCCTTTATTATCCTCATCGTTTTTCTGGTGAAAATACTCTCCGTAAGCATGTGAATCTAGAAAAGTACTGTTTCTTTTTTAAATCCTCAAAGCCTATGAGTCTTGAACAGTTGAAGTATTCTTTGACTAATACTTATCCTAGTTTTAATGTTTCTGAATAGTTTCACAACTCACTTCACAAAATGCAACTATTTGCTCAGCTTTTGTTTTTTTTGTAACGTGAAAAGAAAACAAATTCTCCAGCAATAACAGCATAGTAATGCAATGTTCTCCACAATCAAAAATGTTTTGTCTCGCAAAGGAAATTGGTATATTGAAAGTTTCCTACAGGAAGCTGTGGTCTCACTGTGAGCTGTGTTGTGCAGAAACGGCCTCCTGACTCGACACAGCAGACTGAGAATGACTAGAACTATTCTCGTCGCAGCCTTTGAGAGAGAGAGGGCCTCATTCCGTCTCCTACCTCTCCTATCTCCTCTTCTCTTGCCCGTGTCCTGGATGCAGTCCCCATGACGAGCCGTTTGCACAGGCTCTCTGTGCTGTGGAAGACCTGGATGTTCTACCAGGAGCCTGAACAGGAACAGAGCCAGGATCAGCTCTCAGAACCAGCAGCCAGAAAGAACTGTGATCAGTCTGAGCAGCTGACTCTGATCTCAAAACAAGAACAGTCTAGTAGTAGCGGTAGCTCTGAGCCCCGGACCGCCAGCACTGAGGCCCAGCTTGGTGATGTGTTTCAGGTGGACAATGCCAGCGAGGGTGAGGAGGGGGCACTGCAGAGGGAGGCATCCCAGAGACGTTCCCGCCGGCGCTTTCGCAAAGTCAACCCCCGGGGAGAGCGGGAACTGATCACTGACGGCCAGGACCCCACGGTAAGAACTGACGTTAATGTATTCTAACTATGTTCCTGAAGTTAAAGGACTTCTACTCGGCTCAGACAGAAAGATGTCATAGACGGCTGTGTCTGAGGTGTCTGTACCATGCTTTCTCTGTTTAGTTTAAGTGTAGTGCTGACAGCCGTGGTGAGACTGTAAAAGTGTTAAATGAAGTACTTGTTGTGTGGTAGGTAACCGTCTAAAAGCTTTGTGGTTGAGATGTTGGTTTATAGCTAGCGACGTGTCCAGGAATACAAATAGCGGAGGATAAGGAGAGTGGATTTACTCTGTAAAAGTATATCTACTGGTTTGTTGGTTACAATTTAGTTAGTTTATCCCCCCCAAAAAATAGTTGTCACAAGGTTGTTTATCTTGAGTGTTGAAAGTTGAATGAAACATTGCAGAATAAGTAGATTTCATGCCTGTATCCTACATTTACTCCACACTGAACTACCATAGCCATGAAGCCTATTCTATGTCCTGCAGATGGCTCACTTGGGGTGGGGGGGCGAAAGCAGACACGTGCCTTTACAGTGGACAGTCAAAAGTTAACTTGAGTTATGTTTTATGTAATGCCTAAAATGTAAATGTCCTCTGTTGATCCTCATGACATCTTGTATCTCGCCCTCTCTCTCTCTCGCCCTCTCTCTCTCTCGCCCTCTC